>NC_061787.1:19275199-19588056 GCF_022458985.1 Mugil cephalus
TCTTGGTTCCTGCACTGACATGAGGGCGCCGTCATAGTATCTGTTGTCATCTGGTCCAGTTGTGCGCTCTTTTTTTTTTTTTTTTTTTTTTGAGTTGGGAAGTTTCTGTAAGTGAGTCAACACGGCACAGGGAGGACGCCACCCAGCCCTGCCGCTGGATCATACCTACGCTACGCTGGGCTTCTCCTCCGAGGACGCGGGACACAAAGGCAACTTCTCTTGGTGAGGGGAAGATCGGGATTTACTTTTTCCTTTTCTTTTTTTCTTTTCTTTTTTTTTTTTTTAATCTTCACACTGAACCGGGGATGGTTATCGCCGTTTTGACGCGGCTTTTTCCTCTTTGGGATTAACGCAGTGGACGGAGGGAGAAATGAAAGTGACGGTGTGTTTCGGGAGGACCAGGGTGGTCGTTCCGTGCGGAGATGGGAATATAAAAGTCCACAGCCTCATCGAGCAAGCGGCCATGAGGTATAAAAAGGCGATCGCGAAGGTAAGAGCCCGACCGTGCACACACGCACTATGCGCGATTTCGCAACGCTTCGCTCCCGAGAGCGCGGGGCAGCGTGCTGAGTCCACACCGGAGCCTCAACATGGCGCTTCTCTCGGGAAAGAGGGAGAGCAGCCGGTGGCTACTCCCTAGAATCAGAGACCCCCAGGGGCCCCTGCAGGAGGAAGAAGAGTTGTGGGAAGATCCACTCACTTAAAGGTTGTCCCCTAGTGTCGCTGTGCCGAAGGGGTGCGCTTAACTTTTATCACGCTACCACAACTAACCTGCAGAGTTATGTAGTTACTGCAGCCACCTTCAGATCGGCGTGTACCTGTGCGGTTGGCCGTGGAAAAAGTTCAAGATGCACCGGTGGAGTAAAGGCAGGAAGTGTAGTAAAAGTGCACCTTGGCTGCAGTTTAAGACCACAGCGAACAACAGCTGTGAAACCGGATCATAACGTCAGTGAACTCATCAAACTGTCTCTAGATACTGCACACACACACGCACATTATGTCTTATAGTAAAGCTATGAGTCATTTACTGCACCGTAAAAACGGAGACATTTCCAATCTGCGTTCACGTCTTTATGTTACAATACAGTTCATCAGTGTTGTAAAAGAGAATTGCAACAAGCCAGTGGAGCATTTTCCAGTCTGTAGAAGCACTCACTGACCTCCCACTTACATGCGTAGAATAAAGCTATTTGGTTCATCCAAGTTTCATCTGATGGAACAAGACTGCGTGAGCCCATCTGCGCCAGATCTGAATGATTGTCTTTTTTTCTTCTTTTTGTGGGTTTCCAGCAGCAGAGCTTTAAAAGCCATTAAATGACTAATGAATGAATTAAAGTTTGGTTGTGTTGCCATGGTTAGTGACAACACTTTCTCCCCATTGCCAGTGAGTGCTGTTACCACTGTAGTCACGTCAGCGCTGCTGCAGGATTGGAATATCTTGCTGGAGCCACGCTGGTTATTTCTCCCACGTATCCTAGGTTGATCTTTTTACTTTTTTAGTGGATAGCGATGGGTTTGATACGACATGTGATTTCCACGACGTGCTGTGCTTCACTTTGAATACTTCACTTCCCGGAAGCTATTCACTGGTTTACCTCAGTTGTCGATTTGACCAGAGAAGACAAATAGTCATGAAGTAGGTCAACATTTACGCTCATTCTTGAAGAGCACTTCCTCCTTTACACACACGTTCACTCCTCTGTTTACCAGAGCTTGACGGTTTCCCTCGGCTCAGCAGAATAGAGGCGACTAGTCCATTGATCTGTGCAGCAGCACTGTAAACGAAGAAGTGTGCTTTGCCTCTTGAGAATGCTTGGCCCTGGGTTCACTCTAACTACTGCGTGATGTGCAAGACAAGACCTTTGGACAACAGGAGGATATAACCGCAAGCTAGATTATAACATTACAGCAGCTGATAGCGAGACATAATTGCAGCAACCGTTAATGTCGTTAGTGTATTGTGCAAATCTGACGCTAATATTATTTATATGTGCATGTAAAGTCCAATATTCACTCATTATCTGTAACCGCTAATCTTCTCGACTCAGGAGTCACCCTGCACAGGTCATCAGTCTGTCCCAAAAAGACCTCAGTGATGTCTTTGCACTGTGGGAGAACACAAACTCTACACAGAATACGGCTTCACCCGGCCTGCACGTTCAAACCCAGAACCTTGGTGCTGTGATGTGTCAGTGCGAACCACTACAGCATAAAATCCAATATGTTCATCCATAATTCACACGAGACAGCTTGGCATATCCAGCTTTAATGTGAAGATGTGAGAATTTAAGGAAACAGGTGTTTGGATGATCACACTTGCACACTGACATTCTCAGAGAAGCATTTGAAGTTTTTATCAGTGCCTATTTGTGCAGGATGAGGGTCTATCCTGGGACAGTTTCATACTGTGTGTTCTCCTTGGTGGCAGGGAATTTAGGTACGAACGCACGACAACCACGGAAACAGAAAGAGTCAGTGTAGCGTTCTGTGGAGGAGGATGGGACCAAGTGCTTGTGCCAAATGAGTGAAAGTAATATAGCACAGCAAGACCACAAAAAACTGTTTAGGAATAACTAAACAAACATGACAAGATAGCACAAGGTCAGAATACAGCCCTAATGTTATGCCATAAATGGTGTATGCGAAAGTCCCCTAAGTGTGGAAAGTGTGCAAACTCACCTATAGCAGCCTTCCAACATATTTAAAATTCTTGCGATTAGCAAAACATGATTTGCCAGTGTGGATTTTAACTCAACCAATCAGTGGCACTCCCCCGCCTTCAGAGGTAGAAACCAAGAGGCAGCACCTGAAGAAACAACTACAGGAGATGCAATAAAAAATAAAAAAAACACAAAAATATGGTTGAGTGTATGCAATATGAATAAGCTTGAGGCAGGTTTTGATCTGCAAGCGTCTCTGTCATCCAGGAATGTGAAACCTCAGGTATTCCACAAAAAGTGGCGGGAGACTTCTGCAGCAGTTTCCTAAAGATGCGACCTTCTGCTGAAGGCCGCCTCAAGTGTGGATATAAAAGACTGTGGCGCTGTGTTGAGATCGCAGTTCGAGCGTGAAAGGACCAATGTGTCAAGCATAACTTCACCTGTAAGCAGCCTGACATGCTCTCTTAAACTGGGCTCAGACTACAGCTCACCCATCTTGACAGTCAGAACTGAAATCTGGTCCAGAGTTTGCTTGGTAATGGGAGGTGTTAACACATCTAGGAATATCTAGGAATAAACACTAATATTCTCGCAGGCTCATTGCAGCAAACCTGGTTAATATCATCCACATAGTTTTTTTCCCTGTCAAGTTAGAGCAAGTTGTAACATAGCAGTCTCTGATTTGTTTACCTCCACTCACCCTGTAAGATCACATGGGATGGTGCATCCACTACTCCCTAATCTGACACGATCATCTGATATCCTGTAGTGTGTGCATTATGCTGTTATTTTCAAATCATGTAGTGAGTGCATTTTTGAGACCGGGGAGAAGAATATCTTTTCGTTAAGTGGGTCATGTGACCTGATTTCAGAATCTGATAGGATTTTGAAACTTGACTTCTCAGCTGCGTTGTGGGTCTGGTTTTGGTTTGATTTGTGTTCCGATCTTGAAGCGATACAGACTGCCAGCTAACTCATTACTTGTCCATTTGGCTACTGTCATAGTGCATTATCAGTGTTTTAAAGATTCACGTGTTGAACTCTGAATTCCCAATGCGTAATACACCAATCAGGTATAACATCAAAACCACTCATCATGTGACAATTCACTGCTGTGCTGGGAAACGTTTCGACCCGGCACTCATGTGGATGATACTTAGGCATGTATCACCCACCAAGACCAGACCAGACACCCCCGCCCTGTAGCAATGACACTCCTGGATGGCAGCAGTCATCACCAGCAGGATGCAGCCTGACACAGACACACACACAAAAACATTTTAGGAACAAAAAAAACAACAAAAAAACATGAATACACGTTGACCTGGCGTCCAAATTCAGGAGATCCCAAACTGATCAAGTATCTGTGGGATGATCCACAGAGGCCCCTCCCCTCAACCCACCCTCAGAAGACCCATGTCCATTCTCTGATGAGTCACAACTGTTTTGGAGGCTCTAGGCAGACTTCCACAATAGGTCATAATGTTATGCCTTACTCTTGGTATTTTCTCCTACCTACTCTCTGCCTGACACTAATGTGTTTACCTACCTCTTCATGTGAACTATTCTGTATTGGTTCTCAGCTTGCTCTGACAATGGTGCACTCCTGTGAAAACTGACTCACGCTCCTCTTTGTTTTTGAGGCTATGAATAAGCTGCGCTGAGGTGTCTGACCTCAAAAACACACCATACAGTACCTGGTCTTAGGGATCTTAGAGAGCTGTGTCACATTCTGACCAGAAAAAATCAGTCTCCATTATCTTCAGCCTGTGCCAGAACAACATGCACAGTCATGAAGCATTCATGAAAAATGTCTTCTTCTCATCCTGCTGTTCTGTTCTCAAGGCTGATGTTTTTAACATTCAGCCTGTTACATAATAACTGTGTATTTTCTCGATTTTAAGCATTTAAGCAGTAGCAATATGAAAATGTTATTTCATTGGCTTTCGAATTGACGTACAATATACCACGTGGACGTGATTATGTATTTCGGATCTTAATTCATCCTCTAGCAGCATGGTTTCACTCACATCTGGTACGCCGTCAGGCACATAAAACAAAAGAGTACTCTGACATTCAGTCACCGGAGCCATAATTTGTGGCTCTGAATCTTTGAGGAGGAGCTGTATTTCAGGACCCTATTTGTCATCTGCTTTCCCACAGTCTCTCAGTCTAAATGTAGGGTAAAGCCTTAAATACATAATTGGCCTTTTCGCTCACAAAATTCCACAAATGCAGACCCAGAGACATGTCACAACATGGTCAAGTTGCTGAAATGCACAGATCCAGAATGTCCTTACGGGAATGCACAGTTGAGCAAAGACGAATTGTATATTTTCTTTCTTTTATGAGACGGATATAAGGCAGCATATGATGAGCATGTGTCCCCTGGCTCCTGGATGTCTGAAAGCGAGGATGATTTAATGAACCGATGATTTATCTATTGTAGATGCATAAGCCATCCCCCGACATGTAATAAGGGCTTCACTTATTACTCAAGTGTGTGTCAACTGTAGACTATGACATGACAGACTTTCAGCTAATACCACCACTGTATTTGTCAAATTTAAATCGTTTTCTTCCAAAGGGACATAAGTCATACTGAAAATGAGGAGTTATTGAGAAAGTAATCAAAATACTAGTAACAGGAAGACGCCAGTCAGTAGAAACTTGAGCTTTTGATAAGAGGATATAATAGACAGCACTCATGTCTATCCAGTAAATATGGAGCTAGTAGCCAGTTTGGTTGACATAAACACTAGATTAATAGGGGATGTATTCGTTGTTTTTTTTTTTTTTTTTTTTATTGCAAAAGCTTGGTTGGGAGACACTGCTGGGAACTGATTAATGCTTCGGCAGAGAAGTGCCAGACCTGAAAACTTTTTTGGTGGGCTTTATGTAATGATGGACAGAAGAGGAATAACCACATAGTCATGCACATCACCAACCACCAGTTTCGTATTTTGATAAGAATTGAGTCTACCACATTAATTTTGCTCCTTGGTTTGTGGACGACTACTGCTGCTGCTACTTTTTGGAAATGAGAAGTTACCATATTTGGAAGAGTGAGAGGAGCTGGGCTGGAGTGAGGGGTAGATCCGACTTATCAATCACACCAGACCAAAAAAAAAGACAAATAAAGGATTTTATTTAAGTGGTACAATATTAGGCATGTGTTTGTGGACAATACATATGATAATCCTTTAAGATAGTCCTTTAATTTGGATTAATTTTTCAGACCTATGTCCGTCCTTTATACAGAGATGTGCTTGGAGACTGGCTAGCTGCTAACCGAGTGTTTTCTGTCTTTATAGTAAGCTAGCATTGGCTGTAACTTTACTGGGAAAGGCATTATTGTTATGATTTTGCATGAATGCAAGGAAGAACACTTTCCCAACCCTCAAACAACAATTCATATAGTCCTGCAAAAATTCTGTTGATGTCTTAAATGGACAAATTTTAAGTGTTTTGAAATGTAAACTATCTTTCAGTCAAGGCTTAGTCCCGAACTAAGCCATAACAAGTTGTAAGTACCATCACACAAACTTAAACCAACCATGATTTTCTTTTTATTTCGCTGTCAAAGACCTGGCTTGTTTTGCTGCTGCCGTCAACCTCCACTTTTCTGTTCTGGGACTTGTTATCGTTCAATGAAAGCACAGCTATGCTTTTTAATCCTCATCTATTCTCAGGTAAGAACCTAACATGAGCCGCCTGTGCTAGTGCAGCTGGGCAGAATGGGAAAAGTGGGAAGTGCCTTTGACAGGCGGTCGATGCTTATTAGCTCCCAACACTCAGTGGTTATGTAACGGAGTGGAGCTGCAGAATGTGAACAGGATTATGGAAGATAGTCGGAGGTTGTGTATGAGTTGACTGCAGAAGGCCGTTGAGGATGATGGGATGCAATGGGATGCGATGTGATTGACGGTAACGGAGTACGAGTGGGTCTACGGCTCAGTTAAGCGGCAGGGCTTACTGTCGAACGCAGCAGGGAACGCATGGGAGGAAGAAGAAATGTGTGGACTCAGTAACCTCTCATCCCCTTGTTATACGCTTCGCTGACTTTTGTATAGCTTCCTCTCCTTTTCCTTCTTTTATCTTGATCCCTCCGTCTCTCTCACCCTCCAGCTGGTCGACAAAGTGCCGTCCTCTAGCTGACTTTCACGCTGACCCCTTTCAAAGGAATTGTTGCCTACCAGCCCCTGAGTAAAGATACACACCCCTGCTGCTGGAAAAGTCACGAGCTGAAGTATGCCCAAGCATCCAGAAAAGATGTAGAGCACCCCTGGCCCCCCAATGCACTCCTTTGCTGTGTCTTTACTGAGATCCAAGACATGGATTTCTCAGTCTTTTCAGTTTGAACTGTGAAGTCCCTTCAGATCCCAGATTCAAAGTAAAACATCTGCCGCAACAGTTGAACACACAGTAGTGCAGTAAAGAGATTACGAGGGGGGGTTAGCTTGTAATTTTACACGGTGACGAGTAACAGCATGCTGCATGTAGTCTAGAACTGTGGTGACAGTAAATACAGTAATTACATCGGTAAGAGAGACCTTATAGAAACGACGTCAGTGAAAATGCTCTTATAGTCAGCGTAGCCTGTAAGGTGCTGTGACTCGTGGTTGTCATGATTTTGGCCGGTTTCAGTTTTCAGGACTGTTTTTGACTGTCAAAAGGGTCACCAGGAAGCATCTCCACATAAGCAAATACCTGTGGATTTGCGACATCTGATAGTCAAAGGCTGCAGATAGATGTGTAATATTAAATATGATGGCTCTTTGTGAGCCTTCTACAAATTTAGAACAATATATAAAAAAACAAATTGCTAAATGGGTCACCTAATTGTTAGGGCAGTGCACTGAGAGTAAGTATTTAAACTCCCATACGTAAACTCTAGGATACTGCAGAGCTGATGTAATGAAAAAATAAAAGCAACAGCACTCTAGTTGCTACAGGCTTTGGTCCTTGGGTCTACATTGACCACAAAATGGTCAATGTCGGGTAGAATTTGAGACTACCTCTACCCCCGTCTGGCCGACTGATTAAGCAACTGTCTGACTTCCCTGCTCACGGCATCAAGGACAATGACACCACACTCTGGGAGCCTTATCTAACTCAAACAGTGCCTCTCTTTGAGTTCAAACTAGGGTGACCTTAAGGCTTCACTACTGTAGATCACCTCTCAGTGTACACACAGGTGCTGATATGAGGTGTGCCCATGGTAAGGAGGGTACATGCATTCAAAGACTGCCAAGAACAAAACATCAGCGGCTCTAGATCCTGAATTGAAAGCCTTTAGCTTGAGCGTTACAGACAAAATTCCTTGGTAGTAACTGCAGTTCAAGTGGGCTAGCTGCCGTAATGCCAGAGACATGGCAAGCCATGGTGTGACCGGTTGTCCAGCTACTTGCATACTTGCCTATGTGTTGGGGCATTCAGTCACGGTCGGTTTCTGTTGCCATTGCTTCTTCTTTTTGGATTTACTGTGTTTGTTCACTGTCTGATGAGCTGAATAACAGAAATTCCTTTTGTTGTCAAATCATTTACAGATTTAGCTGGACTTGACACCGTGTAGCCGGAAGCCCACAGTGAAATACTGGGTGTGTTTTGTGTGTAAACCGGGCTTTGTTTGTATCTTTCAGTGATTTTTTTTTCTTCCACTGATAACCTTAATCTCCAGTCTGTGGGCTTACACTAGTGTGACTAAGCTGACATATCAAACATGAGCTCTCCCAGCTGCAGCTTTGTGATGGAGGCGACTCCTTTTTTGTTATCTTAACGCACTGATTCAGATAATCCAGCTAATCATTAGCCAGAACCGTTAGAAGCGGGACAATAGAACCAATGCGCTGCACGTGCTTTTCATGAGTTTGGGGAGGTAACACCTCAGCGATAGTGTCTCCAAGAGGTTTCAGGTTTACTAAAGATGGTGAGTAACTGTGCCATTAAAATGACCCCAGTTAAAACTACCCATCCATATTAATTAATGTTAATATATTCATTAAAAAGTATTAAGTAAATTTAGGCCAGATGTAACCATCCTGACAAACTAAAAGGGATGCTGAGATTAGAGGTTTGGAGCAGATTGATTGTTTGCACATTAGTCACCTGTCTTATAGACAGAATAATGGAATTACAGTCCAGTCCACTTTTAGAGGCACGTAGATAAAGTTTATGATGGGGATGCATTTCTTTGTATTTGACAGTGACCTTGCACTGAATGCTGAAGCGTAGACGTGCATCTTAAAAAGCTTTGACCCTGACGTGATTTGAACACGCAGCCTTCTGATCTGGAGTCAGACGCGCTACCGTTGCGCCACAAGGTCCCTCTCTTCTGCTCTTTTATCAGGGATGCACTGAAAAAGTGATATGTGGATGTTACAGTATTTAAAGATGCCCAAATGACGAAAGGATGTGTATGATTTGTCACTGTCATTTGAACCTGACTTTGTGATCGTTGCACCAAAAAGTCACTAATATTGCATTTCCCATCTGAATTTTTTTTATCTCTCACTGTCTCCTTGTTCACTTGACACTCATTTATTCTATTCACAAAGAAAATAATGGCCTTTCTTTGAGAAATTGTATCATAAAGCCCTTTTCATGTAATGAAACTGGCTTCTAAAAGGCCATGTTTGGGAGTCAAAGGAATGAGCCGCACAGTAGAAGCCATTATCTGAAATGTAACCCCCTCACAGGATGGATTGTTGTTGCTCTTACAGCTTGCTTTTGAGGATTTTTCTTTTTGTCTTTTATTTTTAATTCTGTCTTTGCTGCCTTTGTCTTGCCAGGCAAGCTGACACAATTGTTTCTCCTCGGTAGAAAGATTTGTTAAACCCAATTGCCCCTACTTTGATGTGACAGAAAGAGGCCCAAAATGTGACAGAAAAGATTAACACATTGTTCATCTGCTATTGCCATTAGTTGCGTCGGAAGGTGGACTACATGGCCGATATTTGGATTATTTTTAAATGGAAAGTGAGAGGAAGGTGGCAGGCTGTTGAATGAAATGTATTTCAGTTTGCTAATGCTGCTAAGATGGAAAAACGCTTTGAACCTCCCCTGTGCATTCTTAAAGACTGTTTTGACAGCTTACACTTTACACGTCTTAACACGGAGGTCCTGCTTTTAGAATACACAGAAGACTTTTCCATTCTGTCATGGTATAGGCCACTGTAGCTCGACCGTTTCAGTGAGGATATGCTCCTAAATCTGAATCCTTAAAATAAAAAAAGGAGGAGCCCAGCTTTTTACATATTCCACTTACAGTTACACAATCATCTCTTAGAGGCAGAGCTGCTCTGCAGGCGGGAATAATCGCTGTGGTTGACTTAAACTTCAGCGACTGCAGCCAAGGAAACACAGCTTGGAAAGTATGAATCCAAAATCAACTTCACTTTGGGTGATAATGTATCTTAGGTGGGAAACATTTAGATTCACAGCTAGAGGGTGGTTGATGCTTACTATGATCCAACTTGGCTGACTGCCTGACAAAAGGACCTGAAGTTGAGACCGATCTCGGGCTCAAGGAGGTGGAGTGGTTCTCCATTAACAACCCATTAACAGCAGCTAGGGTGTGGAGAACCATTAGTCTCCCTTATCCATAGAGTTTGTGTTTTTCCATGTGAAGGAACGGTCCACGCTACAAATATTATAACTATTGTCAAACATAAGGCGGTATTGTACAATACAATTTGGCTTGTCTGAGTAGGGAAAGCACTAGTGCAAGAACAATGGGTTTAGTTCCATTAAGAGTCCTGAAAAGCCGTGACTGTGGACTGGTGAAGACGCCTGTGCTTTCTCTGCTGTGACAACTCAAGACGTCTTCAGCACCAGTATCCCAGTGGAGTGCTTCAAGTCGTCTCTCTTGTTTTTCTCATCCCATGTCATGAGACGACAATTCCTGCCTCGAGCTGGATCCAGCTATGAGCAAGTCGTAGCAAAGGCCAACTATGTGGTTTGTGGTGTTTCGACATGCAGACCATGCCAGGCCCTCTTGGGTGTGATCCACTGTTTTGTCAACAACTCACTGTATTTCTGTAGTCATGATTGTAGTCACAGAGAACTCGGTTATTGTGAACTTAAGATCCATTTTTTGGAAGATTGTCTTTCAGAGGATGCACCTGGTGCGTTTGGAGATGCTCTGGAAATGCCCAGTCCAAGCGCATTTGATTTGATTTCTTTATAATTATTGAAAAAATCCCAAATTAAAAAGTATAGTAAAAATTGTTTCTCAGTTCAAGAGCTTGTTGACTTATACTGGGCCATTTGCATGGCTGCTGTTTTGACTTTTTATTGCAAGAAAAGCACAGGTGAAATAACTTTAGGGATCTGTCTGTCCCATTGAATTGTCTCCATAAGCCATAAGAGTGAGCATGTATTCATAACACCAGGCCCTTATTAATGTTCTTGTGCTTACCTCAAAATGAGCGCTCATGTATAGAGCATGTTTTCAAGTTGTGTACACACAATGCCTCGAGTACAAGTGGTAACATCAGCTGACGGTGTTGAGAACACAGCTGCTTGGCAACTGTTAGCATCCAGAGCTAGCCAAGGCTAGCAGTTTAGCATTCTAACAGATGGTTACTTCTTGTAGAAAATATGTGACGTGGGGAATATGAACATTTTCCTCAGAAACTTGCAAAGAAAACTATATATAGATCTAAAGAATATATTAATTTATTATCCATCTCCAGGATTCTGAAAACATAAGCAAAACATGTCACAACTCATGGAAAATTCGTAGTCAGGAGCAATGAATACCACGAGAAAGGTGCATTGCTCAAGGCAGTAAACAGGACCCGATTTGAAGGTAACGTAGATCTTAGAAAGTAATTTACACAAGGCTGTGGGTGTGAAGTTGCTATAAGTTGAGGGAAAAAACACTGAAAGCGTTGTCTGCATCTAGGTGCCTCTGGAGCTAATCATCTAATAAGCCAACAGAATATGTATTATACTACTCAGTTATAGTTTTTGGTGGGTGGTAACAACTTACCACCCACCAAAAAAATAAATCTCCACAGCCACCACCAGCCACCAATCTTGTGTTTCTTGCTGTGGTATGTCTCAGATAAGGCATCTGGCATCCAGGAGATAACAAAACTTAACATAAATGTAAAGATTTGTTTTTTACAGACACTATAAGACAAATATTCACTTTCCTTCTAGCCTCCTGTATTGTCCGTTGACAGCTCAAAAAAATAATACCTGTTGTTTTCCAGGTCTCATCTTTCCGGCTAGTTAACTGATAAACTTTTTGTTTGCAACCAAAGAGCTAAAATGCTAAAAGTAACTGAGCTGTGCAGTGGCTTGACAGTTTGTTGCGTGTTTGTTTGTGTTGTGAGCGACATCTGTTACACTACTATTTATTTCAGTGTTGACATTAAAAAAGACTTTAGCTGTAACTTTAGCCAGCTAGCTAAAATGTTTAGTTGCAGCAGGTTCCTTTTTTTTGTCAGTTTGTTTTCTCAGTTTGTTTTCCTTTAGTTTTTAGTTCTCGACCTTTCTTTAAATCTTTGACCTTGTTATCTTTGTCTACATTAGTCTTTTCCGTTCCTTGAGAGAAAGGGTCAAAAGGTCTTTGTCATTGTAATTAGTCTTTTTCCATTCTCGTCTTCTCCGTCTTGTTTTCCAACCTGCCTTACAGCCAGGTGTTACCGAACTCAATTCTTATCTTCTTATCAGAATGAGTCTGGTAACACACCATTTAGATTTCAGTATCATGGTGTTTCAACTTATACATAGGGAACAAAAAGCCCTCTGTTCTAAAACCATATAACCAGGCTAATCTGTCTTTAGCTATAGAGGGTGTGCACTAACCTCACTGTCCACCAGAATAACAACTCTCCCGGTCCGACGAGTGTCATGACATGCTGCTACTTGACTCCTTTTATTCAGTAAGTACAGAGGTAAAAAAAAAACAAACATTATCTGCTTCAATTAAACGCAGGTGTAATTGACAGAGATTCTTACAAATTATCAAAGAACAGTTACAGCTGAAGGCACACAAAAGACATAATGCTCTTAAGTATCTCAATACGGGAGTTGAAATGAAAGCAGCAAGGTCCGCATGCAGCAGCATTGGTTTTACACAGCTGTGTCTTCTGTTAGTATGTCTTGTACTATGACGTCATGTGCATGGCCTCTATATAAGCCTTGAGTGTTTAAGCTGGAAAAATCAAAATTTTACATTCTTGCGTGATCGCAAAGCAGTCAAAGGAATGTTGGTGAATTTGTGTAGCCACTGTGAACATCTAATCTGTATGGTAAGATATTTTATGTGTTCCCTGTTCAACAAACTTTGTTGCGGGCAAAATGACAGCTTTTTGCACACAGTGGGGGAACAACACAATTAAAATGAAAACTGAATTGCTAATTGATTTAAAGTTTTAATATTTGTTGGGAAGACGGAGTCGGCTGAGCCATGTAAGAACTGGAAAGAGAGTCGTATATAACATCAAAGTGGTTCTGCGGCTTTGTCTATCACTGGCTTTTGATCCCACTAATGCATTCTGGGTAAACCCTCGGGCACCATGCACATACAAAGTCTTCTCTTTCAGCGGATGAAATAAATAAACATGGTTGGGTATAGCCAGTTGCGTTAAGCTTTATCAACACTATTTAACCTACATTGTGATCTCATATTTGTAGACGAGCTTGAAAGATGTTAAATCTAATCCGTTTTTCATCCCTGATTTTTAACTTTCAACTTTAGTTTCACTCATTAATCAGAGGTTAATATCAGCCAGGGCTTAGTTTTTTAGGTTTTTGTTACATCTCAAAAAGCTCTTGTGGCAAAAAGAAATGATCAACTAAACATCGGTAAATCACAGATAATTAGAAAGTAGCATTTTTAGTCTGTCGAGCTGAGGGCACTAAAGCATTTCCTTTGCTAATACATGTGAAATAAAATAGCATTGATACAAAAACTGCAATCAGTGCAGTCTGTGCCTTGAAGTTCTCCTGTTATAGTCCGATTAAGGCAATAATTCATTTTTTTCATGTGCATGTGAACGCACTGACTTTGTCTTAGAAATTCTTTGTGAAGTAAAGTACGTGTCACTTTTAAATTGCTATGCATCCAATTCCCTGTCATTCAAATGATATTAAATCCCGTTTGTGTTAGTTCTTCCAAATGTATGCCCACCAGCATTTCCTCTCCAACATGCAGACAGTGTTGTGAAGTGGAACAGGCATTCCCAGGGCCACAAGAGACATATAAATCCTATATGCTCAAAGGCCCTAGACGTCGGTGGGACGAAGGGATGTTGGAGTCATTTGGGCTGATTCATCTGGAAACAAGAACTCACCTTATGATCTGAGCTGGAGGAACAGACCGCTGCTACGTTAAAGTGGATTTACTGCTTTGTGAAGATAATGAATGTAGCGGTTTTGGCAGGTTTTTGTGTGCTGTAGCTTAAAAGTCTTTAAAATTAAGGTTAGGGCTTCCCCTGTTGGGAATTCACCCTGGTCGGGTTTGCGGGGGAAGAAAGTAGTGCAAAAAAAGTAGTCAGGGCCTCCGTGTGGGTTAGCTGACAGCGATAATTTATCTTAATGATCATTCATTAGATTTGAGCCCCAAGAGCAGACTGTTTCTGGTGTGATTCCATTCTGGAGTCTTGTAAAGTATTAATACGACTGATGCTCTCACTTTGGAGCCTCTACTCACTTACTGCTCTAACTCAGAGCTGTGTGACCTTGGCTATTGCTGCATCATGTCCTTTGGAGTAAGTGAACTAGTCCTTCTCTGCACTTCGATTTTAACGTGATTGCCCAAGGCTACCAAGTTCTTTGTGAGGAAATTGATTCAGAGTTGACTCAGTCTGTTTGACATGTGACTGAGATTCTTTTGATTTGAATTGACATGTTTCTCAGACGAGCAAAAGCAGGATGAATGGTTTGGTGTTTGTCTTATGGACACTCCAAGAAAGCCACATCAAACACAAAGAACATATAGATTTTGCTGCATAGATAGTTCCACCAGAAAAGGTTCATGTCAGACAGTAGTCTGCTTTGATCCTTTGTCAGCTTTGTCACATTAATTATATGATTTAGTTTGTTTTGATTTATGGCCTTGTGACCTATTGGATTTATACTCACCAGTAACAGAAACAGTGCAAGTGTCTTCTGCTCACTGGCAATTCATTTAACCAGCTGTGGATTTGGGGGAGCAGGAATACAAGAATCTGGTGAACAACTTTGTCTCATGGTGTGGAGCGAACCACCTTTCGATCAATGGAGCTAAAACCAAGGAGATGGTAGTGGATTTCCAGAGGCCCAGTCCCTACCTGCAGCTTGTAACTATCAATGGGGTGTATGAATCTGGGTCTACAGCTGGATCACAAACTGGTCAGCTAACAGACTCAGTACACAAAAGAGGTCAGCGGCGTCTAAAGGGACTAAGAACGTTTAATGTCTGCCAGAAGCTGTTGGATGTCAGATGCCAGACTATTGTTACCAGTGGCCTCTTCTACGTTGTGGTGTGCTGGGGAGGCAGCGCTAACAAGGAGGACACCTCGCAGCTGGACAAACTGATATGGAAGTTTTTCTGTGGTATTCTCGAGATAAGATCCTTTTTTTTTTACATTGTACTCCAACTCCTATTGCTCAGTGCCAACAGAACTTGGACAAATTGGGGAGGAAAATCAGTGTTATCTTTCAAAAGAGACCAACGCCACGCTTGTACTCAAAATGGTTCAAGAACAGCCTCAAATTTACTCTGGGTATGCCTCTTTAAGGTGATTTTAGCGAAAATTACAGGAATTTCAAAGGGTTATGTTCATGTTTTCTAACCTAGCAGAAGCACCCAGATAGCTGACAATGCTAGGCTGCAGTGTGGAAGATTGTAGGCTGGTGTTTAAAAAGATTCACCCACTACAAGATGATCCCACAGCACTGGGCTGTGCTTTCAAGGCTAGACTGGTTACTGCACACGTTTTCATTTTCAGCTTAGACACTGCGGTTCCGCAAATGAGTCGTAAATTCGGCTCATCTGGTTTCGATGGCCAACATGGAGATTTTGCTGGGAGAGTTGCACTGATGAATATGTAAAGTTGCGGATTTATCTGTGCAGAGTAATATCCTGCCCAGACTTTTTTCCCCCCCTTCTTCTTATGGTTGCAGACCATGTTTTGGGATGATTAGTCTTTGCTTGGATCGTGAAATGGGGTCACTGGGTGCAGACTAAGGAAGTGTGGCTAAAAGACGTGGGAACTATTTAAAAGCGAAAACAGGGTTGGTTTACAGTGCATTCTTCTTGACCTCTCTGCGTGCTCACATTACATGGATCAGTTGTCCCAGTCAAAATGTGCTGCAGTCTTGTGACTTTATTTAGGAAAATCGAAGGAAGGGCAAGACGCTGATTTATAGACTGCTGCAGTATGTCGACACTACTGAGCAGTCAAAGTCAGATCGCTTGGTGCGCATGAGAGTATGTGTAATTTACTCAACTTAAAGGCACTTGAGGCTGTCTTGAAGATGGCACGAAGAATTGCCTCTGGCGTAACAGTCACGGAGCACTGACAACAGATGGGTTTTTTGTTTGTCTGTTTTCTGAGGCTGTGAGGATGCCGAGGTTGCCACTGACAGGCCAAGCATCTCACACCCTATGATTAGGGATCAGTAGTGCTTGAGGGAAGAAGGCAGCCTGCAAATAGCATCGGCAAACAGATTCTCCCATCTCAAAAAGTGCCTGCTTATAAGATGTAGACCAGGAATAATAGCTTCGGATTTTGTGGGCTTTTGGTGAAGGAATGGAAAGACACCTACCGTGTTAGATTGAAGTCCTTAGTCCTTAGTTACTCACACATGTACCACCCACTTGGATTAGACCAGTCACCCCCACCCCATAGCAATGACACCCCTTGATGGCTGCAGCCTGACTCAGACTCAAACACAATAATGGTTTAGGAACAACTCAAAAAGAAAAACCATGAAAAACAGCACAAGGTGTATACCTGGCCCACCTCTGCATGAATAACTGTTTTGTTAGGTACCAAGTACCAACTAATGTTGCCTAATGTGATAATGTGATGCTGACAAGTGTATGAATCAGCACATTTCTAATGGTCTGAATGCATTTTGGGGGAGACACCTTTCTGTCTCATTGTGTTTTGGTTGTTCCTTCCCTGCTATTAAAGAAAGTGACTGAAGGAGCTCAGTGTGAGGCTGACAGTTGTGGGTGTTAGGTATCTTAGGTCACATTACACCACGGAGTCCGCTGACTGGTATATACGACAGGGCAGTGCCTCAGAGTTGTTTGTTGCGTAATAATTGTGCCACAGCAAAGCTACTCCAGCATTCCCCATCTCTACGCTAACATCATTGCAGCTTCCCTGCAGATTGATATTTGTTTTTACCTTGGCATGCGTTAATGGAGTCCTCCAGAGAGCGTCAGCCGGTGGTTGTGTGTGTATTTGCGTTTTTGTGTATGTGCTGTCGGGTTTAAGTGAATGACCTGGTTTAGCCGGTTTGTCACTGTGTGCTCCAGCGGGTCTCTGTCTGTCAACTGAATAAATTTCCCTGTAACTCTCCTCTTTGCACCCAGACAGTTGATACAAGTATTCCCAAGAAAACGTTTGACTCGCCCTCTTTAGTTATTGCTTGATCCAAAGCCAAATTGGATCTCTCCTTAGACATTCCTGTTAGTTAAAACCTAAGGAAATCTTAGACGCAGACTTACATGGATTTTATTGATCCACAAGAGAAGTTGTTCAGTTCCAAATGAAAAAGCACTCTTGAAAACCACTAGTTAAAAGCAAATTAGGTATACAATAGCTAAAAGTACATAAAATAAAATGAGCAAAAAATATGTAAGATAATTTTTAAAAATAAACCTTAGTCATTAATTGATCGTCATGGCAGTCAACATCTCTTGGCTTAGTCTTGTTCCATCATTATATATGTTGAGAAAGTTCCCATTTTAAAGAGATATTGTAGTAGAAATGATTCAATCTTGAGGTGACTCAAACACCCGAAATTCAGATTTTTAGTCAACCAAGACAAAATGTCCATTAAATCTGTTCTCCAAAAGGTAGGCGTTTTCTGTGTTGGCAAGGAATGGATATAAATAAAATACAGCTCTGCTCTCAGGAGTAAACACACACCAGCCCCTGTTGAGCTCTCT
Source organism: Mugil cephalus (assembly GCF_022458985.1). Lineage (NCBI taxonomy): Eukaryota > Metazoa > Chordata > Actinopteri > Mugiliformes > Mugilidae > Mugil > Mugil cephalus. The sequence goes on from NC_061787.1 coordinate 19,292,984, forward strand.
GGATCAACTAGCGTTGTTTACAGTGGGTGTGCGCTCCTTTATCTCCACAAACAGGCGGCGCCCGCTTTGCCATAATTTGCCACCCGTGCACCTTCACCTTACTCTCACCACCGACCGACCAGAGAGGCACACGGACCCCGGAGTCGGAGCGGAACAGTGGCGCTTTCCCCCCTCCCCGGCGGCTCTCCCCTCACGTCTCCGCCTTCAACCGTGGTGGTCCTAAAGAGGATTGATGGCGGCCTCCTCCGTCACTCACTGACTTTAATGAGCACGGCCTCAGTGAAAGCCCCGGGAGGAGTGAGAGGAGGTGCCAGCGAGGGAGCTGTGTGCAATCAGACATATACAATGCCACTTACGTCACCTTTCACAACTCCGAACTACAGCAGAGCTGGCTCGCCGGCAGGCTCCCTCAGCGACACGACCGTCGGGTTCGCTTCGTTCTGTTGCAATGTTTCGGCTCGGTCTTGAACAATGTGGAAAGAATGAGACACTGAAAACTCAATAGACAGAACGGGGCTATAAAACACGGAGTTTTGATCTGGCTTGCATCAACTCGGGCTGTCATGTTTTTAATCTTGGTGACACCCGTTCCCCCGGGAGAATGAGATGCATTGAGGTTGCCTTGCGTTACGGTCTTGTTTCAAGCATCAGCAGGTCCTGAAATTACTCTCGAGTGGTCGCGTGTTCTCGCGCACGTTCCTATGTGCGACCATTTCGACTCTCCCTGGTGCGACCGTGTCCCTAATTCGCCCGTCGATAAACACTGAGCTCATTAGGTTTAACCTTGCGGCACAGCCTCGGGTGCTTTCCCTCAGCATTCTTTCTCTCTTCTCACCTCATCTTGTTGTCTTTCCTTTTTTTACTCTAAGCCCTTTTTCTTTTCCCCTGCCCTCCTTTCACGCTCCTTCCACCCACATTGCTTCCTCCTGCTTTTATCTCTTCTGTTGGTTTTCTTCTTCTCTGCAGCTATGATTTCTATTCGCGCACTTTGAAGCAGCTGAGATTCTATCTATTGAGAGGTGATTGCTTACACAAACCCGCAAGATGGTTTTAAGACACTCACACCCTTCAATTTAAATTCATTATCTGATCTGAAGCCTTTGAAAGATGTTGAGAGATTAAAGTTTAGGAGCAAAAGTAATAGTGGCTCACGTTGAGACGTGAGCATAAGGCGCTGAGTGCATTCTGAGGTTTTGAATGTGGCGTGGTGAGTGTATTAGGAGGCGGGAGAAAGAAGAGTAGTGAAAGTAGGAGGGGCAGTGACGTAACGTCAGCCTGGAGACTTTGACATACTCGGTGTGGTCCACTGTTTTGTAACTTTATATTTTCCAGCTGGTGCTCTTGCGAAGAGATGATCAAACCCATGTGATCACAGTGTGTCTTTGCTTTTACCATATCATTGAGCATCTTTAGTGGCATCTCTCTTCACAGGAACTTTATTACTTTTGGGTATCCTGAAAGCTGAAGCATGATGTTATTGTGTTTGGCGCTCCCAGTAGAAGGTTACCATGGGAAGAGCAGAAAATTATAATGTAGAAAACAAGGAAGGCAAAGTCTTGTTTTCTGAGGTTAGGGAATTCCCTCTTTTAGACACATTAAACCAGTTTTGAGTGAGGGATGGACTGGAATGATCAGGTTATAAATATCTGGATTACAGGAGAAGATGATGTATGGATTCATATTAGAAATATTTAAAGTGTCACTCTCCTTGTGTTCACAGATTGAGTTTGCTGCTGTTATGTTGTGTGTTTAATAACAGAGCTTTAAAGCAGCAAACTTGCACAAACACAGAAATAATACACTGATCGGCCACAACATGGTCATAATGTTTTACCTGATTGGTGTATATGTTCCACGGCAGAGACAAGCAACACACACGATCAGTGTCAGGATCTCACCACTGTATTCTGACCTTATTCTTAATTAGACTTATTAGCACGGACGATTGTCAGACCAGAGCGTTTAACTCGGTAAACTATGATAACAAACATGTACGCACGTGCACTAGTGGGCTGCTGTAAATATCTGTGAGCCAAGTACCTCAGCCAGCGTTTGGCTTGAAATGGTCCAATCGCTGCCAAGCTTCAAGATGGTGAACAGAAGAGCAGCCATGCACACTGCCAATGCTGAAGTTGACGCACCAAAATTCAGGTGCACGCGCCCATTCATCACATATGCAAATATGTTGGTATATATTTAGGAAAATATGCAAACCTATACTTTAATACATTATAAAAGTGGCATTTTGTCCGGACAATGTTTGTATGTCACATGCCTCCGTCGTCTTTTAGACTTTAGCAAACAAAAACAAATCCCATGGATTGGCGGTTGGTTGCCAGAGGTGCTGAAAGATTCTGTGAGCATGTTTGTTCTTGAAGAATTTGTGGGTGAAATTGGAAAAACTGTGGAGACGTCTCGAGAAGGTGCAGGTGGCATTGTTTTGCATTGAGGGTTAAATCTTCTTATTTATTTTTTTAAAGCTGTGGTAAAACCCTTGCGTGGAGCTTTGATCGTTGAAGATGCTTCATTGCACTACCCTCTGCTATTTTTCTGGACTTCTTTCCTTTGTACGATTATTTCTGCCAGTGACATATTCATCCATTTCCTTTTTTCTTTTTTTGTTAGGGAGATTTTAATTCATCTGAAAGCTACGACATAGCCCTTGGCCATGCTTCAATTAATTCAATGAAATTTTAACGTGTATCATATTCTGTATTTTAGCTGTAAGTGCTCATGTGCCTTAGGCCTTCTCTGAAATTACTACTTGCTGCTTGTGTTTCAATGATATTTGAATATTAGAAATGGAACACAGGAAGGCTAGTGTTCCCATGGTGCTTTTTTTTTTTTTTTTTTGCAGTCTTAAAAACTGCAGGCATACCATCAGGTTTGACCCCATTATGTTCCCAGATGATGCACTCGGCTTGTTCTTTTTTCCTCTATTCACGTCTCTGTCTGAAGTATTGAACACATCCGCCGTCCTTGATTTCTTTCCTTTCTCTCCTTCTCACTTTCACTCTTCGCTCTCCTCCTTTCCTGTGCGGCTCTCTCGCCTCACTTTTATTAACCTGCGTGCCTTTCAACCTGCGAGCGTATAGTTTCTGACAGATGTTACCTCTGTACGGCCGTGAGTGCTTTTCCTTTGTGTCGCCTGTTTCCTGCGCCGCGTCAATGGACATTTCCCCCCGCTGTGAGGTGAACTCCCGTTTTCTTTTTTCTGTTTAACGGTGCACAATGGCAATTTTGACATATACACAGGATACAATTAAGCACATAATTAATTGTGCTGGTAGTTTTCTTTTCTTGTTATCCATCCTTGACGTGACATGGACATAGACTTTGACTCGTATATTGGGTGGAGTAACAGGTCATGGTTTTCCTGATAGTTACAGTTCTCTCTTGTGGCCTTGCTGATGTAGAGGAATCCTCCTGTTACACAATGTGGTTCACTCAGGTGAAAACAAATGGAAAATGGGTATATGCAGTTCTGTATATGCAATATATGCATCACAGCGTTGAGGTGTCAATGATAAATATGCGTAAATCATTCGTGGGCATTTGTTGATAGGTTCTATGGAATTCTGTGTTTAGTTTTATCGCTACTTACGTGCAAGAACAAATCGTTCACAGCTTCCAGTTGCACTGGAAAGCAGCTTTGATGTGCTAGCAATTAGCATCCTCTCCAAGAAATGTTTGTTGAGTGATGTAGGCACTGATCACCAACCAACCAGGCAAGACCCACAGCAATAGTCCACAAATGGATGACGAAATTCGCAATTGTGCTGCTTCGGTAGGACAATTCTTCAATTTCCAAAAGGGTCAGCTGCATTCATTCTGCTTTCCATACTTCCATACTGCAATCAGTCAGCATGCCCGACAACATGAGCCATCATAACTGGGGGCATCAAATGTATTCTACACAAAATTACGTAATCAATGGGCATGGTAGGGTTAGGGTTGGGATTAGGGTTAGGCATGCCAGTGGTTGTTTATCCCCAGCACACGGGTTCCGTCTGGTTCTCTGTATCTTCAACTTCTTTTTTCCAACACTCCCTTCCAATAGTGACCTTTACTAATCCAGGTCTTTCATAAGTACCCTGCGTGTTTCCTCTCCCAGGAGTTAAACACGCACAAGCAGATCCAGACTCTCCAGAGACACATCACTGTAAACAGAACTCTTACTTTTAGGACGTTATTGACATATGATAATCGCAACACACAATGCTTTTAACTCCATTTTCCTTTGCCAAGTTCTTGTCCAAGCAATCCCTTATTATCGCCAGCTAATGGATATTGTTAGTGATCAGGGCTCAGATTGGGGATTTGCGAGACATTAACGGGGGTGTGCAAGAGCACAACGGGTGAGCCCAGCTCCTTACAAATGGAGACGCATTTTCTCCTTTTTCGCTTTAGACAGCTTTCTCTCACTTTGTTTATGTCTCATGTTTGGGCTGTAGGGAAATCTGAGCTCAGCGCTTCAGATGGTGTTTGTGGATTTTGGATGTTTGTCCAAGTAATCCTTTGGAAAAAGCTTTTTATGCGCTTTTCTCTCTCTTTGCCCCTTCCCCGAGTCTGACATCTGTAGTTTTTCTTTTATTTTTTTGCTGGGCAAAGCTTAAGGAGTTCTGATTCAGACCATTTATCAAATAATTAACTGTAAATGTAGAAATAAACTATGTCATGTGATGAGTCTTAGTGACACATTTTATTATTTTATTTTATTTAATTTATAACTGTATAGGGAAGGTTTGTGTGCATGACATTGTGACAGGGCCCAAACTATTCACACTCATTAAAGGTGTGCATAGAGGTATGGAAGTTTAAAATAGTGATAAGCTATATGAGGTGTTGCCTACAAGATCGGACCTTCTGCGTGAACTCCAAGACATTCATATCATTACATAGCATCCTCAAAAAGTGCAAAACTCTTTTTAAATTTGCGTCCCATATATAAAAAATACTATATATCAATACCACAGGATGTGTTTCTGTAATAACGTACACCAATCAGCCACAACATTAAAACCACTTTCAGGAGAAACATCACCTTGTGACATATTTTCACAACAATGTTCTGCTGAGAAACTTTTGGACCTGGCATTCATGTGGACGTTACTTAGACATGAAGCACCCATCTAGACCAGACGAGGTAATGATATTTATTTATGGCAGCCGCCATCCTCAGCAGGAGGCCCACAGAAGACCCATGTCCATTCTCTGATGAGTCCCAACAGTTTTAGAGACACAAGGAAGACCTACACAATATTAGGTAGTGGTCATAACGTTATGCTTGGTCTGTGTGTATTATAAGACATGATGGACGATGGATGATGGACATGAGCTCCTCTGCTCCTTTTATAAGAAGTGGTCACATTAGTTATTAAACATGGGTCTCGGATTCGGGATACACCAGCTGTGTTTGCGAAAGTTCTATTACTGGATTTGAGCTAATTTTGTGCCCAGCTGTTGCAGTGCAGATGTGGCTATTATGGTGTCTCAGTGTCTCAATGTGTGACACCAAAGAGCTGCCACTCCCTCCCTTTGGCCGTTCACACTCCGGGGAAGTTAAAGTCTGCTCTACACATGTTCCTCTCGAACCCACTGAGTCACTTCACTTCACATTTCACACACACACACACACACACTAGTCTCTCTGTGAACCCGTCCTCTCCTCTTTTGTGTGCAGTGTGTGCGAGGGCTTCATGGTCACGATCCATCACGTCTCCACAAACCTTGAGCACAACATTACAAATGAGTTGTGTGTGTCAGGGGATTCTGGATTTGGAGGTCGCATTACACGGTCACTAGCTGAATCACAGTTTGTAGAAAGGAAGTATCCCGGCGTTTTTTTGAGATTAAACCGAGTCGGCGCAACAATAATTGAAGACTTCTCTGTGGCCCGGCGGCCTAAATGCCGGTCACGTCCTCTCCTCTCATATTTTAAATTCCACAGCTGACACTCGACACCCTTTCCCGTGTCTTCGCCGTCCGCGGATACGGCGACAGCCCGAGCTGCCCGCCACCTGTTAAACTCGTGCGCGGCTCCTCTCAGACCGTTTCCGTGGAGGTGGATGCGAGTTGCGGTTTTAACATTTGCGCTGACGTTATGTTTCTGTCTAAACAGTTCACAGCTGAGTGTATAACGATCTCCGTCCAGCTTTCGCTTCTCCCCCCAGAAACGAAAACACGAGACGGTTTTGGAGAGCGCTCCGTGACCTCTCTGTGCTCCACATCTGCAGACTGTGAAAGAGCGGCGAGTGTCGTGACATCTCCACGTCGGGTTGTCTGCTCTTGGTGGTTCTGTGTTTTTCTTGGCCCGCTCAGAGGCCCCATCTGGCATGCACAAGCACCGTGCTTAGAAAATAATAAACAAAAGTGGGCTGGAAACGCGCTAACTCGTGCCTGTGTAAGAAGATGGAGTCTTGCGGGGCGCTTCGACGAGTTATACCGAACCGGCAGACCTGCACTTGCAGCAACGACGGTATTTAGTGGCCGCTGTTTGACGTCGTTCCAGCAGAAACCTGTGCAAGCTTAAGCTCAGCGGCCTTTACTTCTCTGGTTTGCAAATTGCAGGGTTTCATTCAGAGTGACCCCAGAGCGGTGCGACCAAAATAGAACATTCATTGTCTCTTTGTTTCTGTTTTTCCCTCATCGACTGAACCTTGTCAGTATGTAAAGAACAGAAATAGCAGCTAATTGATATCACTCACAGATGCACCAAATCTGACTTTTCCTGTTCTCAATCCAGAGCTAAACAGATGGCCCGCATGAGCCATCTCCCTGAGGGTTTGAGGCTAAACTGTCCTTTCCCAGTAACATGAACCCCTCACCCTCTGCTGCAGCAGTTGGTTGATTTCTGATAAGCACTTGAAGTTGACAGAGTGGCTCTTTATCAGCCGCCCCTTTAAGGAAGCTGTGCTTTTCTCTCGTCCACGGAAAGGTTAGAGGTCAGGGTCGACTCGGGCCACGTTTGCATGAATGTGATTTTTTTGGGTGAAACTGCGTGAGTCTGGAACGTGTAGGCCTACTTTCATGGCGGATCTGGAACCGCACCTCTGTGAATCCAGGTCCCAGGGTGAACAAGACAAACGCAGAGCTTGTGCAGTTTCTGTTTTTCATTTGTGTGGATGCATGATGCGGACACAATGATGTCATCCCCTCGCCCCTCAAGACCCTGACTTCTCATAACAACTACAACATCAATGGGAGACTACAGGCTTGTGATGGTGCTGCATCAGATATTGACCCTGGTTGTGCAGCTAGGACAATATATACCGCTACTTTGCCACTGCGATGAGCTAAAAAGGATAACGGACTGTAATCCAGACTGTGTTTGTATATGGCTAACAGGGTTAATGCGCATGATCCGCCTCTTCTTCTATTTCTTTGGCTGAGTCCTGTAGTAGAAACACGCCACGTATAGACCTGGCATATGTACTACAACCTTTCTACAACTAGATGCAGTTTTGGATGGATCCATCTTTATGGAGAAATTCTAGAAACAATAACAAGGAAAACCGGAGAAAAAAAGATTGTTTTGGTACATGTGGACGTGGCCTAGAGACCTGTGTCTCGTTAGCAGTGGACTTCAGTGTCTAAGGATTGGTAAAATTAGGAGGACAGAGACATAGCAGTGGCACTTTTGACTGGATTTTAAGAGTCTCCCTAAAACAGAGAGCACAGTGTTTTAAAAGTGAAAACAGTGGTCGTCTTAGCAATCCAAAACAGTTAACGCTGATTACTGATAACTTCTGCATTCAGGCAGTCAGTTCACTAGCATTATAAACAATGATATGATTCTGTTTGGTCTAGGTGGTGCTGTACATCACTTACCTTCCTTACTATGTCCATGCAGGTAGAGACATCATGACAACAGTTTATTTATTTATTTGACATGTTCAAATGTACTTCAGGTCCACCAAATTAGACAACGGTGGCCCATGATAGTCTGGGAAATGAATGGAAACCACTGTGAATATAAGATATTTGATGTATTATTTCAGATAATTTTGTCTTTATTGCACCATAACAACATGGCCCACAATGAAATCTATATTACATGTCACAAACTTGGATAGCCAGGATACCACTAATGCCTAATCATTCATTTTACTCTGCATGTCCCATATTCCTTGCTTACAGTTTAAATGTGTGTAAGGTGTGTGCATCTGCACGTGTGCATAAGACCCTCCTGGTGTTGCTAATGACCACTTGTCTCAGATGCGATGAAACCAGCTCGCTGCTCATGCAAGCTACCTGCATATCCTGCAGACAGATTTCTAATTAAAATGCTAATAAAACCAGTCTAAAACAGGAATACGAGCCAGGATTAAGCCCAGACTGTGAGCTTGCTTCACTTCACAGTCTAGTCCTCAAGGCCCCCCTCCCCCCCGACTAAGCTGAGCATGATAAATGCTTAATTAAGTCAACATTTGGACATTGATCAACCTCTTCCCACTCAATGAGCCATAATCTCTTTAAGTTATTTATTTTATGATTATGAAGAACGTATACTCAAAGAGTACGTATAACAGCAGCTGTCTTTTTTTCCACAATAGCTTCCCATCCTATCTGAAGGATTACCTTTTAACTGGCTTAATGACCATTAAGTGTAATTATGAAACTAGATCCACATGTGATGATGTCTGTTTTCATTTGTTGGTGAAACCTTCATCCCAGCAGTGGTTCCAGCTCATGCTGGGCCATGAGGCAGCGTGTCTAGTCAGTACACACACACACACGCACACACACACACACACACACACACACACACACACACACTCTCCGACCTGCTTTTTTTTTTTTTTTTATGCAGACCAGATGCTCCGCTTTCCACGTTGTACTTCTCACAACGGCTGAGGGTTTGCACTTGTAGTCTTAGTGAAACAAGGTTTAGAGACTACAAATCCCCTACTCGAGCAGATCAAGCCGGAGGAAGGATGACCACAGAGGGTTCATCCGAGCTCACGGCCCATTTCACAACAAACTGCTCAGTAAATCGGTGTCGTTTCACTAAATAACACCTGTGCTTTTGACTTACAGCAGCAGTAGGATATTTTTTCTGGCTCTTTCCTTCCCTGCCTTCCTCGGTTTTGAGACTCCAGAGGATCGAGAGCAGTCTCCGCTCTGGCTGTAGGTGTGGTCAGACACGCTGCAAGGAGAGCCTCTATGTCACTGTGCTTCAGAACCTGGCTCGGTGTTTGACAGACTGGCTCGTATTAGCAGCTTGATCTCTCACTAACCTCTCTGGCGCTGGTACTTTTTGAACCCATGAGGGAAATATTAGTCTCTTTTAGTCTGCTTCTTTCCTAAAGCCATATCCAAAACAAATATGTATGTAACAAGCCGCCAGTCTTGTAGCTGACACATAAAATTATGTTTGTTCGTACAAATAATAATAATAATAAAAAAATCTGACGGTTGTCTGGCAAACTTGTGCTTGTTTCCCTTAGAGAAAGTAGACGGGAAGAATAATTTGTTAACAAACTTGGTTCTTTTGGGCTTTGTAAGTCAGTCTGAATAGAAAAGGATGCAGATAACCCAGCTACAGTACATGCAAGTGAACTGTTATATGACCGAGTTTTTTGTTTATTAGAAAGATAACCATGAGTGAGTGTGTAAGTTTGAGATTTTGCTTATGCAACCAGTCAGTACTGTTATCTTTAGCCATAGCTGGCTGAGAACAGTCGTTCAGAATGCTGATTTTACGGAAGCTTTGTTAAGTGCGGTCCAACTGTGGATGTGGACTTAAGAAGTTTAGTTCAATTTGTTTTATTTCATTCATCGAATAACACTTGACAGTTTAAGGTTACTGTAACTGTATATATGCACCGATCATGCATAACATGCAGTTGAGTCGATACAGGTTGAGGGAGGGTCCTCTGTTGGTCATACCACAGATACTTGATCAGTTTGGGATCTAGTGAATTTAGAGGCCAGGTCAAAGCCTTTTTTTTTTTTTAGTTATTTCTAAAGCACTTTTGTGTGTGTGTCTGTACCAGGCTGCATTCTGCTGGGGATGACTGCTGCCATCAAGCAGTGTCTTTGCTATAAGGTGGGGGTGCCTGGTTTGGTCTAGATGGGTACCACATGTTTAAGTAGCATCCACATGAATGCCAGGTCCAAAAGTTCCCAGACAACAGTGAATGTGATTTTCCTTCTCCTGGCAGTGCTTTTAATGTTTTGGCTGATCGGCATAAACCCGAATAATCTCAAGTTAACAGAAAAGCATGGGCCACTTAAGAGTGACCTTTAATTGTGGCGATACTTATCACAATTAACATTTTGTATCATGTCAAACGTTGCCACAATATGTGCTGGTTAGTTATAAGCGTGAAAAGCAACATATCGATACTGAACAGGTTTTGGTTTGCAGGACACTGATGCAACAAATAGCACAACTACAGAAAAGCTTTGGTGGTTGAATTTCAGCAGCACTCTGTCCAATTCAGCGTTACATAAACAACCATCCAAAAATGAAGCCGCCCCCGCAGTTTGTTTGCGTCTCTTTGCGTAGCTACCCTTTGCTCTCTGTGGGCGGAGTTCGTCTTTACAACGATTTAAAGTTTTGTGCATGTTTTGGCACCAATTACAGAGGCTGCTGCTCGGAGCGTAGAATGTGTGAACATCCTTTAAACCTAATTACCACAAGGTAGTGAAAGCACTTTGTGGCCTTTTAAACGTGGCGTTTGAGTGTCCGGTGGAGTTTCTTTGTGCGCTATATGCGTGCCCCTGTGCATAATGAGGCAGTTAGTGTGTTCAGAGCAGCCACGCATGTGTGTAGACGGGTGTCCTGTTTCTCTCAGTGTTGCAGGGCTGCAGGTTGTAGACTCTTCAGGCTGGCAGCGTATTAATAATGCACAGACCCTAGAGGTGACTTTGTCTCAGAGGAATTCCAGTGTAAGGCTTACCTCCGTGCACTAGGTCTTAAGATAATTGCAGTCTGCTTACAGACAGACGCACAGACAGACGGTGCTTAGCCTGGTTTAGGACTGCGATTTTCCTATTGGAGACAATTGTTATGACCTTAGGGACCTTAAGTCTATTTTAGTAAAGTAAAACAAACCTAAAAGTAAATAGGAAAATCAGCTCTACTACTTGATCTCCCTGCAGTTTGCGCTGCCTAATCCAGTGGGTTGAATGCTCAATAATTATGTCTTTATGCATTAACAGTGTCTGTGTCCGTACAGTCTATAAATACCATTGCTGACACAAGAGTAAATCTCTACAGACTTTTAAAAAGGGCATTAAGCTCCTTCTGGATTTTGATAAATTGCTCAGTAATCTTAGTTTGCCTTGTAATGATGATGGCATTTGAGGCTTTGGTTTGCCTTTCATTAAAACATGTCAGTTGGAGATGCGTGCGGCACAGACGCTGCCACTTCTGGGGCTTTGATTATGATGATGATTATAATGGAAATGTTTTCTATTCATTCGTATTGTGACAGTCTTGATATGAAATGTATGGACTTATCTGATTCACCTTTAAAGAATGTAGTTTCACATGCACTGCGTCAAGGTAAACCACAAAACACCCCAGGCTTTCTTAGGAAAAATAGGTTTTATTTCAAAAACTTTTGAACAAATATTTACTTCAGCTAACTGTCCTAATTAACTGAGACAAATGGGAAACATACCACATATGCTGACCATTCAAACCATTGTGAGCACGAAGAAATAGACAATAATTAAATACAGAGACAATAATTGAAAACTCACACAAAACACACACACCCCTATGATGTCACTGCTGTTGGTACAGTCCATTTCCCAGGCCTTAACACTTTACCTGGCTCCGCCCTTTGCCACCCTCATCCCCTTTGGTCAGACCAGGAAGGGAAGCAGAAGCTCCAGGCAGGCAACTGAAAGACAAAAAGACTAGTTAGTGAAGCGTATTTAAACGGATGCACCTCAGAATACAGTGTGGTCCCACAGAAATGATGTGGGAAATGGTTTATACTGTAAAGTCTCTCTCTCACTGGAAGCTAGCTAACACCTTCATTTATGATTTATCTATGTCCTGATGTTGATTATTTTAGAAAACCACTCAGAGCTCAGACAATAACTTGAATCCTGCAAGCTTCACAGCTCTCCCCAATAAATAGAAGTAATACATGTGATCGTGATATGATGAGGATATGATCTCATTTGTAACTAACCACTTGCCATTATGTTCTATCAGGATGGAATCATGTGCTCATATTCAATGATTTGTAATAATTTAGTTCTCGTTTAGGTTCATGTACTATTTACTGAGCTTTTTTCTTCTTCTTTTCAGATGATCATTTATAATACTTTTAATGAATGGATGATGTAAAGCTCTGTCTATGCAAGAGCATTGTGTGTACACACAGAGAATGTGGTGACAAGTGGCTCAGACAGCGTCCAGATCGATGGGATTGCCCACGACAGGTGTTGATGCAGTCAGTGTAGGGGTCCCCACAAAGATCGTAATGCAGGGAAGTGTGTGTCCGTGAGAGATGCAGAAAGCATTTGCAACATCATCTTTATGACTCACGGGGGAGAACATACACTCCATAAATCACATCCGTTATTGTGCTGCTGAGCGCGAGCTCTAAGAGACGTTGAACTACTGGGTGAACCCAGCGATTCCAAGGGAGCTCTGTTCTCCCAGAGTTCAGGGGTCAAAGCCTAATGGTCTTGTTCAAGCTTTCACTGGAAGTCTGGAGTTTAGTAGTCGCATATGCAACACCATTCTCACAAAAGCACGCAATGGAGGAACAAGGAGGCATAGAATTAAGAAAATTATAAATTAAAGTTAAAAATGATAAGACAGAGCGAAGGCTGTTTCTATAGAAGTTGTAGCCTCTTTGATTTATTTAATGTCATGATTCTGTTAAAGCAAGAAACATTCCACCCTACCCAGATGGGTTCATCTATTTTAATTTACATGCTTTGAAAAAGATGAGATTGTGTACCTGCAACCGTTAGCGAATCTGAATGAACAGAACCGCGGTTTGAACAGGTGACACGTCACTCTTTAAGCTGACCGACAGAAACACAAGTACGTGTGAAGTTATTTTGAAAACCCACCCACACCAGCATTGTTGATTTCACTGCACTGATTACGTTGCGTTTCATCCACACCAGTGGGCCAGTGATAGGACAATGACTCGGTATTGTTCCTGTGTGTGACTCTGCTTGCATACTTGTCAGATCTCATCCCCCACTTTCTCAGTTTACAGAAGAGAGCTTGTTGATGTCATCTTTAGAAGATAGCAGACACGGTCACATTTCATCCGTCCCCGTAAACCTTGGCTGCTTGCGGTTGGAAGAGACAGCTTAATTGTGCTTGTTCTGTGTTTCAGGAATCTTATCTGAATGCTTCACATTCTCCGGTGCTAAGTGATTCACAAACATTACTGTGTCTGCTGTCGTTGTTTGGCCTCCTTCAGGTTGTTTGTCTTACGAAGGTATTTCACTTAGTGATATCATACATGTTGGTATCCTGAAGTAGTTGCTGTATAGAGGATTGTTGTTTTTTTTTTTAAAAAAAAGCACTGACCCCGACGTGATTTGAACACGCAACCTTCTGATCTGGAGTCAGACGCGCTACCGTTGCGCCACGAGGTCCTGGTAATTTGAGCTGTTCTGACCAGTACTACGCGTCCTCTGGGAACCGCAACACCTTGCGGGAGCTAATGTGGCAATAATAAAACGCACACAGACACATGCTCACTCACTCTCTCTCTCTTTCTCACACACTTTACTCCACCCTCCTCCCTCCCGTGAGTTTCCTCCAGGGCACCAGTCTTTGTGTGGTCTTTGACTGGAACAGGCAATCCGCTCCGGTACAAAGACACAGATGCAGGGGGTGAAGAGAGCTATTGTCCGGGCTTATGTCGCAAGTGTGTTGAGAACAACAGCCTCTCTATTTGCCCTCGCCTTCCACAATGAATCACGGTTACCTGATCGGAGGTGCAGGGGTGGTGGTGGTGGTGCGGCATGCCGCTCATTCAGTGTTTGAATGGAGATGACTAAATGGGTCACTGGAGCAGGAGATGAATGACCAGCGTGCGACGCTCACCGGCACACCCTGCGTATCTGCTCGTATCGGGGATTATGGTGTAGTTGCAGAATGTGCGTGTTATGGCACCAGGGAAATGTATCCATGTTCTTTTTCAAAAATGTTGTACAGTTATACACCGATCAGCCACAATATTATGACCGGAGAAGTAAACACCGTTGACCACCGTCTGACCTTCTGAAATGTTTGTTGCTTAGAGATGTAGCACCCACCTACAACACAAGAACGCTTTAGGAACAACCAAAAAACATGAAGAACAGCACGAGGTGTGGACCTGGCCTCCAAATGATGGATGATCCACAGAGGCCCCTCCCCTCAACTCATAGGACCCAAAGACCCCCACTAACATTATTCTGTTACCAGACACCACAGGACACCCTCAGAAGGCCCATGTGCATTCTCTGATGCGTCCCAACTTGTTTGTATATATGGGGAAGGTGGTCATTATGTTATGCCTGATCAGTGTTGTGTTTTGTTCCTCCTTTGTTGCTCCACTAGTTCACCTACGCATTTTGCATAACTGTTGCACTTAAAGTGAAACACTGTTGCTTTTCAAAATGCAACACAAGGACAATACACTCCTAATCTTATAATTACATTTCATTGTGAAATGTTGAAAACGCTGTAACATAACAGGGATTTGTCTATGAAGTTCTCTTGTACATCGCCATACCAATCAATCGTCATGGACTGAAAAATGTATCCGATCTCATAGTTTGGTCTCGACATGGAAATCCCACGAACAATCACTGTAATCTGGTCTAAAATGCCGCAGTGCCACAACAGGGCTTCCGTTGCCGTTGTTCAGGACTTATGGCTAACCTCAAGACGTGACAATGATGCTTCAAAAGCACTGCCGGAATGTTGAAGCTGAAACTTCTCAAGACACTGATGTAACTTTAGAGCCCTGGCAACTGTTTACCCACACAGGTTACACTGGTTCCTGCAAGTATTCATAATCCCTCTACCTGTTTGCATTAAGACGGGCATTGGTGCTGGCCCAATTAAAAATAAATTCTGGATCACGTTACTCTTAGGCTTATCTATTCAAAAGCCCAGTCTTTCAAAACAAGTCTAGATACAGTATGACATACCAGACATGTGATTGTGGAATCTGCTCAACTGATGCACATGAAATATACGTCAAAACTGAAGGTGTGAGTAACTGTATTGTTGAAACACTCAGTCCAGCCCACAAATCTTTCAATGGGCAATTACGCCTTGGACAGATCACCAGTCTATTGCAGGCCTAACACAAAGAGACAAACACACAGTCACAATTTTGAATATAGCAATTTCAGTTCTCATTCAACTTTATTATTTTTTCTTTTTGGCAGGTGGTCCTTGCTGTGTGAGTTAGACTCTTGATATTTCTTCGTTCAGAACAGCATGAAACATGGCTAATACGAATGGAAATAAAAGAACAACTTGCCTAGTTGCATTAGGTTTTCGGGTTGCCTGTCCTGCCCATTCTTGTGAACAAGATATCTCAAGATTCCTTGAGGGAATCTGTCTTCAGATTTGGCACAAGCATTTACTTGGACTCTAGGATGGACTGATTAAAACATCTGTGGTCGGAAGTCAGTGACCTCTCACAGCCCTCTTTGGCCCGTATTGTAACTCAGCTCATGAATGCCAGAAACACTGGGAATTTCTTCAAACTTGGCACAAATGTCCTCTGGTTGCTAAAGTTTACACAAATACGATAATGAAATGATGATGTTTCATATCTGAAAGTTCAGTGTATGCTGCACTCTATCTGGTTAAAGTTGCTCGTACAAACAAGAGGCAGCAAAGGTAGTAAATTTGTGATATTATATAATTTTTTGAGAGGTTTATTGTGTGGTCAGAATGACATAGGAACAGATCCACGTTGTTTCTTAAAGTTCTATGTTCGAAACGGCAGTGCAAAGAAAAAGGGCGAGCTGGGGCTGCCTTTAAAACTTCACAACGGTAACATTGGATTCCCTGATGCAACGCTGACGCCATTTACCACAGTCGAAGACGAATGATCAGCCCCTCTCTCTGGAAGGACTTTTCCTGAGAGAAACAGCACTTTTTGGGAGCTTAAAGATAATATGATACTCATTTGGAAAATTGTCTTTCCACTTGCTTGCTGGAGGCAGATCAGGAAAGTTCTCTGCTCAGCAGAGCAGATTCCTGTGTGTAGAGTTTAACTTTTGCCTGAGCGCATGAAGCCATGTTTGTAGATGCAGAGAAGCTAAAATGTCAGAGCGCCCCGTGACTTGTAATGCAAAAGCACAGTCTTGCACAACGAGATGATTTAGCTGCAGAGATGATGGAGTGCGCTGAGGTTGACGACTAAGTGAGCTAACTCTCTATCCACCCTACGCCCGTCCTCCCTGCTCGCTGTTACAGTACACTGCAGCGATATAAATGGCTCCGTCACAAAGAACTCTTTGTTGGATAGATCTGTTCCTCCTCTTTGCTTGTGTTTGGTCCGTTTGTACTAGTTCGGCGTTTGATTAGACCCATATGTGGTCAGATGTGAAATATTAATGAAACACCATTCCACCATTGCTTGGGCTGCACTCACGGCTCCATGTGAGCGAGCGTTTCTACACCAATCAGGCATAACATTATGACCACTGACGGGTCACGTCTCATGTCACCATACGACGAGCTTACCCCTGGTAAGCACAGTGTACATTAAAACAGACACACATTGCAAGGTTGCCAGATTTCTATAGAGTCATAGGTAGTAAAAGGCAACGAGACAAAAGTTCTGCTTTTGAAGCTGGCATTCATGTGGCTGTTTCCTAGACATGTGCAACCCATGTAGACCAGACCTGGCACCCCACCCTATAGCAACGACGCTCCTTGTTGGCAGCAGTCATCCCCAGCAGCAGCACAAGGTGTTGGCCTGGCCTCTACATTGAGTAGATCCCAAACTGATCAAGCATCTGAGGGATGATCCGTCCACCCGTCACCTCAACCAATGGGACCCAAAGGCCACAACCTTCTGATCTGGAGTCTGAATACCTCAGAGTACTCCTGTCACCCCTCTGGAAACAGTGACACACACAGATCCAGGGGATTCAACTACTTGACGGTTCTCTCCCTGGAGGTCTGGAGGCAACACTCACCACCAGCGAGAGTGAGAAAGCCTTTAGGAATGTGTGTATCACTCGAGACCCTGGTGTTTTGGAGATGACCCTGAAAACACACAATCTAAACCTGCTCAGCAAATGCAGCAGTTATGAGTCATCGGAATGAATATTTAAGAAATATCTTCGGCTTGCTGGAGGCAAGGCTCCGCTGATATAACCAAGTCACAGATCCAAACTGTCAAATCCTTTTCCATCTTTGCTGCGTTGCTGGAATTAAAGCTGCGCGTTGGAGCTTCTCCCTGAATCATATTTGTTCCCTCGTAATCCCGCTGAGCAACAAGACCTTACCAAATTGACTTGGAGCGTGTCAGCGTTTGAACACTTAAAGATTTATTTCTGTGTAATGCTGAGGGTCAGTGTGTGGTTTGTAATGGCTTCCAGACAGGCTAAATGTTCATGTCTTTCTTCTTCTTTTTGGTTTTCACTCTGTCTTGTAGTGGTATTTTAGTGTAGTTTTTCATTTCTCCTCCAGATTGGACTTCTCTCAAACCCAGACAAACAACCCAGCTTTAGGCTCTGCATTGTATTTATACAAATCAGTTTGCTACGAACTGAACATGATAATTGCCCGACTCTCTCCGCTTCTCGTGTTTGGTTTTTCGGAAACCTGATGAACTCGCCATCTTCCTCTAAATAACCTCAAAAGGAAGGAAAATACCACACGGTCATTGGACTCATGATTTGGACCATTTTGCCTGGTGAACCGCGGTGGAGTGTAGAACAACAGAGCCGAGCATGAAGGCATTTAACCACAGCCGTGTAGACGGCTCAGTTTGGAGGAGAGAACGCAGGGGTGAAAGTGGCACGGGGAAGGAAATGGAACGAGATCAAAAATAGAGACAAAAGTATGAGCTTTTATATCATGGGGAAGGAGGAAGCACATTCACTGGACTGGTTTTTCTTACACCCTCCAGTCTGTTTCACAATTTCACTTTCTTAAATCGTTCATTTGTTGCCCATGATCACTGATAGCCCAGGCTGAATTACTATGTAATTTAAAATGATATTAATTCCTCTGTAGAAACATCGGAAACATGCATTTTTAAGCTTTTTGTTGGATTTGTTTAGTCTTCTTTCACTTTGGATTACCGTAATTACTGCATGGTTTGCGCCATCTGAAAAGTCCCAATGGTTTATGAAGGCTTTGTGCTTTTCAGCCAATGTAGTGCCATTACGGTAATTTCGTATTTATGGTAATAAAGTATCTGTCTATCTATCTCTCTGTCGGTCTGTCAGTCATTATGAAGTTTTGACATTTTTCTTAATTGCACATTGTTTGCAATAAACAACTGGTTATGGTTCTGACCAAGAAATATTGTGCACGTGGAAAAAAAACATGGTAAATTGTGAAATACGGAAAAACCAACTGAAATGTTGGATGAACGCCATGGGCTTGTTTCTACACAGTGTTGCGGCACTAGATGCGTCTCATTTATAAAATCATGATTTTAGTTTGGCCTTATCCAGTTCATTGCAAAACCAGCTGAGCAGGCTCAGTTATGACAGAGCGTTAGGCCCGAACGCTGCGTCACTAAATAACAAGCTGAATATTTGGGACCAGTAAATCATTCCTTAAAATCCAACAGAATTATGCCTGTCTGACTTATTTTTGGTATTGCTTCAAACAAAATAGAATCTGAAACACATTCTTTTCGTTCTCACGTTTTCGTGGGCCTTTCTGCTGCGCGCTCTCCCTCAGGTTATTTCATATGTTGCATCTGTACGATGCGGATGTATGCCGCACGTCTCCTGCTCTGCCTTCATCAGCCTTCTTCCGTTCTCTGCGCCCACACGGAGAAAGGTCTGAGGCATATGCTTGGTTTCCAGATCATCCCAGCGGGGGATTAAAACATTTCATAACCGCTATCATGATGTCAATCCAGAACCATGTCAGAGCCCTCGCGTGGCAGCGGGCCTGTGTCGTTATATGAACCGCATGGTGATTAGATCAGCTGATTCCCAAGGAGACGCACACTATGAATTCATTTTTCCCTGGCAATGCCAACATGTTGTATGGCTTTACGTGCATAATGCTGCAAATCCTAAATCTGTGTGATGCAAATAAATCTCGGTACAGAGCTAATACTGTTGTTTTGTCGTCTTCTCCTTCTTCTTCTAGGACCCCAGCTATTGGGTTCAGGTCCACAGGCTGGAACATGGAGATGGAGGCATCTTGGACCTGGATGACATGCTGGTCGACGTGGTGGATGACAAAGACAGGGTGAGTCAAAGCGCGCGGTGAAGAAGCCGCGTGTGCTCGCAGCACTTATTCGTGCATTTGTATATTTAGCAGGCCGCCCCGTTCTGCCGCCTCGTCTCATTTCCATCCGGCTTTTCCTTGTGCGAAAATAGACCTTCGGCTCTGGAACGTTTGCGCACAAAACCCGCGGCGTTTCTACAAAGGTTTCACCGACATGTGCTCGCGATTACACCTGTCCGCCTGCTCTTACTCTTCGCCGTTACTAAAACATCACAGGGCGGCGAAACCCCCGCGCGCCGCCACGTTCTCCTTTTTTAATCATTTCAACCTGCTGGAAGTTCTCCGTGGCTTTCATATTTGTAACAGGTCAAATGTCAGTGTAGTCCGATCTGCTTTGTCGCCTGCGGGCGCGTGTGTGCGTTTCTATATTTGTATGTAAGAAGCATCTGGGTAAAATCCGTGGCGAAGGCTTTATGATATCGCCGCCCACCCCACCCGCTACAGCAACTGTAAGCGATCACCCAGAATTCTCACTGCGTCCTTCCCATGGGAACGCCGCTGACTGCACTGCTCTGTGTCTGTTCCTCCGAGTGGTTCGGATGTGTTTTTTCAACCAGTTTGCAGTTTATTCAGCAGGTTAAACGACATGAGGTGTATTTAATAGCAGACGGTTTCCTGGAAGTCACTCATCTACAATTACTCGCTGTAGTGCAGCATATTCTGGTGCATTCACATCGCCTCCTTCCAGCCTGCAGCGCCGTTCTGTTGTTGTCTAATGCGTCTGGGTGCCGCTGCTGGTGAAACATGTGTCCTCAAGACAAGCTGGTTTGATGCATTATTTTTTATTTGTTTATCTGTTTTTTTTTTGCGCGTGTGCGTTTTCCACACGGATCAGAGGCGAGTGCATGCGCATCTCTGCACCTGACAGCGGCTGTGTGGTGGGTGCCATGGTTACGCATCAGGTGGGATCCGTGGAGAGAACAGCTGTTTTGCACCTGCTGCAACCCCCTCTCTCCTTTGATGTCGTTTGCGTCTCCTCCTTACCTCATCCGTCCGTTCTTGGGGAGGCGAAACGAGAAGGGAGAAAATTCTGAATCTGCCAGTCACATTGGTCGACACGCATGTCCATAATTTTCTCCTTTTCATCTTCTCCCACTTGTACTTGTGCTGTGAATACCTGCTCCCCCTGGCGGTTGTGTTGGTGCATTACCTCTAATCTGATACCAGAATATAGAAAAAAGAATATTGCAGTTTCTTAACATGACAGCATTTTATTGCACATCTTGCTGATTCTTAATATAGTTTAACACTTTATATTTGAATATTCTGATCCCCTGTAGCTGTGGCGTGTGCTCTGTACCTGTATTCCTGGCTCAAACCCTTGAAAGTAAACAGTGATATTCCGGTCACAAGACCGACACACTGTAATAGTGACGCTGTTGATAGTGAGTGTGCACTCAGCTGGAAGTGACCTGGAACAACCAACTCTGGAGCGGTGTGTGGGTGTTTGCTTCTTTATGTGTGTGTGCGTGTGTGTGTGTACAGTTGTAGAAGTAAATCCAGTCCGTCCAGTTCTACTCGGCTACTACCTCCTGTTCTACCAACAGGCAAGAACACAGGCCTGTTAGCTTAACCCGTTCATGACGACGCCGGCCGTGAGCCTTGTGCTGTACAGGTTCTTTCACCGAGACGGGGGCGCCCTTCCTCGCCTCGGAAACCATCGGCCTGGCGTGATCTGGCGTCAGACATGCCGCTGCTCGACGCCTCGCACCCGAACTTGTTCTCCAGCCTAACTTGACTTAACGTGAATTGCATACCGGCTGGTTTATTCCCTGCTGACAATCAGAGGAGAAATCTGGCCCAGGTCTTGCTAGATTCCTGTGTTCAGTTATCTGTAAATGTCAAAGTTTCCATCCAGTCTCAATCACTTAGAATTTAGCATTGGACGATTTCCTTCCCTGTAGATTCATAAAGGCTTTTGTTATCTTGCTGGTGTATTCCTATATGATATTTTTATTACTGTATTAAGTCCAATAAATAGTGTTGTCAAAGCTAATGTGATGATTTTTTTTTTATCTTTTTGTTTTTTTGTCGATGTTGAGCGAAACCTAAATACTAAAGTTCTCACGATACCAATCGGTATCAGAAAACCCCCGCAGCTGCTTGCGGAACCATCGATCCCACCCCAGTCTATATTCACATCAAACATGTTTGATTTTTAGTGATAAAATCTGGATGATTTATGCCACAGCAAGTACACCCAGACGCACACAACTGCAGTGAACCAGGTTCCTTGTTATGAGAGTCACATTAGCTGTTGACAGATGTTAAAACTGGCGGAAAACGTAAGAACAGACGCCCGGTGCGCGCATCCTCCCGACCGCTCTCTCATTCTCTTTTAACCTCTTGCTTTTGTTTGCAAAGCGTTACAGAGTTCCATCCTCTTCTCCATCTTTCACGATTAAGTGTTTACGTTGCTCTGTTATTCGGAACTCGGCTTTGAAATGTTGCACACCAGGTGTGTGCGGTTCGGCCAAGGCCATTGGAAAGCTGGGGACCGCGGTAAACACAAAATCAGCAACAGTGTTATGCAAGTTCCATTTCAAGTTGCGCACGTTGCTTCGAGCAGGACGTTTCAACTCGAGCCGAACTGTTGCTTTAAGAAGTTTAATTCCCAGGCCTAAGGATTGGCCGGGTCGGATGTTAATGCAGGCTCTGAATGTCGCTTTAATCTCACTCGTGACGATTTCTGTTACTTTTGAATTCAAAACAATGATGTCATGCTACAAGTTTCGGTGCCTTTACCGTTGGGAGCAGCCGAGCGTAGAAAGGCCAGTGTGTGTGTGTGTGTGTGTGTGTGTGTGTGTGTGCGTGCGTGTGAGAGAGATATCTGGCCCAGGTTCAACGCTGGGATTGTCGTGCTGTGATTCATATTCAGTCTCTCTCCGCATGCATGCTGCAGCCTGCCCGGCTCTGCTCCCCACTTCTTCACTTCCATATTCACATGCGCGTGGAATACGAGTACACGGCGTTTTATTTTTTCTGTGGGGTTAGTTTTGGTTTTGTGTTGCACACTGTGTCCCTGTGGCCGTTCCAAGTTTGGTTCCACTGTGGATTTGTGCTTTCTGTTTGTTTTTCAAGATGATTCTGATAAAGTGTTTTTTTTTTTTTTTTTTTTTTTTTTTAAGGTCACAGATGTTTTTGAGATCAAGCTGTGTGGGAGAAGCATTGTCTTCATATAAGGACTGAAATTACATTAAATCACACACACCACCTGTGGCAGTTTGTCTCTCTTTGCAGTAACAGCAGCATTTTAGAGTGTCCATTGATGTCTATTAGCAGTAGCCACCCCGGCTTTTTGGTGCAACGCTGCCACCCACTGGCCAAAATGTGGTATCGCTCTATTGTTCGTAGAAACAAGTTTGAAAACATTTTTTTTTTTTTGTTGTTACAGTAATATCCAGTTTTTCAGGTACATCAGTGACAACAAACATATTCTTGCAAATTAATTCTACACTTAATCTTAGCTTGACAGAGGTTCTGGTCTACAGAATTGGTTTCAGATAACTGAGAGAACTGTCGATTCACCGGACATGAGAACAGTCACACAGAAGGATTTAGGCCAGGACTGTTATATTAGCATGCACTGGTTTTCACTACTGTACCTAAAGAAGTGGCAAATGAGCTTGCAACTGATTCTTAAATTAACTACGGGTATGGGTGCCATCACACTACTGTTGTGATGTAATTATATTATTTAAATATAGTGTGAATTCAGCCCATTACAGCATTTAACACTGTAGCTCAGATTCAGAATACTTAAAGCTGGTCCCTTATGTGGCACTGAGTAGAATCCAAATAGAATAAAATAATAATATAAAAATATATAAATGATGACCAGATACATAAAATAAATAAAACTAGTAAAGTGTTAATACTCACAGTTACATTGTACGCTATTGTAGGAGAATCCCAGTTCCACTTTTGAATCAGAAAGTTTATTTTTTTTTTATCACAAAATCCCAAAAGGCATTTAGGAAGAAAAAAAAATAGACACAATCAAAGCAGTGGTTCCATGTCTGGATGTGCCTCAAGATACGTGGATTTGCACTTAAGTTGCTTAAATCTAGGATGGATTAAGTGTCTGATTTCTGGCTGAGTGTAAATGTGTGTGAGACAGACGCATTCGGGTGGATTTAAATCTGCTGTCTTGCTCGCAGTAACTCCCTCATGCTTTCATTCGTGTTTAAACAAGGTTATGGATGTGTGGTCGTTAGCTAAACTGTTATTGCTGCAGCTAGCCTGCAGAAGTGCAGAGGCGTCACAGCTTAAGGTGCGTCGTCATCATCATCATCACCATCACCATCATCATCATCATCAATCTCTTTCTGGGCTTGAGGAAAATCTACCGTGATTTTTATGAAGCACATGAAAACAAAGGCCGATGATGCACTTAAACATGTTTGATCCGACCAATGGAAACACGTCATTTATATTTTATCTGAACAGGTCCTGGATTAGGTCCGCGGCAAGTGAAATGACTTCGTAGAATAAACTTCGATGCCGCTCCGGAGCCTCAGGTCAAACTTCTGGAAAATTAATTCCGCGTGGAAAAAAAGATCCGTGAGATGGTCGTCAGACGGCTGTAAATAGCTGCAAAACAGACACTTCATCCATACGGCAGATGGCAACGTGGCAATTAGAATGACTCCCGCTTAGAAGATGGCCCTAGGTAGGAAATCCACAATGTGTGTCTGTGCAAATGAGTTTTTAAAACAGGGAAATGCCACTGATACGGCCAATTAGATGAAATTAGATTAAACTTTAATGGTTATTGCAGCGAAAATTGGCCTATTCCACCAGCAATTCCAATTTGATATTAACCGTCAGAGCTGTTGTTGGGCTGCGCAAGACAAACTTATTGTCTCATTACCGACGCTGAAGCTCTTTGAAAGTTGCGGTAAATAAATTGCTAGTTACGGACTAACATTCTAAGAAGCGAAAGGATTTTATGACGCATGGGCGTTGATTTGATGAGAGAAGGGAACGTGGAAGGGAAGAATGTTTTCCCGCAGTTGCTGGAGTCAGATGAAAGGCGGATTCGGCGACAGTTCAGGCTCGCTGGGAAATGCGCGGCTCCGACTTAGCAAACAGAGAGACGCCGAGGTGAGACGCTCGAGTTCAGCGTGAGCCGCCTCTGCCTCCGAGTGCCCACACACATGTCTGATTAGGACTCTCTTTGATTTCCTCCGCACTTCAAGCATTAACATCGTTAGCGCTTGAAGTGATCCCCTCTCACCTTGCCGAGGCTCTGCGAACGCGTCGGCTCGCTCGCTCCGGCGCGAGGCCGGACGGCGCCTAAAGGGAGCAAATGAGTGAAGATGATTTGAGGAGCCGGGTCTCTCGGCGTTTGAAGTCTGGATCTCCCTCATTAGCGGAGGAGAGGCGACTCCAGCCCCGTCTCCTGGGCTTAATGAGTGCAGGGGGTGAAGCGTGTGGATGCTCAGGTCATTAAGAGGGGGTGAAAAAAAAAAAAAAAAAAAACGCTCATTACAGCGGAGGTACCTGAATCAGCAAGTGTTTGACAGCAGGTGAATGGAGACTCAGATATGCAGCTTGACAGTTGCAGTGGCACTTGTGAACCACAAAGAGGCACTCAAAGCTAGTTTATAGTAGTCGCCTGCACGATTTCATGCACAAAGTCTTATATATATACATATATATATATATCCATTCATCTTTGGGAATGGTTACTAACCTCAGATTCATTTTATGCTTTAAAGAAACATCACAAATATACAGGAAATACATCTTCATCAACTTCATCTGTGTCCCCTGTATAATGACTGTCACATCCACATCCACTCCCCCCCCCCTCCATGCAAGTCGACCTCCTTGGACAATTGGCATTTCTTTGGCCCCCGAAGTTGGCATCGCCATGGCAACGGCGGTCGGGTGCCAAGCTTGGCACCTGCGCTGGTTTGGAGATCAAGCCGCGAGTGAAATTAGCCACGGCTAAAGCAGGGTCCCAGCAGCTGCCCCCTGGTACCAGAACACTGCCGGGGGAAATCAAAGACTAATTACTCTGTTTGTCTGCGTGTGTGTGCGTGTGTGTGTGTCTGCGTGTGTGTGTGAGTCTATTTCTGCTGGCTTAGGTTGGAGACTGTCTGCCTGCCCGTGTTTCACCACCATCCCTCAGCGCTTAGATAAATCTGCCTTGTGCAATGAGTTCCTGAAACTTGTAATGAATCCACCAAAGCCCTGTTTGATTCAACGCCGCGGTACATGATGATGAACACGCATCCCCGCATTGCGGATGTCTGCATGGCTGACCTGGGTTACACACTACGATACTGATAAATATTTCCAGGCTGCAGGTGATAAATGGGTTTGAAAGCTGTTACCTGCTTCTGGGTTATGTTGTGTTTCTAGATTGTTGTTGTCTAGATGCTGCCCTCTGGTGGCAATGTGGTATTGTATTTTGCAACGTATCCAGCAGGACTCGCGTTTGGTTTTGCAGTTTTGTTTTCTAACGATCAGTTGAATTAGGACCACAGGTACAGGTACCTGTGCAGATACAGGTGGTACAGCTGACTGGACAGTCCTCTTTAAACAGCCCCTACTCACCTGACAGAGTCATGCAGAAACGAGGGTGTGACAGGTGTCGCCGTTCATGAAATGAGGTGCACACTTCACACATGCCTGCCTGTTTGGGCGATATAGATATTTGGACAGAATTTTAGCCATTTAATCAAGTATGTTGAAAACTGTGTGTAAAAATGTTTTAGTTACTCCAGTCTGGGTATGAATGCCCCTAAAGTAAAGCAAGAGTCGATACTTTTAATCCATGTTCATTATATGCCAATTTATTAGGTACACTAAAAAGTTCTAATATAACAGCCCTGCACTAAATCCTGAAGGTGAGCTGAGAGTTAATAACAGAAACACTTCAGTGTTTAATTCATTTCACTTTAACAGCACCACAAACTGCATCCTCCAAATGCTTTTTCAACATAAACTAAACATTAGATTTAGAGGATTTAGTGCAGGACTTTTAAATTAAATTAAATTAACATTAAAATGCTTTCACAAGTGTACCTAATGAACTGGCGTGGGCGTGTCTCCTGGCTGTTTTAAGTATAAATGTCTTCACCTCGCGTGAAAGAATGTCAAAAGCAAAATGAAACGTCACATACAGAATAACAATCCTGACAGACACACACTCTGCTGCAGTCAGCTACAATGAGCCTGCGAGGACCGGAGTCGGCTCCGCGCCCTGAAAGACGCGGCGTGATGGTGGATTTCATCCTCCCCTCCGCCGCCCTGCTCAGAGGCTCGTGGGCGGCAGCAGGCGCTTTTTCATTTCATTTCCCTCTGGGGCTTTGGCTTTATTGTCTGCTGTTGCGTGTTTATTCGATTCCTTGATTTTTGAACTTCACTTACTCCGGGAAGATTCGTTGAGTGCTGTTGTTCTTTTTCGGCTGCTCCCTCCCTCCCTCCCCTGATACGTTATGGTGCTGTACTCCCTCACAGTGGGGAGATGCCCAGTGTAGCCGCAGCCTTTGTGCTCTCTGCTGTTAGCGGCTCAGTAGTCCGCTGGCTGCCTTACTTTGTTCTTTTTCACTGTGAAGACAGTCTTCACAGCAAACCTGCCTGTTTGTGCAGTTAATGGTGTACCTCAGGGAACCTACACTATGCACAAAGCACCTCTGACATACAGTTACCAACCTGTACTTATTCAAGTAGTCAACTACTCACAATAAAAACTGGAAAAAGTTTGAGCCCTTTTATGTTTTATATAACAATTTAAAGATCTACTAGATCCCTATTTCATCTCCTTTGGATGATGGTTCTAAGAACAACGTGTCTAAAAGAGAAGATTATAGTTTATCAGATAGGCAACATTTCAAATGAGCTCTTTGTTTGCGGTTCTTATTGCACATTATGTCTCATCAGTGCAGCAGCGTGTTTTGATGTGAGTCAATGTGGGCTGGGCACATGACACTTAACTACGTGACTCTCAGTTCATCGAGTAGAATTAACTATGCCAAAAAATTCAGTTTTGATTCACAAGGTCCTGATTAGTTTCGGTTGGAGACGTTTGGGACTCATGTTTTCAGGGGTTTGCGGTATTTCTAACATATTCTACCTCTAGTCGGCACATCTTGCTTTGATTTTGGCCGGTTCTGTTTGTCCTCAAATCCAAAACGCTGCCACACATCATCTTTTAGGCCTGAAGCTTTCTTCTGTCGTGGTTTGGCTCTCCCTCGGACATGGACCAATCAGATCGTGCGGTCTTGCGGGACTTGTCACGGGAAGCTATCATCGCGGGACTTGTCATGTATGCATATATTTTAAAAAAAAGAGTGACAGTAGCATCCTTGCCAGGGTTGCTCTTTGATGTGCGATCCATTCAAAATGTGAAATCTTAAATATGCAATAATAGTCCACTAATATGCAAGATATTTTTTTTTTACAGCTCAAATAAAACCCTTTTATTATTCAGCTGTTTTCATTCACAGAGACTTGAACTTAACGGGTTCAAGCAAATACCACAGTCTTCTCATTTCAACAGATGCCGCTGCGTCAATATCGTAACATAAAGTTGATTATTTTTCCACCCCGCGCGCGTTGGGAGGATTGGTGATGGATAGATGTGTACGCTGTATGTTGGCCAGACTGAGCAAACAAATAAAACCCAAATGTAATCCCTTAAGGTCGGGGCCCGTTTCCAGTCACATCTCGTGACAGTCGAGACAAACGGTTTGTTGGAATAAGGGCGCCGGGTGCAGAGAGAGGTGACGACGTGGAACAAAGGTCTTGAACCCGAGCGCGTTCCGTCTCGCTGAAAGGTCTGCTCTAGACCTGCCGAGCCACCGGCACCAACCGCTCCAGCTCCCGTCTTGTTGTCACAACCGGAGCTTCGGCCGTACGGCATATGCGGCGTGACATACACATCCCTGCGCCTGGGGTAGCAATAATATTGCTCCGTGTTGCAAAGCGGCGGGCGACTCCCCCCCGTCTTCTGCCGAGGTTTTTCCGCGAAACTGGTGAAATCAGGTCATGTCACCGAGCCCGTCTCCTCGGCTCGGAGGCAGTCCAGCCGGCCGCGTAGGTGTCTTTGATTTCTCCTTCATGACAGCTCCCCTACAGGAAGAGATTTCTGCCGGCGTGCCAAATCGCTCCTGACATGGTGTAAGCCCCCCCCCCCCTCCCTGAATTCTGTCTGGATGTGCCAGGGCTTTAAACCAAAGCTGTGGATAGGCAGTGCCGAAACCACCACCACCGCCGCCGCCCTCCACGCCCGTGTAGAAAAACAATCGTGCGTTCGCACGCTCGTCCTCGTGCCGTGTACATGCACGCGTCACTCAGGAAGATGCTGGCTCTGGTTGACAGCTGTCAGGGCCGCTTTGGTTCCAGTGTCTGGATATTTTGCCAAACAAGCCTATTATCTGCAGCGGCGAGTCCTGTGGAGGGGCTCGGCATGGCCCCGGGGGGCTGATTTGGGTCAGCCGCCATGAGACAGGCTCTAAACTGAGGTGACAGATACAGCCTCCCACTCCACCCCGCACTGGGATGCCTAAAAAAACAAAAAAAAACACCCTGTAGGGGTGTAGCTAGGAGCGCCAGTGCCGTGGACGATACGTTTTCCTCTTCCCCACAAGGCCCGCTGGCGTCGGACAGCGGAGGAGACTCTGCCCTGGTTTCCACTCACGTTTGCTGCTTATCCTCAGCGTCTCATTATGTGGCCGCAGTGAGTTTTTTTTGAGTTTTGCCCATTTCAGAGGAAGCCATCTTCCCCGCGTGAGTCTTTTTCCCGCCCTCGCCTCACGGGGGCAATAGCGCATTCTCCGCGCGTCTCCAGACCGTGATTGCTTGCTTACACGAAGTCAAAGCCAGTTCAGCAGAATCCGCAGCGCTAAACAAAACAACCCTCAATCCGCCATCAATCGCTTATTCTTTTGAATATAGACCTATTTCCCTCTCACCCCGCCGACTCTCGACTCCCCGTTAAACCGAGCGAGTGTCTCTTCTGCATGACAAGTATCCCTCCGTAGCTTTTGTCTCAAGAGTCTCCAGCCTGTGAGCGGCTGCTTTCGACACTTGACTTCTTCTCTCAGAACCATATATAATTACCCTCGCCGATCCAAAGTCGCTCCAAGGTTGTGTCTGAAAATTGGCTCTCGAATGGATGTTGAAAAGGGCGAAGCTCCGTTTCAGACTGGGTTAATTTGTTGCGGTGTACGTGATACATACACCAGGCTGGTTGGGATTTTGAGCGCTGTGCAGATTTAAATATTGCAGTAATTAGCAGCGCTGCGTGTATGGTCCAGGGGCTAATAGAAGGAGGATTTGGTAGAGCACCTCTGAATACACATGAGCTTTCGTCGCGATAAATCAAAAATCCACTCGTATGTGCACGATGTGTTTGGATTTAAAAAGGCAAGTAAACAAAGGAGGGAATCTAAATCGTGGAATGCGTAGAAGACAAAGAGGTCCACCAAGCAATGAAGACAGACACCTAAAGGATGGAAAGAAGCAGCGTAGGAAGGGAAGATGGTGAGAGGATGGGGCAGTGGAGAGCAGACACCGCCACGAGCTAAGCCAAGTCTGGCGTCGGCGGCTGGCACTGCACCGAGCTCAAGTTGACACTGGCACAGGGAGAAGGGAGGTGGTGCCAGGGCCGGGGAAGCTAAGCCTGGTTTGGAGTGCTCTAGACGGCCATATTGCAGCAGACACAGAGCTGAATCCCCTCTAAGACCGCGGCTCTGTGCGCTCTCATCTCCTCTCTTCTCGTGAGAAAAGGCTGAAGACCTCTTTAGATTACGTCCCGCTCTGCTAAACTGCAGGAGGCTTACAGGCACGCTGGAGATCTGTGTTCTTGCGCAAATGCTGTTTGCAGAGATTTGTGACTTTTTTTTTTTTTTTTTTAATACCAATAGCTGATGAAAGACCGACATGTGTGTCATTACTTTAATCTTCACTCAGCTTGTTTGATTTATTACTCATGACGGTGGAATATTTCCATTGCAGTGAATGTCTGCTGGCTCACCACCTATCACCGCATAACATGAACACACTGGTTACTGAGCATGTGACCCACTGATGAAATAAACACCTCACAATTAACAATACTGAGAACTGGCTTGTCTATTGTGATGATCCTGATTGAACTCAAAAGCGGTGCACGTTTAGCTTTGTGCCAGGGGATGTCACACAGGTGACTACATGGACACTATTATTTCACAAATAGTCAAAATAATAGGTGGGGGCGGTGTGAACCTCTGATAAGGCACTCACGCGGAAAATATTGTCTCCTAATGACCGTTCATTACGTTCTTTCTACGCATCATTTCCCCGTGTTGGGTAAAAATCAGGTGTTTGAAAGAATGGACGAAGCTGGATTTGATGTGGGAATTTAAAACTGAGTTTTTTTTTTTTTCAATTTAAGTCGTTTCTTCTACTGAGCAAATTCAGTGCTGTCAATAAAGCTTCACTTTTTCTGTTCTATTTCTGGCAGATTCAGTGTTTATTTCCCAACTTTGCACAAAAATTGTACATAGTAACCATGTAAATGGTTAAATCAGAATCTTGAATCAGGTTTGACCCTTTAAAACCGAACGGATCACTGGCGAGTTACCGTAACTCACGGTGGTTTGACAAAATTCAAAGTGTGGCTGAACACTGGGAAGTCGTGCTTTTGTCTGGAAGACCTCCGTGACATCTTAAGGATATAACTTAGTTTTTACCGACAAATTCCTCCAAACAACTCTCACTTCCTGGGTCTCCCCAGTCTTGCATCGCTCCCCAACCTGCGGCCGACAGCAGCGGCTTAATTCAAGATGTATTTGAATCATAAAGTTTGGATCTGGGAAGTTAACCTAAAGAGAATAAAAACAGATCTTTGACACTGCCACAGCAACACAAGCCTTGCTGCTTGTATTAACTATTTATTCAAAAGTCCAATAACTGATCATTCGTTTGTACTGTTTTTTTTTTTTCTTTTTCGTTCTTTGGCTCGCATGTGATTGTAAATCTAATATAAGTTCATAATCTGCTGATTAATTAAAAATGTTCAGGAACAGTCCAATAATACTGTTACTTCTATTCCCTGTGCTAATGATACACATAGTTTAAAGGTGGATTCTGTGATATTTAAACTCTATCAAGGTCATGTGCAGACCATCGGACAATGTGTATGTATGAAGGCTTTTCTGTGCCAGTAAAATGCATAATTCCTCTCTCTGCGTCGTGTTCTGTCCTCTGTCTGCCTTCACTTGAAGTCAAGAATACTAAGAGCGGCGTGCATTCATTATGGAGGGTATCTGAAGGTCAGTGGGCCAATTTGAGAGAATGTGTCTCAGCGTGTGCAGCCGTGGCTTTGTCCAGAAGGGATTTTAGGTAAAATTGTTAAGACCCCTTCACCGCTATGTCTTCTTTCTTCCATTGTGTTATTTTTTTTATTTCTTTTTTAAAAAAAAAAAAAAAAAGAAGTTCATTCATCACGCGAGTGTGCGAGTGTGTGTGTGTGTGTGTACACTACGCGGTATTATGTGGAAAATCTTGAGAATCCCGGCATGAAAGCCTTATGTCTCTACTCCAGCAGATGTGCCACAGCCTAGGGCCCCCCGAGTTGTAGCTCGTTATGTGAATGTGTGTGTGCGTGTGTTTCTGTGTGTGTGTGTGTGTGTGTGTTGGTGGACTACATGCTATTCCCATTCGGAAGTCAGCGGGGAGTTTCCCTATAAAAGGCAAAAATAATAGGCACCCATTTATCTCGGAAGATACTCATCCATCAGCGCACACACACACACACACACACACACACACACACACACACACACACACACACACCACAAACACAACTCATGGTTTGTAATATTATTGCTGCACTGTGCCAGAAGCAGTGTCCTGTACACATGCGTTAGTGTAAATGTCTGTCATTACACAGAGAAAGTGTGACATTCTGCGTTGTCCCCTGTCACTAGCTCTGTCTGGTTCTCTTGTTTAAACGCTGTTCCACTGTAAAAGCCCAGATTCACTCACTGACACTGTGTGTGGTCCCCTCTGCCGAGGCCCCCCCCCCCCCCCCCCCCCAAATGTAGTTGCAGTGACACTGACGGTATTGGCTATTCTAAACAGAGCATGGTGACGGCAAGAAGAATTAGCACTTCATATACAGTACACCATACTGTGTACACAAGCAATATTTTTTGCATGTTTTTAATTTTGTTTCGCTTGGAAACATTTGGGCTGCAGAGTCAACCAGAGGCTGGAACGTCCTCCAGCAACCAACTGTCAGCTGAAAATGTGATGGGCGACGAGCAAACCGCTTTATGTGAGGCTCAGGTCTACGATGACTAGTGCCTTCACGGATGTTACGGTAGCTTAGATTAAGACGTAGAAAGATAAAAGTGAGGCTTGATGAGATGAGCAAGAGACAGCTCACTCTTCAGTGAGACATCCTGACTTGTCCTCATGAGCTCATGTGTTCCGGAACGTTGTGTGGAAAGACATGAAATGAATTAAATCAACCGAAGTTACTCAGCGCTGCCACCTTGGGGCACAACTGCATGTCAGAATGTAACTATGAAATAATGGATTTATGCAACCGACGAAGCCTCGTGTATTAGGAAAATAGGAAAACAGAGGAATGTGTGTTCATCTTCATCACTAGTCTTTCGTGTGTTCACAGTTTCTTGAAATGACCTAATTCCGAATCCCAGTCACTTCAGTATTCTTCACAACTCCACTCTGAATCCCCGACAGGCTGCAGAATATCGTTTTCCAATCCGCTCCTCGTCTTTATTCTGCTGTTTACTCTCCACTGGCTTCCTTGCCTTCAACTAGGCCCATGAGATGGCACCGGGGGCAACAGATAGACCTTGCTTTTTCTCTCTAATCCCATATTGATCATGAAGCAGTGAATGAACTGCACTGCACATGGACTCACCGTCTGACTTCATCGATCCCAGCAAAGCACAAACACTCACATTCGCTCATTTACCTCGCTTACCAGAAGTCCTTATTAAAGAAAATTCTTCTGCCCAGCTCTGGCCTGTTACCGTGCTGAAAGTGACAGCTATATTACGTGTGACGTGCTGGGATGCTACGAAACGCTGCCAAAGTGAAAGTGAGCAGGTTCAAGCTTCACATTAGGGAAATGAATTTTTTTTTTTTTTTGGAGTTCACACAAGTGAACGTGGTTTCTTTTCCCGTACACCAGGCATTTAATCCAATCCATGTGTAGACACGATTAAAGATGTGTGTCTGCTTGTCTGTCAGGACTGTAATTACTTGTATCTAAAAGCAATAACAATGTTTTATTCAGGCTTTTTTTTCGGCCAGCTATTTATTAAGCAAGAATCCAGATTCAAACCTCCATGTGGCCAAGATTTTGTTTTTGATCAACTTTCTCAATAAGTAGCAGCTTCACAGGTGCCGATCCCATACACTCTCGCTTTGCATCTCCTATTAAATTGTGCATGTAGGTATTTGACCATATACCCTCTGAAATAATTGTGATAAATTGATTCCTTTGTTCGGAAAGCACTTTAGGCACCAGGGACAAAGCACGTATTTGAGGGAAAGTGCAAACATGAAGGGAAAGGGTCCTGGAGCAGTTCCATTGTTGACATTTTTTGCGTTTTATTCTTTTTACCTTTTGCCTACACTGAGGAATGAAGTCGACCGTCGAGACCATTTAGGAAAAGAGCAGAGGGTTTAAAAAAATACTTGGAGAACAATCAAGTGAAAACACAACAAGACACAATCCGACGAAATTTGAAAGTTGCGGGTAGTTACGTAGTTTGCGTGTTGGTCAGTGACAATGTGTGAATGAAAGGCACCTTTAAGATTGAAAGTACTATTTCTAAACTGACAGTGCATCCGTCAGTAACACATAGCTTTAAGCCCAGAAAAATGGATTGCCATGTGATTCAGACATAACACAAAAAGAATCCAGCTGCCTCTGAACGCAACTATTTTCTGTGTATCTATGCGTTTTTGTCGTATTTCTAAATTTGGAGTGTGCTTCCCTTAAAGTGTTGCCCTTTCATGTGCTTTGTCCTCGGGGTCGACTGCAACCGGAGACCTCCAACTTTCAACTCCGCCAACTTCGCGTGGGCGCGACTGACAGACGCACATTTCTGGAATATCACTTCTATACACGAGTGAAATAATGATGACTGCTGCTGCCAGCGATGACGGGACGTTAATAATTCATGG
This sequence comes from Mugil cephalus, assembly GCF_022458985.1. Lineage (NCBI taxonomy): Eukaryota > Metazoa > Chordata > Actinopteri > Mugiliformes > Mugilidae > Mugil > Mugil cephalus. The sequence continues at coordinate 19,327,587 of NC_061787.1, forward strand.
CAAGGAAAAACAAAACAGATGTTCTGCTTATCTTGCGTTCCGACACGGAGCTTGAAACAACAACTGTGTAACACGCTCCGTTCACCGGCATCCAAAAGCTCTGTTTTTTTTTTTTTGATCCCCTGTGCTATTTATTTCGTTTGCAGGAAAGTGAAAGCTGAACCAAGCCTGAGTTAAATGGAATACCTGTGGAAAGTGCGTGTGTTCACGCTAAAGTTATTTTTAAGGCTAGAGGTAGTACTGACCACATGTGGGATACAGAATTGGAAAGGGCCGAATGCTGTGGCTTAGGGTTAGGGTTAGGATTGGCTTAGGGTTAGGTTAGGGTTAGGGTTAGGGCTAGGGCTGGGTTAGGGTTAGGGTTGTTTTAGGGTCAGGGCTAGGTCTGGGTTAGGGTTAGGGTTGTCTTAGGGTTAGGGCTAGGGTTAGGGTTAGGGTTGTCTTAGGGTTAGGGCTAGGGCTGGGTTAGGGTTAGGGTTAGGGCTAGGGCTGGGTTAGGGTTAGGGTTGTCTTAGGGTTAGGTCTGGGTTAGGGTTAGGGTTAGGGTTAGGGTTGGGTTAGGGTTAGGGTTAGGGTTAGTCGGTGCCTTATTGATCTGAGTGTTTATGCACAAACGCATGTTGGGATCCAGGTCATTTCATCAACTTATGCTAACATTTTATCAAACATGTCTTTTAGACGATAAAGGCACAACATTTTGCACTTTTACTAATGAAAAAGACCTCCCCTCAGATTTTCCATCGTTCTCTCTTCATCGCTACTGTTCATTTCTCATATTCGAAAACCATTACATTCAAAATGTCTCCATAAAGAGACACTTGTTCCACGCTCTCAGTGCCCAAACTGTGAGTGGAGCGTACGACTCCCAGGTGGCCGTGGCCTTAGTGTGTGCATGAGCGCGTGTATGTGTGTGCGTCCTCACACTACAATGCCCCAATTAGCAGTCCCACTAGCCGAGGTGTGGCACCTGAGACCAGACAGGCTGAGCGGGGAGTCCCCCCTTACCCGTCCCCCTCCCCACCCCACCTTAACAAGGCATTAGGAGACCCGGCCCCCGCTTCAGTTTGACAAAGAACCCGCTGTGACATTTCATTCATTCATGAAGCCCGTGTTAATATTTTGTCAAGCAGACGTGGAAATGAGTTTTGCTGCGGGGAGGGAATATGTTTGACTCGCGTGATACACGGGTGGCAGAATGAAAGCGAATAGTAAAACATTCGCCTCTTGTTTCGTGGATGGAAGACGCTTTTAAGACACATTTTCGCCACAAAAATGCAATCAAGTAACAATATTACGACATTCTGAAAGGTCCGTTTAACTACAATAATAAATAATTTGACAACCCCTCATCCTCACTGTCACTTACACTTATTTGCAGTCACAAATACAACAGTTACGGGTTGAGAAATGTTTCTAAATAAAAATCTAATTTTGCATTGCTTCTTGAATTGCCTGGAATAATTTCCTCGGTGCAGGCGATGTTTTTGACGCATTCATGTGACATTCCTCACAGAGGAGACCGGTGTCATTTTCTTTACAAAGCTGTCTGTGTCATTCTGCGCCGTCTGCATTTCTTCACCTTTCCCCCCGCATCAGTCCATCTCGACGACCACCAGCTGGGTCCTCCTTTCTAATTGTGGATGTTGACGGTGGCTGTGATGGTGGATTGTCCTCGGCTGCCTGGGGGGCAGTTTGGCAGGACAGTCACACTGGCCCGGTGCCCTCTTTATTGCCTCCTCATAGCTTTGTGTGTGTGTGTGTGTGTGTGTGTGTGTGCGCATACCGGTTGCAACCATTTTCCTATTGCATCTCTGGCAATTCGTGTTGTCGTCGCCACTTTTCCTCTCTAGTTTGCAGTTTGCTTTCCAGAAAAGCGTCCTTGTTTTCTTTTACATCAAACAGTGCACCTGCACCGCTACATTTCTAACATACCACTTTCATGTTGCGTCATTATTATTTCTGGCAGGGAGCGACAGGACGAGATATGAAAAGAGAAGGGAGAGGTATTTGGTTGGACTGCAAGTAGCTGGAGGTTGAATATCAAAGAGTTTGATTTGTGCGAGATGCTTCAACATGCGCTGACAGGTGGTCTCCTCCGCTGTGTCTCTCCATTGTTACAGGTTTGGGTGTGTCTAAGCGTACGAGCGCACACTTTTGTTTATTCATATCCATATCAGACTGTGACAGCGTGCCTCTGCTGTTTAATACGTGTGATGCCTCATTCATTTAAACCGGGCTAGTCTTTATTGGAGGTGTGATGTGTTTAGTGGAACAACACAGCTCACTGCCTTCATTTGTGGCCGTTCATAAAGGAGAAAGTCAGCATGAAATATTTGAATGTGCCCTCTATGCCTTCCCAAACTGTCTTTTGTACAAACGTTAAAGCATTTAAGCAGTTCCATCATGCTGTGCTGTCTAAGCAAGGTATTCACAGTCTTTATTGTTGTCTCTGTGGCTTCCTACCTTGATAACGTGATATAAAGATCCACTGCAAACATGGTATGACACTGTCTAGTGGAGCTCAGCATCAGGAAGCTCAGTTAACATGTAAAAGAATGCACCTGGAGTAACAACAATAACCACTTCCTGACATGTTTCTGTTCGGCCTTTGTATCGGATTTTTATGTTTAGTTTTTTTCCTACAAGCATATGAAAGAAGTATTATGCAACCAAAACTATAGTTTATGAGCATTAAACAAATTGTGCCTTCATTTTGCAACCAGTAGTCTGGGCATTTTCTGCAAATTACTAAACTTTTGAAAAGTGTATTTTAAGTAGTTGTCATTGTCAGATAACAAGTTATGGAAAAAAGGAAGTACCTCAATATACTGAGGTATTAAAAGATGAAATCACGTGATATGATACGACGCAAATTGAAAGCGTTCTGTCTAACACCAGGCCTAAAAACTAAACACAACAAGAAAATAGATGAATAAGTTAACATTAAAATCAATTTTAAAAAATAACATTCACCTACACCAGGGGTGTCACGCTCATTTTAGTTCTGGGGCCACGTACAGTCCAGATTGATCTCGAGTGGGCCGAATAGCTTAGAAGACCTTAAAAGATGTATGTGTGACAGGGGATGGGAAATTATTTTTAAATATCCACAGTGGAGGATCTGTAGTGGTAAAATGTAGGGAAACTCTCAGTACTTTGGTTCAACTCAACTTGGACAGCTTTTTACGTCAGTCAGCTTTATTGCACAGACTTGCTTCATTCATTTTAATGTTTAGATGGTGGTATTGTGTAGAGCTGATGTAGTATCTTGAAATGTCTCTTCCCAGCAGATTTGCTCACCGGGTAATGAGGAGGGTTTCCAAATGGGTTTTGCACATTTTTGGTTGGTTTCATTTGTCCTAAAGTCTTAGGTTTGTAAATAGACTTATCTTTCTAGTCAAACTAAACAGCTGTGTAACATTTTTGCGTTTAACTATAATTTCAAGCAGCATGATAGTAGTTGGGGTCTTTGGGTCCTATGGGTTGAGGGGAGGGGCCTCTGTGGATCATCTCACAGATACTTGATCAGTTTCTGATCTGGTGAATTTGGAGGCCAGGTCAACACCTTGTGTTCTCAGTGTCTGAAGTAACCAGATCCCCACACTGTATGAAATTCACTTTCATCTTGAGGAACCAATTTTCCTGACACGAGCAGTGATAGATAAGTGACAGAAATCTGATACCCTCTTTATGTTGCGCGCTACACATCGACTGAACTCCGCTAACTCGCGTTCCTCTGAAGCGACAGCAGGGAATTCCTGATCTATACCAAACATCTACTCGTTCTACACCGACTCACTGGACGGCAGCGGGAAGCTGTCAGTGATTGCATACATCAAGAAGAGGTATGATCACCTCTCTGGGGTGTTAATATGATCCACTGGCCTGAAATGAGAGCCGCTGGTTCAGCCGTGACCCCGAGCCTCCACTGTGATTGTACTCCCCCCCAGCTCCAGCAGGGGGCACTGTGGTGTCGCTGTTGGGGATTAAAGACTGACGGTGGAGCAGGAACCCATCTACTACATACTGCCAAGTCACTCACAGAATTAACTTTAAAAGCCCTCCACATTAAAAGGTGATTATATAATTGCTTGCATCCTCTTGGCTGAGGACGTATGTTGAACACATGTGCAAAATATCATTCCTTCACTGTTTTAAAGTATGATGCCCTTATCCTCAAAGGGATAATAAAGTGCTGTGTAGCCCGCTTTGTCTTTGTTTTTGTTTTTCCTGATGACACTTGGTTATCACAGCTATATGCACCCAAAGTTAAGGATTAAGGATAGAGACGATGAGAACTAAATTTGCTCAAAGAGTTGCTAAACAGACATGAAGCGGGAAAGCAGAGATGCACCCTCTCCAGTGCCGTCACCTTGATGTGGAAAGAGAGGGAAGACTGTCTTTCTCCAGGGGCAGATGGGGAAGGAGAGTAACCCATTTATAATCCGCTGTCCTCCTCCTCCTCTTCCTCTTCCGCAGACAGTTGCCTGACACCATGCGTGAAATGACTCCAAATGGTTTCCCTTTGTCTACTGGCAGTGCTACTGTTACGCTTTACATGAAGCCCGGGTCTCTGTGGGCGCAAAGAGGTTGAACAGTATGGGATTCACCCTCTTTAGAATATCTAACAGCAGGGGGACGGACGCCACACACACAAGCCGGCTAGTGTGTGCGCGTATTGTAAATCGACCATGTTGTGACAAGTCAGCGTTCTGCTGGGAAACTTTTGGACCTGGCATTCATGTGGGTGTTACTTAGAAATGTAGCACCCACCTAGACCAGACCAGACACCTCCACCCCATAGCAATGACACTGATGACACCAGCCACCCCCAGCAGGATGCAGCCTGACACAGACACAAAAACAGGTGGTGTTGACCTGGCCTCCAAATTCACTATGTCCCAAACTGATCAAGTATCTGTGGGATGATCCACAGAGGCCCCTCCCCTCAACCCACAGGACCCAAACCCCAACTAACCTTCTGTTGCCAGACACCATAGGACACTCTGAGGAGGCCCATGTCCATTCTCTGATAAGTCACAGCGTTTTTGGAGACACATGGGAGACCTCCACAATATTAGGAAGGTGGTCATAATCTTATGCCTGATGGTTGTATTAGTTTCATGGTTTGTGTATGTGTCGGATGCGTCGGATCAACTGTCAGACTGTTAAAGTTGTTGGACGTCTTTTCTCTCAGGTCCCGGCTCGCTGATCATCACCAGGGCCTCTGCAGATCACTCTCCTTTTACGACTAAATCCCGTTCATTGACTTTTAGAAGGCACGGATGGGAGCACAAATCACTTTTATCAGTCACACAGATGGTTTACACGTTAGTCCTTCAACTCATCCCTCCTCCTACTGTAAGGCCGTCTGCTCCTCCCCTCCCCTCGCGAGGAAATCTCCACTTCAGCTTACTTTAGGAAACTTCCCCACATCTACAGTACTTTAAAGCCCTAAGCCCGCCGCCTCCCGACTCCCACCGTACACATCTCTGAAGCATCGCTCATTGGCAGTACTACACAGCGCTGAGAGCTTACGCGCTGAAAGCCTAATGGCCCAGCGCTGGTTAACTTCCAGGCTTACACCCCTGTTGATGAAGTCAACGCGGTCATCATCACCACTGTCTTCTCATCCCGGCTAAAACCTGCATGGCGAGCTTTATAGACGGGGAGCGTGAGGATTGTCAATAGATAGAGGGAGAGCGGGGGAAGCTGGGCGGAGAAACCTGTTAAGAGGCGTTTAAGAGCTGAAATCTCTGGAAAAATTAACTTTTTTTTTTTCTTGTAGAGGAGAGACGTGCAAACGCAGTGTCGAGAAGATTTGGAGAATCCTTAGAGAAGGATTTACTCTGTTGTAGCACCTAGTGTCAGTCAGTCACCCCGGCTGACAGAGCTGTGTTGCACCTTAGCATCCGTCAGACACCCCCGGACTGAGACTGAGCGGTATTAAGATGTACAACTTTTGCGGAACATCTCTGTTTTGACACGAGAGCAAGACTTTTTTTTATTTCTAAAAGCTGTCTTGATTAAAGGCACTCAAACAAATCCAAGTTGACGCCAAAAATACAGCTCTGGTCACACTCGGCAGACGTCTGATATGAAAGCGTGACAGCTGTTAAACCGTACAGTTGACAGTGCACTTAAGCCACGCCGGTGACGGGGACGCGTTCTGTGACTTTCCCCGGGACTGTTAAACCTAATAGCGCTTGAGATGATGTTGGTGATGTAATGGCCTCCGCTAACAGTGTGTTAACCTCTCCTCCTGTGTGCGGCGCCACGCTCCGGCGTGCCGATTAGTTCGGAGTTCGGTTCAGCGACATATGCGGAGGTCTCAAACGCATTCATCACTTCCGGCAGGAAACGTTCCGATCAAATGTCTTGAGTTAAGTGCGATTTCATGTGCCTCTGCAAGACTAGACACAGGCACCTGTACGCATAGTCTATGCTGGTGTGAGCCATTTATTCTTGTGTATCCGTCTGGCTCACTCTGTAAAAACACTAGTTGGCGCTGTGTCTTTTTGGCCAGTCGGGTTTCTTTCCACTTCCTGTTTCACTTTAAACAACAGCGACTGAAACGTTCGGCGAAACTTCTCGCACATATGTTTGAATCTCCAAACCTCCTCAGTTAACCTCTGCTCCATCTTTGTGGTCCATCTTTGCTTATCCAAAACAGTCAATTTGAACATTGGGGAGATGGAGAAGCAGTCGGAAATTCTAAAGCAGAAACACGCCACTAGCAAGCAGACCACTAGCCGTAGACCGTAGTTAGTGTAGTTACCTTTCTGGGGAGGTGCAAGTCAGGCTACGCCGTTGGCTTGTGCTGCCGCCGTAGCCATGGCGACAAATTCACACAGCAGGATGGTCATTAGTCATTGCATGTGTCCTCACTGCTGTTTCACAGTCACCCATCCGTGAGTCCAATTGACAGGCGAGCTCTGTTTGCTATTGTGTTTTATAGCTGCTGATTGCACTGCTCTGCATCTTATCTGGATGAATCCTGAGTCCAAAAGAAGAAACTTTTCTTTCTTTCTTTTTTTTTTCTCATTGTGCAACAAGAGGGACCCTGGGATTTTAAATTTACTTGAGTAGAAGCAGTTGTTTTCTGCCCGGGGCGACTGGGTTTTATAGCCCTCCACATGAAGGGCTTATCGGAGGGCTCTTTTGTGCGATGGCGAATTTTACGGCCGATTGCGCGCGCGTGTGTGTTTGAGGCGTAATCGTAAAGCTAAGTGGAGGAGGCCTGTCTTTATGGTGTCAGCGGCGGCCTGTTTAGACCTGTGCGCTCGCGGAAAAACCAGCCAAAACGCTGTGGTGTGAGGCGGTCGCTCAGGTTCACTCTCAATTTGCTGCCTCTTTTTTTTTTTTTTTTCGGAGTGACAATGCGGCGCACTTGTTGAATAAAACATAGAGCTGCGGGTTTTTTTTTTTTTTTTTTTTCTTTTCTCGCCGCGGTGTGGCTTGTGAATGGGCTGCTAATTGTGAGCGAGCGCAACCATAAAAACCATAACTGCTGTGCTCACTCATGTGTCAGAGCCCGAGCCCGACGGTGGGTTGTGAATAATAATCGTGGAATAGCGTGAATTTCCATAAATTCAAAAGGAAAGTAGCTGACACGGAAGATGGAAATCAGCTGCTTTCTAAATAATCTGCAATAATTTCTATTTTAGATCAGGGGAGTGGAGCATCATAAAGCCGCCTGATATAAAAGCTTGCGGGCCTACCTGGCGCCTGATGACATGATTCCAGCAGAGGTCACATGTGCTGAAAGTTTTGGCCTGACACGTGCGCTACACATTTGTCTAACATGGCCCTTTGTGATAAGCAGGGATCCGGATTGCATCATTACTTCAGCGCCGGCTTCCCTGCGCACCTGTTTGAAACAATACAGAGACCTACTCATCGGAATCACTAATGATCTGAGGCGTCCTTTAATGTCACACCGCTTTTTAACGACGCCAAATACAACGCCAATCTGTGTCACTAGTGTATTTAAGGGTGTCCTTCTCCCGAATTCAGGTCTAAAAATATTCGACCTATCGTGCAACCCAGTCACAAAGCCTGAAGGATGCTTGCTGAAAACATTTTTATCTTCACACCTACAGCGGAGGCTTTTCTACTTTGTTTCATCTCCCCTTCAGGGCCGTTGTTCTTTGCCTGCGTCAGAGTCTCTCGGGCAGGATTACAGCGCCGCGCTGTGCCTCGCAGATGTCTACAGGTTGTTGATGAGGTTACGGTCAGGGTATTAGCGTGGAGCTGAGTGGGGAATGTTCCACACCTCATCTCTCTGCCCACACAGCCACTGATAGGAGGAGGCTCATTATGCATCAAATGGCCGTAAATGGCCCTCGAACCGCCTGTCTTATCTGGACGAGCAGCTCCCCCCTCAGGCTCCGTGTAATCTGAGTGCTTGGTTTTTACAGTAGCGTGTGTGAATGTCTGTATTTGCTCGGTATTATCGGTACCTTCCACAACTTGACGTTTTCCTATATGTGCTCTTCACGTCCCCATCGTATCGGCGCACGAGTGGCAGCGTTCGCTCTCCGTTCGCCTGCATAATTCATGCGTTTCCGTCTCTCTTCGTCCACATGTTTGTGAGCGTTCGAGCCGACACTTGTTTACCAGACTGCTGATGTACTTGCCGCCCAGCGTATCTAACCTCCCCTCCCCACTCTCCCGCATTAGCTCATGCTGCCGATAGAGAGCTGCGATAAGGACGCCCTATCACATCAAACGAGCTGAGAAGTGGGGGGGCTTGGAGGGAGATCACCATCCCTTCCTTCCACTCCTCTCGCTGTCTCTCTCCAGCTCATCCTACTTTCCATCCATCCCCATGTTAAACCAATTAACGGTAATTACCCGGCCACCCCAGGCACAGCCTCTTTCCGCTGGCTCCGCTGTTTTGTCCTCATCTCCGCACCGACACCAAGGGCGGCTACGAGACGTGTCGGGAAGCAGGTCATTACCGTTTATTAGCTAAGGGAGGCTGATTCCCCCCGATGGGTCGTGTAGAAGTCTGCCGGAGTTTGACTGTTTGGTCGTACAGCTGACTTTACACATCAGTCTGGTTGCAGTGATGTTGTTGTTACTTGAGGCACATATGTGCAATATGGCTTGTGATATTTGTCCATTTATGTTTTGTCATGTCAAGCCTTGAGTGTTGGTGGGATTAAGGAGAAATTTGTGACCAAGTGTGAGTCGGTGATGGAACTGGCTGCCGTCAAACGTGACCTTTGCTTTGGAGACATGCAGCTCAGTTGAACTGAAGTTGAACTGAAGTTCCCCAAGTTGCAACCTCCAGGGAGCGCTTAACGTGACCAACAGCAAAACACACATTTACAACCTGGTACGACAAAACAACTTTGATTTCTAAAGCTAATTTTCCCATTCAGGACAACTGTATGACATGAATTTTTAAAGAACTCGAAGCTTCATGTTGTACGCAACTACTGTTGTGTACATGTTGTGTAGGGATCTCCATAAAGTGTCCTCCATCGTTATAAACAGGCCATATTTCCCCTTACTGTATGGGAGTTACAGGCAGCTGCCCAAAATGCACAGTGATTACTCATGGTTACATTTTCTTTAGAAACTGTGGAATGCTACAGCGATTAGGCATAACATTATGACCTGGTCTAGGTGGGTGGTACATCCAAGACGGATGCCAGGTCCAAAAGTTTCCCAGCAGAAGTTGGTCAATGATATGTACATATCCTGTAAGTGGTCATAATGTTGTGGCATGTATGAAATGTCTAAATTGCAAACTTCTAAGGTGACGGCTGTTGTGAAGTTGACTGATGACTTAAGGACGATAGTGAACGAAAGGATGTAAGAATGTGACAATTAACTGTCTGGGGCAACAATCCGTCTCTTCCCGTCTGCGTCAAATGATTTACATTAACCAGACTCTAATGCAATGTGCATGCAGATATGAAAATACTCAACTCAGCAAAGCACTTAGATAAAGACAAAACAGGCTCGATAGTTGATGTGAGGGATCGTCTTGCTCGGTGGAAGTTGTTTTTCATGGAGCACGGGAATGAATGGGAGTTAATGGGTTCCACTGAAGGGTGGAAAACGAGCCCTGATATCTCCCTCAACGCTGAAACTCCGCAGACTCGAGATGTCAAATGTTCGACTCTTGTGTTTAGACTGCTCGGGACTCAACCAGATTGTCGTTCTGTCTGAGTTTATCGTGGGTTTCAGAAAAAGCTTTCCAGTTATTGATAACCGCGAGTCTGACATCTGCAAGTGTTTATCTCTGTGAGAAAAAAAAAAAAAAGACAATGGTGCTGCTTAAAGTCACGACTTTCACTTTTTGTGGTTGAGTGTTTCATGTGAAGGTTGCAACATATCAGGCTGTTCTATGGAGACACATTAAGAAACAATAAAATCATATAAATTTAAGACTACAACATGCAGAAACAACAGCTAATTCAAGTTTGTTGTCTGTAAATGTTGTGCGCCTTTTCCCTTGACTTCCATTCAGATTGAGACATTTTCAAAAAACGTATTTATGATGTGAAGGTTTTCTAAAAACTTCATAAAAGTTTATCCTTAATGTAACATGGGTGTAGAGATCGTTAGCCGTGGCTAATTATGTAAATCTATTACCTGACATGTATAAATTTCAGCGTTTTCTCGTACTCATTATCCAGCGCTGATGGGTGTGAATCCACTTCTTCTCACACCGCTTTCTTTCCGAACTGAGGAACAATCCGACAACACTTCGTAGCAACACGAGTAGTCGGTAGTTAATATTCAAACGGGCCATTCTGTCCTGGGAAACGCAATCAATCGGTCACAGATCAGGCATTCTCCCGACAATGAGACACAATCAATCATGCTTAGCAGTTTTCCTAACCGGTAATCACAGGATATGCTGATTCCTGAAGTTTACGTGAATACAAATGAGCCTCCGCCCGGCCCCTGGCTTAGCGAGCGCACACCTTTACCCACTTGATTAATGACGCGGGTTTCACGCCGAGGTGATGCTGAAAATTGAAAGAGGTCACAGCCGCGTCACCTCTTTGTGACACATCCGGCGACGAACCGGCTTCTTTTGTTTACGCCGCTCCGGCTGACGCTTGACACGATTATGAGCGCACCTCTAAGTACGTGGGCGCGCACACGCCGCCCACGCCCTGCTGCGTCTAAGGGACCATGAGCTCATCGTGTCAGAAATCCCCCCCCCCGCTTCCCAGTGTGGGGTGGGCACCTCGTTTTCCTGAATTATTTAAGGCCCTATTTTATAATGGGAGTCTTGATATTGGTGCATGATGCCCCCTCGCAATTATGTCAGCTTAAATAATAAATGAGTCGCCGGGTGGGTGGGGAGGGGGGTCAGTGCCCAGTCAGTAGTTTGGCGGGGTGGCATGGTAACATGATCTGACTGATGTTTGAGGGAAAAGGCACTTTTCACTTTGGCTTCGTAAGAGACTGGGGAGTCGGTGCTGCGTGTGTGTTTGTGGATGAGTGTGTCTGGAGAGCTTTGCATATGTCTGTGTGTACAGCTCTCACCTGTTCATATGGGTTAGACAGGACACACAGTCACCTGCTTCACCTTCTGTCTTTACGTGTGTGTGTTTTTTTGTGTGTGTGTGTGTGCAGTGTCTGTTTTTTTCCTGATTTGTTTCAATAAAATCCATCTGTCGACTTGTTGGTCAGCTCTTTCCGTCTTTCTTCTCTCGCTCTCTCTCTCTCACACACACACACACACACACACACACACACACACACACACAGCACACACACACACACACACACACACACACACACACGCTCTCCGGTTGAGGTTCAGCTTGCATCTCCCAGCTGCAGGTGGCTCAGAGGTCTTATGGCTGCAGGGCTGGTGGGGGAGGCACTGACCTGTGAAAACCTCCAGCTCCAGACTCCCTCGCTCTGGTCTCTCGGCTAATTCAATAAAGGCCATTCAGACAAACTGCGGCCAACATCTGTGTGCGCTCGCGCATCGCAGCGGCTGCAGGAGTCACCGGTTTGGGCCACGCTTTACGCTCGGTTACCGCTTCGCTTAAATTTTGGGCCTGAACGAGCAGCCGTTTATTTAGTGAACCGCGCCGCCGCCGAGAGACGGCGCATTTCGGGAGGTTAACAGTGGCCAAGTGCTGCGGCATTCACTTCGTTCTTGTGTTCATTTGGCACCTCTCGCTTCAAATAAAGGCTTTTTTTCGTGAATCCGTCATTTACATGTATTTTTAAATGTGTCAGAATTTGGAATGCCTGTTGCAGTGGCATCTGAATGTGTTCCTGTCCAAAACATAAAGATATACGAAATATGAATGAAAATACGTTTTCATGCTGAAAAGAAGAGATGTCAATCAACTGTGAAAGCTTGTGATTGCATTTAGACTATATAGCAAAAGACTATATAGAAGTCATACCACCCTTCAGCACAGACACAGAGTTCCACCTTTTATGGATCTGAGATCAGAAGCACGGTGTTGCTCATCCTCCTCTGTCCCACTTTTCTCCTGTCACCCATTTGATGACAGAAAAGACGGCAGAGATGAAGAAAAAAGGATGTCTTTGTCTGGGGGATGCAGGGAATGGAGAGGATGGGGGGTGGAGGAAAAAGAGAGGCGAGTGGAGAGGTGAAAGGGGGCAGGAGGAGGTATCAAGTTACCTCTCTCCCCCTTCGGCCCTTACGCCAGCTCCTTGCCTTATCAGTCCTCTGCACCTCCAAATTAAATTTGTCCCGCGATGGTGTGTATGGAGGCAGGCCGCTCTGCTTTGCTTCAGCAGAGCGGCAGGGGCCCCCGAAGAGCCGAGCTGGATGCTGCCGATGACGGGCCAGATGCAATCAGGGACTGGACCGATGTGTCTGTGTGAGGAGGAGGGGGTGAAAGGAGAAGCCTATCGTGGAGATAAACAGCGTCTGGCATCGCTAGGGCCCTCAGCCAGGACCGAGTGCACACCTCCTCTCTGCTCCTCGTGTCCACTCACAGACAATTGATTCATCTCTTCTGTGCAAGCATCAAGAGGAACCTGTTGTAGCTTACTTTCCTGACTCAGTGCAAAGAACCGGACGGACAGCAGATGAAAGCAAAAACATCCTCTCAGGGAAGCTTGAATGAGTCCTCTCAAGTCACAACTGACAAGCTCCCTCATTCCCCTTAGTGCTCAGGAAGTATAGTGAAGTTTACAGTAACAATTGTGAAAGGTCTTCTGCACATCTATTCTAAAGCTGGAGATGGAGATAGCACTCAAAGAACTGACCCTCTACATATTCATCCATTACTATTATTGCCACGTCCGTGTAGCCTTCTGCATTTCATAGAGTAAGAATGAGCGATGAGTAGCTGATTCAACAATGGACGAACAGCAGAAAACCAATAAGTTTGTTTTTTAAGTTGATTTAAGTTAATAGAAGCTATGCTAACTTCAGTTCTATTAAACCGAGTTTTCATTTAAGCTAACTGGAGCCATGCTAAGTTAAGTGAAGTTAAACTGAGTTGAGTTAAACTAAACTATGCTAAGTGAGGTTAAACTGAGTTGAGTACAGTTAAGCTAACCTAAGCTATGTTAAGTTAGACTGATGCTATGTTAAGTGAAGTTAAACTGTGCTGAGTTCAGTTAAGCTAGCCTATGCTAAATTAAATACAGTTAGATTGAATTGAGTTGAGCTTAGCAGTGCTAGGTTAAGTTTAGTTAAACTGAGCTGACTTCGGTTAAGGTAAGTGCTTAAGGTAAATGCTAAGCTAAGCTATGCTAAGTTACATTTAAGTTGGACTGATTTCAGTCACTTACCATGTTTACCATGGTACATGTTACCATGTTCACATATAGGCTATACACAAAAGAATATGTAGGCAAGAAAAACTATTTTAAATCAGAATCTGACCAGAACCTGATTCTGGTTCTGATTCGAAATAATTTTTCGACATCGCATTCTTCAGCTTGTACAGGTGAGCATGTAAAAGTTACTTGAAGTATCGTCAGTGAAGGATATTCCTCACTGAACATTATTCACCGTGTGTGCGTTGCACCGTTACCTGAACACATTTAGTTTTTAGCGTCGCCCCATGAAGAGGCTCTGTTAGCTCTAGCGGGCTCCCGAGGAGCTGTATTGTTTCGTGGTCTTTTGGCACCGTCTCGTCAGACAGTGAGAATACCGCGACTTCCACTTGCCATTTTGTTTTGTTTGGCTTTCTTTTTTTTTGTTTGTTGTTGTTTTGTTTGCTCAGACGTCTCAGCGAAAAGGTCGATCCCCTGTTGGGGCCGCGACGGCGGAAGAAGAAAAAAAAAATAAAAATAACTGCGTCGTTTAAACTCTGCATCTGACAGCTACAAGTACCGCGCCTCCAATTTTCTATTGTCGTACATAGTGTAAAAGCAGACGGGAAGCTTTTGTGGCGATGTGAATCCTTCAGCATAAAGGTTACTCTTAATTGAGAAAGCATCTATGAGCCCTTTGACAGTTCCAAAGCATTCAGCCGGCTGTCGAGATAAGAGGCGACGTTACCGGCTTTGAGCCGTGCAGTGTGTTGGTACAAAGAGTTATAATGAGCTGCGGGTATGCAAACACACGGCCTCCCGCGCACTCGCACCAAACAAGAATGCAGCCAAAACACACACACACACACACATAAACACAATGATGCGCACTTCCTCAAGTGCTAACACGCACTCGCACATATTCCCCGGTTGGCCCTCCATGGCCCGTGGTGATGAATGCCACGGGAGGCCCATAGTGCGAGGCCCGGCCTGGCTGACGGATAGAGCCATTGATTCTGTCTCTCTCTTCCTCTCACACACACGCACACACACTCATTGTCTACCCGCGACGTGACAATGCCTCTTTTCAGACCTCTTAATCGGCCCGACGTTGACTAATTGAATTCATTAACCGTCCGGCCGCGGGCTGCTCATTGTGCTCCCGGTTATTTACAGGTCCATTTAAAAAAAAAAAAAAAAAAAAAAAAAGCAGCGATACAGAGGAAATGTCAGGTTATAGTTGGAACGGTATTATGCGAACGCACTGGCTGTGTGCGCGTCCGCGCGTGGGTTCACAATCAAGCGTTAGATTTTAAACACACGCGTACCGTTTAATAGCCATGAATGATTTAGTGCGCGGACTTAAAGGAGTGGAGGGAAAGCCCCCCGATTTGCTCCGACTGACTTTATTTTACGGGCAGACGATGACAAAGAAAATTAATCACAACCTACTTAGCGTTCGGTTCGGTGTGTGTGTGTGTGTGTGTGTGTGTGTGTGCGTGTCAGGTGGGGTTAACCAGCCTATAGGAGGAGGAGAACCCTAGGGAGGGCTTTTATTCCAAGCCAAATAAAACCCTACATCAAGCATGGTTTCAAAAACTATCCCCAAGGCCTACTTAAGAAAATATCAACGCCCTGTATCCCGGATCCAGGGAGTTTTTCAATTCTGGGAACGGCTTTCCCTCACTTCTCGCCTGTTATCCCACACACACCAACTATTTGGACGTGTAATGAAATATGCTTTTCTAGCTCTCTCGTTAGTCTGCCGTGATTTATTGAATTAATTTCACAAGTGTAATATTTTGGAATAACACATCGGGGCACGGCTGCGTGGCTCGTGTAGGCATTCATGTCGCTGCTTTGTAATGGCCTCGCTTTGCTTTTACACACTCACCAACAATCAGCGCTTCTTTTATTAGTAGAAGGGAGTGTGGGTGTTTTTTTTGTTTTTTTTGTTTTTATTACGCTCGAGTCAATCGAAGGCCAGCGTTGCAGAAGTTTAATTACTTAAGTGAGTTTAATTACGGGCGCTCGGATATTTTCATTCATTCGGCTGCTGGTTTAATTTAGCCGCGTCACGTTCGCGGAGCGCGGTTACCTTCGTCGCGCGTCTTTTGTCACACATCAAGCGTCCGCCGGTGCGTCCTGACCGCGCCGCGGCCCCCCCCGTGCTTAATTTTAGACTTCCCAGCGTCGCCGCTCTGTTCGGGGCACGTCACGCTTGTTTGACAGGGCGGCCGGTGAGTGGGGCCCCAGGTGTGTGAATGAGCTCCATCCGCACTCCGGTAATGGTTTTTATTGGCAGATACACTCCCGCCCACACACACACAGTCCTGTGTATAAAAAAAAAAAAAAAAGAGAGAAAACCGAACCCTAGGAAGACAAAACACACTAACGTCTTTGTGTTCCTTCGCTCGTGTTTTAACCAAATTTACTTGTGAGTGGACCACAGGAAGTGCTTCAGCGGGCCGGGAGGTCAAACCGTTAATATGCTAGATGTGATGGGTATGGGGGAGGGCGCGTCTGAGACGGGAAAAGAGGAAATATAACACTTAACAAGGGACAAAGGAGCAAGCATGAAGAGAATGACTCTCCTGTTGCCGTAGATGTTTGTGTACCCGGTGTCTACCCTGAAAAAAAGATGTGCTTCACGGGAAAAGAAAGGGATGAAAAACACGAGTTGCTCCGCGCTTGAAGCGGAGGATGACGAGGCAGGTCCAAAGGCGCGTACGTTTTGTCTGGCCCAATTAAGTGCGGGAATCCGATCCCGGCCCGGGCTTGTGAAAACCACCTCTCGGCGTCTCTTTGGAGGCGTTCAGCGGAAGACACGTGCACACAAAGGCTTTTAAAGGTTAGGTGTTGTAACCGAATAACCCGCTTATGTGTAGAACATTTGCCTAAAGCGGTAATTTAGATGATGGACTCGGACTGCCCCGGACAGTTGCGGCCATCTGTTATTGGGATTACAGGTCGGTGGACACTCTCGGTGCCTGGTAGGTACGGCTGTGAAAATGATTATCACGGCACGACGCACAAAAGAGCTTTGTCTCAGACGAAAACAGAGGGTACGTCAAAGAAAAACGCAGACATCTTTCCTTTCATAGGAAATAACTTCAGTGAGACATGATGCTGTTGTATTATTTTACTCTGGAGTGATGGATGTGAAATTGAAGAGTGGGTTTAAATGTTTAAATTCATGGCTTGTCATATTTCTTTATTAAACTTTTTGCTGAGTAAGTTGTGATATCCTCTCAGCTTTGCATATTTCAACGTGGGATACCTGGTGAGAGAGGAGCTCATTCGTTATGTGCAGCCGCTCTGTTGCAGAGTTTTTCCCAGTGTGATAAGAAAAGTTTTGACCCTGACGTGATTTGAACACGCAACCTTCTGATCTGGAGTCAGACGCGCTACCGTTGCGCCACAAGGTCTGCGATCAGTGCGTTTCGACTCGGTGTCGTTCACGGGGGACTAGCAGCGAGCGCGTGGTCTCGAATGCAAACGGACGCGGAGCCAACAAAGCTTTTTACACGCTCTTTACATCTCATCTTCTAGTCACTAAGGTCGTGGAGCTGGAGCCTTTCCCAGCAACAACCACTCACGCTCACACCTAGGGTCAGTTTAGGGTCCACTCTTTACATGTTGCTGACAAACCCTGATAGGTTCCCTCGAGTGATTTTGATAGCAACCCGGTAGACCTGTCACTCAAAAGCAGCCAAACTCTTACTTATGCATAACTTTAAGCTTTTATAAATTTATAAATTGAAATAAAAAATGTCCTTTGGAAATTGACTGTAGAGACCGAAACATTTTTTTTTTATATACCAGGCTGTAGACATTTATTTTTACATGGTCAAGTCAATGGGGATTGACTTGATTTTGGAGTCAGCCTCAAGTGGCCATTCTTGGAACTACAGTTTTCTGCATTTTTATGAAACACATTACACATTAATTTGAAGTTTTAGTTTCCAGAATACATTAAGTTCTGTGGTTGAGTTTATTTACTAACCCAGTTACATTCCAGAGAGATGCCCGGTTTACCAGAATTAACTGAATCATAAGTATAGTTAATAATGTATTGGGGAACTGAATGCACTATAGATTTGAGGCCATCCAAAATTAAAATTTAGCTCTCTCATCACTCTTTTCCATTCTATCACTTTCCAGTTGCCTCCCTTCAACCAGGTCTTGTCTCACTTTGTCCACTAAAATGTTTTTCTATATACAATTATGTATTCTCTCTCTCTCTCTCTCTCTCTTCCCCTCAGTAGTACATATTTTTTTCGTCTTCGTTTTCTCATTCCTCTTTTGATCTCGTGTAAGCGCTGCAGTGTTTTTCTCATCTCCGTGCTGCGGGGCAGCGGAGCATGTCTGCGGTCTGCCGTTCCACAAACCCTCGGCGTTAGCCGGGGGCCAAGCGCTCCACCGCTTCTGGACGGATCCTCGCCCTCGTGCACGTGCGCGGAACATCGTGGTGTGTTAAAGACGTTCGGCGGCTCTCGTTACCGCCCGCTTCTGCGCGCGCTGAGAGTTTTAATGAGGCAGATGTGATTTTTTAGCCATAGGTAGTGGCAGTTATTTGGTTGCTCCTGATCATGTTTCAAGGCAGGAGATGAATATGCATTTAGAAAATGATTAGACGGATTTATTCAGATGCGCAAGCATCCATCATTAACGCGGTGGCCCTCCCACGTCCTTATGCAAACTATCACATCATAGGTAAATAGTCCATTCATGCAGTAACCTCTCTCTGTAACAAATAGCTTGCTGCTGGAGGAGGGCTCATATAAATACCTATTAGACAACCCAATTGTCTTACTGCCAGCTTAGGAACGCCGACCTGGCTAGCTAAATTGAGCCCTGAGTGGCATTCATCAGCGTCCTTTGTCATTCTACCTCCTGCCTCTCTCACCAGGGGTAATTGACTGGAGAATAATGCCGGCCGATCAGTCCACCTGTGGAGGGACAGGCCGCAGATTGATTAGCTCTGCGGCGGCACACACAGCGAGCCGCACAGTGACTGAGATATTGTTATTCCCCGATATGAAACAGCTCTAATGGAGCCGGACAAGGACCGATGATGAGAGGGGATGGGACGGAATAAGAAAAGCGCTGGAAATATTACTGCCGCTCGTTTATTTAAGAGGCGCATTTTGCACAATGAAAAGGTTGAGTTTCTTGTCATATTTAGGGAGCAGGGAAGCAATAACTCGGGCTTATTAGAATGACACTCTGCCTGCTTGCGTTTTCATCACTGATGGCACTTTGGCGACTCCATAAACTAAATGTCGAAGCGGCACCAGGCAGTTTTTTTGCACATTGAGAACTTCAATTGGCAGCGAGACAGTTTGAAAAGGGTTTATTATTCAAGCTCTATGGAAAGATAGAGCAAATAGATCTAGTGTGTGGTGACGTGTTTCCCTCCTTAGATGCTCAGTGATAAGCTGCCGCTGTTTTAAGCTGATAAAATGGGTTTATGGTCCACAAACCTTACATAACACATCCTCGTTTCTAATTGCGATGGCCAGACATTTGGGAAAAATACAGAAAATGACACAATTTGTGTGGGAATGAGTTAAACGGAGAATCCAATAAGATGCTTTGTAAATATAGAAACGGCCCACCAGAGTAGCGCAACAGCTGAGGGCCAGCATCTCAACAGAAACGTTCAACCAGTTTGTAGGCTTCAAAACAACACGGCAGCCTCAGTATTTGGACTAATACATTGACTTTTGTCTGATTCTTGATCTTGACAAACCTTTTTTCTTTTTTTTTTAAATGTAATATTTCTGAAATTTTGATAAAGTACAATTACGCTTTGCATGTGTTTTCATTGAAAGGTGTTTTGCAAATGAGTTGCGACTCTTGTAAAGTACCTTTCGCGATATCCCATAATAACATAACATCCCATAATTCTCTTAAATTCTTGTCACGCAAGACTTGACTTTGAGGAAATGAACTGCTCACATGGCCAGTATCGATACGTCTGGAAAAAACACCTCATGGGAGTGTAAAAGTGTTTTGGCGACATTTGAGAGGTTTTTCGAAATTTCATTTCCATATTTCTGCATTTTGTATTGCGATATATAGGTTTTTCTGCATTTCTAGGGGCATTGGAAACGCAGCAGCTGCCTGGGAGCTGGCACTGTGTCTTTCTCATCCGTAAGAATAGTAAGAGCTTTCCTTGCGTTTACAAGTTATAAGCAGACCATTAAAACCGATGCGAGCAACTTTAACAGATAAATCAAACCGCTGCATTTCCACTTACAATCAGGACAAGCCACTGGATTACTCTAGTATACATGCTAATTACTGGCAAAACATAGTAAAGTACATCTTTCTCAACGTGGCCTCTAATGGCTTAAATCTTATCTTTTCTAATTAAGTGTTTGTCGCTGCACTAATTCCGACCCATCTTATTATACAGTCTGTGGTTCAGACCAGGTTAAATCAGTGTCGCACACATTTCAGATTAGCATTGCACTTGCCTTCCCATAAATTTGGTTGTATTCTCACGCTTTTAATTCATCTTTTGGTGCGCATGCAACAGTTTTTTCCTCAGATTACATGCACACGCTCCCCCGCCTGTCGCCCCGCGTGCTCACCAGCGCGGCGCCGTCCACACCCTCGAGTGTGATAGATTCAACAGCGGCCGAATCCACGTCCTCAGAAATAAATTGCACACTCCAAGCTGCTGCGTAAAGATCTTTGTAGAACCTCTCGTGCTCCTTGAGTCGCGGTAGCCCAAAAGATTCGTCTTACTGTTTATTATATTACTTATTTAGTCAGATAGAATCGGTGGCGTGCAGTCCGTCCGCAGCGCCGCTTCGCATGTGAGCCAGTGCAACACATGAAGCCTTGAATCTTTAAAGCTGAAATAACAAACAGGCCGGGTGTATCGCTGGGTTGGTTTCGGTGCTGGTCTCCAGACCATCACGCAGCCAAGAAAAACTGAAGATATCTAATGAGAAATCTGTGACGGGAATTGACTTCAATTCAGAACAGAAGTAGTACCTCTAACATTCCTTTCAACTTTAATTTTTATCTTAATACAATTTGAAAACTTGTGTACAAGATTCTGATCTTTGTATTGAGTGATACTGATGATATCAATGTTTAATGGGCATTATACATATATTTCTAATTATTCTATGTTATTATATTATCGCATGTGTTTACAGCTACAGTGTCCTAATGCTCGCCCCCTGTGCTCCTCTCTCATTGGTACAGTCTAGTTCCCTCTCTGTGCCTGTGGTTTTATCCAAAGCCGCCCGAGAGAGAGAAAGAAAGACAAGGGGAGAAGTGAGAATGAGAGAGTTTCTTCTGATGAAAGTGACAGTGACACTGGGCTTATTGCCTAGTCAAACACACACAGCCGCTGCCACACGCAGCCCGACCCAGTAATAGAGGCCAATGAAATCTGCTCATCGGGAGCTGTGTGTGTGTGTGTGTGCGTGTGTGTGGTGGTGGGAGGGCATCTCGTCGGCGCGGTAACTGAGCCGAAAAAGTCTCATTCTGCCGCTGTCATACACAGAATGTAGGCAGAGTTCAGTAACAGCCGCGTTAGGCCCCCGTGAGGTTCCTGCCACAGGGTTTTACGCGTTTACATTGCGACGCCCGAACGGACGTGACATCCAATTTCACCTGGGATGAACGCAGACCATGTTTTCACAGAGTCGCACTTGTACCCGACTTGCTTAAAGTCAAGCGCACTTTCAGCGGGAGGGAGGGGAGAGGAGGGGGTTGCGCTTAAAGTTGACGGAGGCGCAAACACGCCCGCATCCACCGCATCGTCTTCCTTTGTTTCCTACCCTGTAATCAAATTGTGCCGTAATGAGGCTGTAGGGGAAGAGGAGGACAATTATGTGTCTGAAATGAGCTCAGCTCCTCTGTGGAAAGCCTCCCCCCCCACCTCCCCCTCTTACACGGCTACGGGAGATGCTGCTTGGAAATAGCCCAGATTGCTCCCCACAGAGTCTTAACACGGCTCTCTCCTGATTGCTCGCTGTGATTGCGGATTCAGTCCGGACATACACGTGATTTGGTGTCGTTTTGTCAAGCGGCGCCTTTAAACAATGGCCCGGCCAAATCAGACCGCCTTTGTTTGGGAGGGCGCCGTCGTACAGTGGGCGCGGGGGTGTTTCCGGAGCGGGCCGTCCATCTCCGCCAGGCCCTGCGTAGTGAACATCGAACCCGGTCGGCGTGAATGATGAAGTGCGCCAGAGCGCCCCGGTCATCCCATTTCACGGGGGGGTCGTCGGTGTCACGGATCCGAGCGGGCTTCGCGGATGAGCCGCCGTGGCCCTATCAAATGTCATCATGCAGCTCATCATCCAGTCAAACAAGCGGTGACGTTTGTGCGTGAACGAAGGCCCCCGCCCCTCAGGGCACCGCTGAAAGGATTGCAGGCGGTCAACTGTGAACAAACTCCCCGCAAACCAAACTGTCAGCGGGCCAAGCTCGCTCTTAGCGCCTCGATTTCATCGTGTTTTATTGTCTGTATTCAATCGAACCGTCACACACCTCACCAGCAAACTGTTTGGCCTCGCGCTCACCACAGAATAAAGTAGCAAGTGGAACTTCTCGGCTGAAAGAAAAAGAAAAAGACGGATGAAAGTGAACAACAACAACAACAACGTTTTATGTCTGCTCTCCCCCGTATCCGTCTTCTCCCCCTCCCCTCTCCGCCATCTAGCCGCGTGTCTTGAGGGGTTTGGAGAGCCGAGGAAAACCCTCTTTTCTGGAACCTTATCTGTCGCGCAGCTTGCCCTCGCGCGAACCCCCCACGATTGCCTCGAGACACGCGAAAATTAACATAATTTCCAATTTGCCATGCACTTTTTTTTTTTTTTTGCAACCGTCCTCCTTCTTCTCTCTTTATTTTTCGCCAACAATTTTACATCTGCTCAGATACATAGTAACAGTGGGAGGCTGGGCTGTTCCCAGCAGGACGCGGCTTTCCCTTCTTTTAACGGTCGATGCTTTTGGTATCGAGTTCTAACTCAGGAATTTATTTCGTTTTTGCAGGTCAGGGATTGAGAGTCGGGAGCGGCTTCACATTCAAGCACTTACTTTATCCGCGCGTGATACACCGATCAGCCACAACATTATGACAGGAGAAGTAAATAACACTGAGCGTCTTGTGACAATTCAATGTTCTGCTGGGAAACGTTTGGACCTGGCATTGGAGTGAATGTTATTTAGGCATGTAGCACCCACCTACACCAGATCAGACACCCCCACCCCATAGCAGTGACACTCCTTGATGGCAGCAGCCAAGGAGCAGCTCAATGAACAACTCATAAAACATGAAGAACAGCACAAGGTGTTGACCTGGCCTCCAAATTCACTAGGTCTCAGTATCTGTGGGATGATCCACAGAGGCCCCTCCCCTCAACCCACAGGACCCCACTGATGAGGTTCTGTTTCCAGACACCACAGAGAAAGGCCCATGTCCATTCTCTGATGACCGTTTTGATCGGTGTACAGTAAACTGTGCAAAGAATAGTAAAGAACCCTAATTTTCTACTTTTGATTGCATTACTCTGTCTCTTTTACACCACCCTGTGCATACCTTTATTTTTGGAGGATTTATTTGATGTTTATCTCTCTTTTCTTGTTTTACTCCACTCTCCTCAGTACTGCACAGGATGCCCCACTCTCCTTCTTTCCCTCCCGTTTTTGCTCCGGTTCAGTCCTTGCTTCTCTGGGACTCATCTGTATTCTTGGTTCCATCACAATGCGGTTTTTTCTTTCTTTCTTTTTTTTTTTTTTTTTTTACTCCTCTCCTCTCCTCTCCTCTCCCAGTATAAGCGATGCCGGGTTGCCTGGATACTTGTTTTCTCCTCTTTGTGCGAGGTGGGGTTGGGCTGGAGCTGGAGAGGGGACGGAGTAGGGGGAGTAGGGGGAGTAGGGGGAGGAGGGAGATGGAGCGAAGAAGGAGGCCAGCAACAATCACCACGGGGCAACGGAGCCACTGAAGGGAGACGGCTGTTCAGGAAGCGAGGAGAAAAGGGGGGACTCAGAGGGGGAGGATGGGGGCAGCTGTCAGTCTCTCGCACCTTATTTACCTACCCCTTCTATTTCCCAGTCTGTATTTACCATACATCCCATTAGGAGCGAACACAGCTTCAGCCTCCAGTCTGATTTATTTGTCTTATGTGAATTATTAATAGAAGAAGAATGTAGATTCACCTGCAGGTGAACCTCTTTATAGTCACCCCCCATAGCCGCACGCTCACATCTGTGGCTGCAGATCTTTGCATCGTGGCCCCGGCTCCCGACCCCCCCTCCTCGCCCTCCGTCTCTTCCTTCATAATAACCCATGCCAGTCTCTGTTTCCAAGACAACCACTCCATCAGCCTCTCGCGGCTCTCGCTGCCAATAGTATTGCTGATGATTTGTGTGCGTGCGTGATAAGTACTCCAGCGCTGTATGCTCCTCTACCCGCTCTCGCTCCACTCCCTCTCTTGGATGAGAAATTGAAGATCAAGAGTTGGTCAAGATTGAAAATTGATTTCTGATGCACTGTGTCTGGGCTCCGTCTACACACAGGTGCGTCCATATAATAAGCGGGTAAAGTCATTAAAACTTTCTGGCTTGATTTACAAACTGTAAAACTGCTTATGAAGTACGCAACTTGCAAGCGTCAGGGTAACTCGGTAGGACATTTCTTCTTTTATCTGATAGTACGGCTGATTTTTTTTTTTTTTATCTTTTGCTTTTTTAAAATTTTTATTTAAGTTTATCCACCTCTTTATTTACCACAGCTTACAGGTTGAATCCATTTTCAGGAGAGGAGAGGACTATTATTCTGTTCTGCACAGGACAATCAAACATCACATAGGTTGGGTGTTCGCACTGATCCGGCATAAAATTATGACCACCTTCCTAATACTGTAGGTCTCCCTTGTGCCTCCAAAACAGTTGTGACTCATCAGAGAATGGATATGGGTCTTCTGAGGGTCCTTTGGGTTGATGGGAGGGGTCTCTGCGGATAAACCCAAAGATACTTGCTCAGTTTGGGATCTAGTGAATTTGGAGGCCAGGTCAACACCTTGTGCTGTTCTTCGTGTTTTTTGAGCTGGCTGCTGCAATCAAGGATTGTCATTGCTATGTGGTGGGGGTGTCTGGTCTCGTCTTAGTGGGAGCTACACGTCTAAGTAACGTCCACATGAATGCCAGGTCCAAAAGTTTCCCAGCAGAACACTGAATTACACACAACCTGGTCAATGTCATTCACTTCTCTTGTCAGTGGTTTTAATGTTGTGGCTGATCGGCGTATATTAACTCATCTTTTTGTCTTTGTCTTTTTTTCCTGTGCTGTTTCCTGCCGCTGCCTGCTGTGTGTGTCCAATCTTCTGATCCACCAGGTAAGTTATTTCATGCTGCCCATTCTCAGAAACCTCTTCTCCTCATAGACCGTCACCACGCACACACACACAGAAACACACACACATGTTGATGAAACTCTTCCCCCTTTACTTCTTCTGCTCTCCTCTCCGGCTCTCATCTCAGCGATCATCGTTTAATTTATTTTTTTCTTCTTGGTGCGCGTCTGTTTATATTATTATGGGATGCTCCCTCCGTGCAGCGATAAGCCCCGCGTGTGTTAGTGCGTGCTCGGCGTTAGGCAGCGGCGTTGATGAATGGGCTGTCAGCGCTGGATCCAAATGGAGACAAGCCGTGTCTTATACGATTCTGCGAAGACAGGGATCCCAGTAGGTTGGTGAGAAGTGTGGCCTCAAAGTCAGAGCGAGGTGGAGTCAGCAGAGCTGGAGAGAGAGAGAGAGAGAAAGGCTCGAGCGAGATAAAGCTGCAGAGAGAAGGAACTTGGCAAGAATTCAGTCTTTGACTGAGGTGTGCCACCATGTCTTCAGTGAAAAAGGCCCAGTGTGATGTGACTAGTTCCCCTTTTCTTTGTCCCTTTACTGAATAGGATGCACACATACAGCTGTAGCTTCCTATACACTGAAAGATGTTTTAATCATGGACATTTCCAATTTTTTTTTTGTTTGAAGAAAAAATTTGCAATTCCAATGGCATATGAAGTATTAAAATTCTTAAATTAATAAAAATATTTGGTATTTATGATAAGGAATGAAGTAAATTAAATAAAACATTGAAAAAAAATATTTATATTTATATATATATTTGGTCACATAATTGTAATAATGTAAGAATTTAAAACGGTGTATGAAGGTTAAGTCAAACATGCCACGTTTTTTTTTCTAGGTTTATTTTCAAGAGGACAGTCCCAATTTACTGTTCCTTTAGAATTACAAACTTTTTGTAGGCCTCTGTTTTTTACTCTGGAGTCAAGGGCCCATTAGCACCTTTATAGCATCTTGATGCATCCCATGCAGCTAGGAGACACCACAAAGACGTATATAAAAGTGCAGTTGCTTTCATAAAATTTCCTTTTACATAGGAAATGCACAGAGTTATTGATACGCATGTTTGCATTTCAGAAAATCTAGGTCAGCTCACTCCAGTGATGAACCTACAGCAAACTTCTGTCAGTAATTATTGTAGAAGTTGTTGAGTTAATGCAAGAACAATATGAGACCAAACTAAAGTGAGAGTTACAGCCTCACTTATAACCAAGTTAAACGTCTTCTACTCTTCTGAGGAAAGGAGAGAAAGGGAAACTGTCTCCCTCGTGTCATTAGCATTTCAAAATGATACGTGGCAAAGAGTGAAAGCTTTAAAAATACCGGTGAAAGGTATGAAGAAAAAAGCAACTGTAATGTATTCAAAGCATTTCAGTGCCATTCACACCTCAAGTAAATGCCAGCAGGGTGAAAGCGGCGCCACCTCTCAGTCTAAATTAGAACAGTACCTCAGAGACAACAATAAACCAAAAAGTAGGAGTCACTGAAACTCTTGGTTGTCTTTTTTTTAAACTCAATGTTAACGTGAGCTCTGGATTCTCGGGTGTAATGTGAGAAAGATGGTGTTAATGTTGCACATTATTCTTGTAAGTTTCTCTTACCCCTTTGTTGGAAACGAGGAGCTTTTCTCAGCCTACCTGAGCTGCAGTGACAAAGAATCTTATTACATTGTCGCCGCCCTCTGTTCAATTTGTTTTGGCCATGATTGAGGCTGCTTGAGTTGTTTTTTTTTGCTATTTTTCTCCACCCGTCGCCCGCCACCTCATTTTCCTCTAATTGATGGACGTCGTATCTCGCCCCTCATGCAGCCTCTCCGGCAGCTTTTAAGAAGCTTTTAATGGGAGCTCAGAGGACAACCAGCTCCATATTTCTTTCCCTTTCTCCTCCTTCAAGCCAGCAGAATTCGCTGAGGCTCTTGAAAACCTTTGCGTGTGTGTGTTGGAAAGGGAGGGAGAAAGAGGACCAGCTGTGAAGTGCGCTAATAGGCTCGCCCGGCCCTATGTCGCCGTCTCGCACGGTCACCGCTTCCATCTCCTCCCTGCTGCCCTCATGCCCGATGGGAGCTCAAGCAGCCCCCTCGAAGAGAAATAACAGTCTGGCATTGTTAGACGGAGAAAGAGAGAAACAAGAGGAAGTGGAGAGGAAGAGAGAGCAGTGGAGATGGAGAAAGGCTCCCTCGTCCACCTCGTATTGTGACTGTTTGGCTGCTCCGGCCTGGACTGGAGTTTGGTTGAATATATTTACAGTTTGCATGCTTTTGATTTTTGGGTTCACGTGGGAAAGCACTGTAATGGTAGTCACTGAATGTTATTTATTTATTTTATCTGGGTAGGTTTTGTTACATGTTGCACTTCTGCCCATTCAGACAACACCCTACCTTTTAGATCACTTAGGTGTTTCGTCCGTCTTCACCAGTTAGTTGTGCAAAGTGTGTCGTGCTTTGTCCGGAAAAGACACAACCTTCACTGAACTTATCGGGCAAAACCAAATGAGATAAAGGAGATTATCAAATACACTCTCCCTGTCGTTCTTTAGGCACTCTCAGGCAAGATATTTTTCTCAAACTTCCTTTAACAGTTGAGAGAATATCTTTTTTCTGCGTCTTCGCTGCGAGAACTGAGAACAGGAGTTTGGTTTCTAGATATGACAGACATGAAAGGGTGTTCTACCTGTGAACTGAATGAGGCAGGAGGAGGGTGGATTCTCTAAGCTTGTCTGGTCCCTGAGAGATGTCAACAGAAACGTAGGTTATATGTAGGGCATAGTTTAAGGTATGCAGCAGTGGCGTACCTATGACTTTGATTTGATGCAGAAATCTACTTTTGAAGTCCTTTGGGGTAAGTACGTTCCCCAGCACAAGGGGAACATAAGTGTACAATAGTTAGTCAAACACGTGAAGGAATATTTTTAAAAACATATGGTATTATAGGCACAGTGAAGTCTAGGCTTCATTGAGCCTGTATGTGATATATACGATGTACATAAGTTGTTGTGTGTCATAGTATGCTGCGTTTACTGGAATTCATATGTGCTATATGAACTGCATGTTATTACGTCCGTTTTTATTGGTAGTCCAGCTGCAAAAAAGAAAAAAGGCCTGAGAGGAAGTTCCCCAGAACACTTTGGTCTGAAAGTGAATTTTTTCAGCCACATGCATACACTTGGTCCAATGCTACATCTCAATTCAATTAAGCTCAACTCATTAACCTTGGAGATAATTTGGGTCAGAAACAATATGTCCAAAGTGGTATGCAATTCCCTAAAAACTAAAACTCTCAATCATACTGACCATTATTTATGATCAAATGAAACATTTCACTTTCAAACACAATACTACATAAATACCAACATATGGACGCTCATAAAAACAGGCACTACATAATCACACGCTCTTTGTCTCTATCGCCTCCTTTCTCTCCAGTTCTACGTTCCCTCCTCCCACGACGTCTCCCCTCTCACCACCAACACTCAATATCATAGCACTAATGCTGCCACTTCATGTGCAAATATTTGAGTCTGCCTTCAAATCCCTAATCACACCGATCAATCTCCCTGATATTAACGTTCGGCTGAAGGCCTTCGGACGGCCGCATTGATTTTTTTTTTTTTTGGCATATCCCTTCCCCATGGTCATATCAAAGCAAGGCTTTTTATTTTTTTTAATATTTTGTAAATATACTCTTCATCCACTCTCGGGGTGACAAAGTGAGGCTTGGCTCATAAAGCTGTTGAAGTTGGATTCCTGTCACACAACAATAACGGGCGACTCCTAAGTTGATTCCTTGTTTTTTGACCTTTTCACACATAAATAAAGTTATAGCCCAAACAGTTCTTTGCGCCCTCTAATTGTGCCGGAAAGTGCACAAAATAACAAGCCCGAAATGTTTGAGGGTGGGTGGAAAACAAGAAAATGTCTGTAGCCTGCATATCATCAGGCTAATTAGGCAGAGCCAAGCATTCTAAATGCATAGCTAATGAGGGCCTTCTCCATCTCTGCCGGGATCACCCGGCACGTCTAATGGTCACATAAATTCTCATTTATAGGTCATAATTTGTCATTTATGTACATGGGCTCCCCCAATTAGAGACTTGAGTCCTCCAGACTGATGCCTCTCTGGGGGATTCACAGGTCTGGTACCCTGGCACTCACAGAGCCCCATTAGTGACAAAACCTTTACCTGGTGTATGAGTTGACCCCGGAGGACTGTGGATAACATGGCTCATAAAGGACGCCGGTACTTGGGAATGGTTCCAGGTACTTGTTGTGAGTGTCCTGTGTGTCTGTTTCTGAACCAAAATGTAAGGGACTGGCAGGAAACCAACAGTTAAGTCTTTGACTGCACAGAAGGGCAAATGAATATCAGCAGCTTGGTTCGATTATGCTTCCTGAACTGCCATTTCGCCATTCTACTGGTGCCATTTTGCTGGACAATTACTATTTTGTTATCAATTGCCAAAAATATTTCTACAAAACACGTGGGCCAAATTAGAATTGGAAATGGATCGCAAAACTGGACGACATTCTGCTTGGTTTTAATTAGGAGAAGCAATGTGAACTGCCAATGAATGGGGACATTTAACTCCCATCCCAGTGGAATCACCTAAAGGCCAAACTGTTACTTTCCCATGACCCCAACAATCCTTTGTGAGATCCAGGCATCCAGGTATTGGACCTCGCATACATGGTCTGTTCCAGAAAAGTAAAAAAAAAAAGAAAAAAAAGTAAATTTTTAAAAACCACTCACAGCAATGCCCTCTCAAATCACTGACAACTTTTGCAGATCTGAGGGGTTCATTTGTCCCTTCACGATCATGTTCTCCTTTATTGTGTGCATGTGTGCCATGGATGCATGAAGTATTGCTGCATTATTACTGTCTCAGCTGTTGATGAAAAAGGGCCATTTGTCCATAAACCTCTCTAAGAGGAATGAACTAAATTGACAGTTTTTATGTTTTAAATCTATCTCAAATAACACATAAGATAATTTACCATAAGTAAATAAATAGGAAAATGTAGTGAATGTAAAAAACAAACAACAAAAATGAACTAGCATCTACAGTTAGAAGTTGGTTCTGATATGGATGAAGTCAAGCCAGACTAAGAAGTGTACATTTAACTGTCCACACTGTGATGACCCCTAAATGAACTTAGCTAGTTAGCCCCCGGTGTCCCATTCCACATGGAGTAGGCGCCGCTGCTGTTGCTTTTTCCAGGAAGTTGATTTGTATGCTCTCAGCTTCGTCTTTCTCCCTTCTACTTACACTCCTCATCCTGACTTTGTATGGTTCTCAGAAACAGATCTCAGAGAGACCTCAGAGTGCTGTTTTATTGAAAAGAAAGGCATGGTGGGCATCACACTCCTGTCATCTCTGTCAAATGGTCAGCGCACATGGTTGGCTCTGGAGAGGAAGCACACCAGAAAATAGAAAAAAAAAAAAAAGATAGGAGAAAGTAGGCCAAGGAACCAGTTCATAGCCCCATCTTGTTATTCAGTTAGACAGCAGGCTCCATTGTAGTGTGCTGCTATCATGGATTTATAGTCGAGAGGCAATATTTTCACTGCATATTGAGTGTTTTCTTGAACCATCACTCACAGGAAGGATGCAAAGTGAACATAATGGTACAGTCCAAGCGGTATTTCTGGGCCAGCCAGCTGTGTTGCAACCAAAGACCTCATAGTTGAGCCAGAAAGCCAGCACAGGTCAGAGTCAGTATGTGGGCGTTTGGTAATTTGTGTCTTCTAAAGCACTCTCTGGAGGGGCTCCTCTTGGGTTCTGTTACCAGACGAGGAGGAAAGTGGAGGAGAGTGTTGTGGTTCACCTCTACATCTGTGGGAAAAACTCAAACGGTCCATTATTTGATGCCTCTCCAACAAGGAGGCCAAACACAGTGCAGTTGCATTTTTTTTTTTTTTTTTTTGAAAAGCAAAGTTTTGAAGGTCGAGGGTCTCCCTGACTGGAACTGTTGATTTTTATTGGACTTAAACACCAGAGAAGATGGATAAAAGAACAGAGCAAAAACAATATCTATAAATACAAATGATATAGGGAAAAGGAGGCATTATAGTCAAGGGTACCATTTGAGAATGGAGTAATAACAGCTTGGATAAATGTAAGACCTTACTGACCTTGCGTCGTTAACTGACAAATCGTTCCTGGCAGTTGTATTGCTCTTACCACTCCGCTGCAGTTTGTTTATGCCCTGCACTGAAAGAGTCATTGAGGCTTTGATGTGGCCCTGACTCTGCTATTATATTCTTGTTGACATTCAGTCCTCAAATGATACTGCAGTCTCCACTGGTTAGTGGTTAGCTCTGAATAATGCATATTAAGTAATGAGCTGCCCAAATGGATCAGTGGACAGTCAGTTAGGCTATGCATAAAGCAATCAATTATTCGATCAATAGCCCTCATTAGGCCATCATATAGTTAAGCTGTATGTATGGGCCTCTGGTTGGAATGAATAATTTACAGCCCTCAGAGGGAAACGGGAAGACCCAGCTCAATGCCGCCACATGTCTGATGTCGCCTTCTTGTTGGAAGAAATGAGTATACAGACCTGCGGGATTTCTTGAGTTTTTATTTTTATCCAGTCAAAGTGGGCATGAGAGGGAACCCTGTCTCATATCAGCCATCAATCTAACTGTAGAGGGTATTTGTATGTGATTAAAACTTGTTCGACGGGTGACAAACCTTGATTGAACTGGGCTACTACTGAACGCCACCACTGCACAAGTCTCTCATCATCTCAGTCTAAAACCTCTTTCCGTGTTGAAAACAGCTCAAAACAAGGAGACATTCCCTATAAAATGGAATGTGTTTGAGGTAAAAAACCTTCGCCACAGATGTGAGATTTCACTTTGTCTTCAAAGACCCTCCGCAAAGTGGCGTGCTGCGCAGCCCACTGTAATATTTCCAGAACACATTTTCAGATCTTGGTCGGCGGTCGCGATTCAGGCCAGCAGTGAATTGTCTTTGCTTTGGTGCTAATGAGCACCGCAACATGCGCCCGACATAACTGCGCTGAAGGGGGCAACGCTGGGAACCCGAGCCAAGCCGAAACCGCTGGCGCCAGTCCCACGTTGCGATAATCTGGACGAGGTGGGGCCTTTGGAGATCAGAGTACAGCGCCGCCATTGCCGCTGTCTCCCATGGGAGCCTTAAAAACGATTATAAAACAGCACGCATGACAATTATACCACATTTTTCTTTTTTGTATTTCCATATTTCATCGTTCTTCTCCAAACTTTGGGAAAAGGATTTTTCCAAGTTTGAATAGTGGGAAGGAATTAGCAGGCACTCCCCTTACCATGGATTTTCACTCACAATTACCAAAAACCACTGTCTACTTCCCAATCATTAGGCTAACCAACAGTAGTCTCAATTCCCAGCTCAGTGTCTTAAATCCCCTTCCTGCTATAAGTGGCCATGTTTCCTTCTTCTAATTGCATCCAGCCGCTAGGAATCAGACCTGAATGGTTGTCTAGGTGTTAATTGGTTTGAAGGACTGCTAACAGGAGACAAGCAGGAGAAAGGTGAATTAGGACGGTGCATGTGGCACATAAATAGCACGGTGTGGCGTGGCTTGCTGTCATGCCTTGTTTAGAGGTGTTCTGGCTAATGTAGTCCCTTAGGTGGGCCTGGAAAAAAGACATGCATTCACGATGTACCACAAAAACACACATGTTCCTTTCAACCTCCAAGCTAGTGCTTTTTGTCCGACTCATTCGCCTTCACTATATCAAAGGAATTTTTATTGTAACATGAACTTAAACCCTAAAAGTACGTTTTACATTGACAGCTGCTTATCAGATTTTCCACGGACAGCTGTATGTCTGAACCCACATGTAGCTCATTCTAAGTAAAGAAAACATCATTATTCCATGGGTTTGTCACTCTTTTGTGGTTTCCGAAGTCACTCGCATCCCTTGGTACACAATTAATGCATGGAACCTTGTATAAATCATGCGTTATTGCTGGAAACATGGTCACACAGCTCATGCAACTGGCAAGATCTCTTGAGTCTCTCTTCCTTTCCACTCGTGACAATTTAGAGTGCAGAGCCAAGGAAACGCTCTTTCAACCTGACCTGATTTACTTAACTGTGAGATGGCTGACATTACATTACAGAGGTGTCTTTTAGAAGGCACTACTATGGACAATGTTTGGGCAGTGATAGCTGTTAGATCTTCCAAATACCAAATCTGGGATCTGTTACTGGTCCATAGCTTTAAACGTATCCACCCCACAGCAGAAGTTGAAATAAAACATTTTTTCTGCTGTGACAAAACACAGCTGAAACATAACCAAACAACATCTCAGTTCAGCGTCTCCTCAGTTAATCTTCCAATAAACTTCAATCTAGAAGTTTCATTTGGAGAGCTGCTGACCAGGAACTCAGAGTTTGATGTAACACAACAGAAAAGTTGTAAAATCTTGGACTTATTGGATATTTAGTTCTTTTAATATCGACAAAAAGATTTTGTTCACAGAAACTATGTTCTCTCTAGCTTCTGCAGAGCGTGGACAAGTTTTACATAGTCTTAACAAGTGTCACTGAGTGTCAGAACTTGCTGTTTCCCTGCTGAGAAATCTGCTGATTCTGTTTCTTAAAAGCTGCAGCTTACACACATTCTGTTCGGGGAGCTTATGTTCTTTTTGTTGCATCTCAAGACGCTGGTGGCTTACCCGCTTGCCAAGGCCTTTTTTTTTTTTTTTATTATTATTTTTTTTTACTTTTACACAGATCAGTTTTCCACCTGCTAGAGCAACTGACATTTTGGCTCCTGTTGCATGTTCCACTTTCCAAAGGAGGCTTTGAGCGGGCTCTGGGGGGAATTTGCAGCTGTGTGCAGCGCAGGGGAAGCTGGATCTCCAGCTGGTGTTGGCTTGGTGGTGGCACAGAGCAGGCTAGTGTTGCTCTGGCCAGAAACACTTCTTGCCTCGGCGTTGGGGACGGATGAAGTCTGTACAAACATCTCTTTTTCTTTTTTTCCAACGTTGGGATTTGGTTACCAGGACCATTTATATGACCCCTGTCTTACAATGATGAGGTGTAGGCCAAACTTCCCAATTGATTAGTCTTTAATGATTCATTTGTACCTTGAAGCGATAACGTCAACCCTAAACACAAGCCATAACTCCATGGAATTCCTGAGCCTGTATCCTAACCCTCTGTAATTTAGGCGCCATCCACATAGCCATGCCCCATAGCAAGTTGAGAAGTGTAGTGTGAAGAAACACCTTGTTAGTTTTGGTCTAACAGCACTTCAAATGAGCTCTAGGGGCCTCAGTGGAGACAGTCACACAATACAGTTTTCAAAGACTTGAAGCTCACACAAGTCACCTCCTTCGAGATTGGCCAGTTGATATACATGATTTGTGAAACGAGATATTTCAAGATGATAAGCAAACGGTACAGTGCAGTGGAGGAGGCATGCGGTTACGGTCCCCCCCCCCCCCCCTTTTTTAATAAGACAGAGTGAAGAAACACAGAGACACCTGGAGATAAATCTGTGTGATAGGCAGAGACAACAGAGAGCAGAGTGAGAGCCAAAACTGAAAAGATTACGTTTGGACAGACAGTCGCTGGAAAAAAAAAATGTGTTGATTCTCAGGTTGTGGATGGGAGAGAGAGGTTCAGAGCCTTTTTCTCTCCACCCCTGACAGTGTCTGACAGCACGATCCGGCAGCTGATTTACATTCATACCACCGCGCGCGAGTCGAGCGCTGCCATCTTGTGAAGTGCAGATCTTTATTTTACCGTTCCATCTACCTCTCTTTATCTCCCTCTTCATCCCACGGCTAAAAGTCTTTTTGGTGTTATGTAAAAATCCTCAGAGTTCTTGGCGAGCCTGAACAGTTGGATGTTTTTTTTTTTTTTTATGCTACAAGTTCTGCTCGAGTAAAGTGTGGTGTACCCAAATGAGTCTTGCCTGCAGGCTGCTGCTCTCATAACTATTTGATAAATCTCAAACTCTGGGCCAAGTCTTGTCAGCTAGTCTCTACAATGACCTTACTGACGACATTCGGATGATTTGTGTAACTTCTTGTAATTATAGGGTCTTTGACTGACAACTACAGTAAAATACCACCGATAAATTGTCTCGCGTCTGTGTTGCCAAAATATAACGCTATAAAGCAGACTTTGACAGGTATGGATGGAGGTTGACGCACACCACTACAAGTACATGCAGATATTCGCCGACACGACACCGTAGCAGCGATGTAGACATCTGTCTGTCTGGAGACAGTTAGCGCACCGCTTTAAATTTTCGCAGTAAAAAGAGGAGACGGCAGTAAACAGGCACTGTGGTCTGCCCTACGGCTTGAACTTGTCATCAGCAGTGCCAATTAAGCCTTGATTAGGAGGCGGAGCCCAATCGCCCACACGTAACTGCTCACTGCCAAGACCCCAATCACACCCCGTTCACCCCTGATCCAGCCTCAACCAACGCACACCCCAGCAAACACGCCTCCGCCACCCTCTCCAGTCCATCAGTCAAACTGTAAGATTGCGGTTCATTTTGTGTCAGTGCACCAAGTGTTTTGTTATTTCTCTCTCTGATTCACATTTGACAAAATGCACCTCTTTTCATCTATGCTCGAGACGAAGGAATCATTTCTTCTTTGCCCTCTAGGGTACCATACACAGCTAAAACATCAAGAAGCTAACATATACCCCCCCTTTTCACCAGTTGGTGGTGCTCCTTTTTTGGAGTTTGTTCACACACTAACCCATCTCAAGGCAAAACTCTTCTTGGTCACAATAATCCTGTAGCCGGGCTCCAACATCATCAGCTCGCCAGTACCTCTTTTAACTCCTAGATGGAAATGAATGAAGTGCCAGTAGAGATACAATGGCCCAGAGGCTTAGCTCACATGTTCCGGGCTCCACTGATAATGTTAAAGATCATTTGAAACAAGTGCCATACTCTTTAAATAAGAAAGGTCACTAAATTAACATAATCATAACATCAAGGGTTCCTTTTCCTGATTCATTAACATTTACAAGTTTATTATGCATCGCAATCATTTACAGTCCCTTGAAGGATATTTAAGAGAAGTTAGGTTTTAAAATTCAACACTAGGTCTAAGTCGAAAAACATAATTGCACCTCCACCCTCACTCCTCCTGAGACCTCTGATCCTACTAAGCTACCCTGATTTAACGTACCCTCTGCGAGGCTACGGGGCCGCAGATTTGCCCCCCCCCTCCAGTTGTCAGCCTCCAAACCTGTTCAGCCCAGATCAGCGCTCCGCTCTGCTCGGCCCAGCACAGCTTCTCAAGGTTGGGCCAAGGAGAAACTGCAGAAAGGCAACTCTTGCCATCTGCTTTATTTGGAACCCGACCCACGTCTGGCCACGCCGCCAGGTACAGGACACAGACCAGCGTTCCACGTTCAGACTGTGAAAGAGAACGCCGTTCATTCCTTCTGCCGCAAATCACAAATGATGATTTTGTTTGTTTTCGTGCAGCGGGGCGGCCGGCGGTCCTGGTAAGTGTGACAAATACCGAGGTTGGCTTTGCCTGGCGTGGGCATGGTATTTGTTTTCACCCAGGATGGCATGGGCACTGATGAATGCTTGAGAGAGTGGCCCAACTCCCACGCAACCTCAGCACCAGCAATAATACCGCGTAACCTCAGACAATTAGTCTTCCCACACATAGCTGACAGCAACAGAGCTTTCCTTTCAAACATAAATATTGTTCCTCCCTAAGCAGGAGCCCCAGTCATGGGAACCCCGTAGCCTCTCTGTGCACCGTCACCCTCTCTCCCCAAGGTCGTCAAACCAGTGCGCCCGCGTCCCGCTAACTAACTAGCCCACGCGCTGTGACATCTTCATTTATCAAAGCCTTGATAAGGGGTATCTTTAATTACACCCTCCTCGCCCCCCCTCCCTCGGATCTGTATCTGTTTTCGCTCCCTCCCTAACAGACTCCCATCCATCCGTCCATTCTTAAAGATCCCTCCCAGGGAAGGCTATAGCGTGTCACCGTTCCCAACTCTCTGGACTCGGTAAGTCGATCCAACAGGAAATCAATAGCAGGGCCTAATGCTGAATAATTGAGGTTACGGGAGTTCAGCAGCACTCCCCAGACATGCACCCCCACCCCGTCGTGTAACCCACCATTACGCACGGGGTGGGGCGCCCCTGTGTCCTCGCGTCCCTTCTCTTACGCTAAGTGTGCAGATACATTTGTTTGAGTTACTGACCATTTTAACACCGGAGCGCTACCAAGTCATGGATTGATTGCTCTTTAGCGAGGAGGCGCATCGGGCGAACCCGCTGGTGACGTGTGTGGGGGAAAAAAACAACACATACGTGTGTATGAAATATGATTTTACTGCTAAATATGCTGCCGTACTTGAGTGAAAGGATCACATGTCATGAGCACACTTGTCTCCAAACGCCAGTGCCGTGCGAGAAAGAGAGAGAGCAGTTAGTTGTTAAGACACTTGGAGTGTGACATGCACTAGAGGGCACAAGCTGCCTTGCAAAGACACCAACCAGCAGCAGTTGGAAAGAACAGTTGGAAGTGAGAGACGGTCCTCTCCTCCAAAAGGTTATTAGGAGACGGAACAAAGAGACTGGGTGAGATGTCTCACCTTTATGATCAAGGCTGACCCTTTTATACCGTCTTGTGTTCGAATCAAGGGTTTCGTTTGCAATTTGGATGAGCATTCGTGAGGTTTGCGAGACAGTGTATTTGTCAGTTGAGTTTTTTTGTTTTTTTTCGCAGCCAACACGGATACATTGAGATTTGAGATGTCAATGTTTCATCCGACGGTGTTTATGAAACAACGAGGAGCTGTCAGTATTTGTTTATTTTTGACAAATAGAGTGCTGACCTGTTCGGTTTCTGACAGCACAAAATGAGAACCCATCATCCCAAATACACCCGGCGCAGCTTTGGCAGAATAACTGATAAGTTCGTCTTCGTGTCTTCTCTTCCCTCTTCAAAACTGCAGCAGCTTCTGGGAAATCTGCACGTGTCCCCGCGCGTCTTCCTTCAAACTCATGGATGTAATTCAGCTTCTACATGACTGCAAAACATCTTAACACACACACACACACACATGCGCGCGCGCACACTTCTCCACAGCCTGAGCCGTACCAGCCGTGGAGGTGCTGAGCTCTGTGAAGTGATGCGCTCGGCTACAGCCGCAGAAACAGCAGGGAGAGGAAGTAGCAGCAGAAAAACACTCAAAATCTCAGCAGCCTGTGTCCTTGAGTCTGAAGCTTCTGTGCTGAGTTTTCTTGGCGGTTTTTATATTCCTCAGGCAGCACCGCCTTACATTTTGCATGCCCGGCTTAAAGTTTCTTCTCTTACAAACCACCCCACACTTCGATCCTTCATGTACAACTGTATGCACATCTAAATATATTATTAATAATTGGGCGTACTTGGAGCAGAAAGTATTGTAATGGACATATTCCAGAAGATTGTAAGAAAATGCAACAGTTACGAGGATGGAAAATGTTTGGGATCATCATACCTGGTTCTAATATCAAGTCAATGTTATATCTAACATAGCATCAGAATGTGCATTGTGACCACCTTCCTAATATTGTGTTGCCTCCACAACAGTTGAGGCTCATCAGAGAATAGACATGGGTCTTCTGAAGGTGTCCTGTGGTGTTGTTAGTGTTACTTCACCAGCAGAACACTGAATCATTGCAAGATGGTCAGTGATATCCTTCGCACCGATCAGCCACAACATTAAAACCAGGGACAGAAAAGGATATTTTAATGTTTTGGCTGATCTGTGTAGATTAATGGACAAATGAAATGGACATACCAAGGATCAGGCGTGGCTGCAGGTAGGTGGAACCAGAGAGGGAGAGAGAGATGCAAAGGACCTGCCTTTATAGATTCAGCCATGAGCTCATATAGGTTCTTAACTTGACACAAGCAGCACAGAAACAATACAAGATGCAACAATCACAGCTACTTCTATACTTCTACAACATGAGATCCACACAAATACACTTGTGATAGTGCTCCGTCTGTTCTTGTTGGACGCACCGTCGTATTGCTCTTTCCTAGTCGAACACGCTTAGGTTTACAGTTTATTCTGTTCCAAACCGTGGCCTGTGCATTCCCTTCTTTGTTGTCTCCCTGAGCATTTCAGTGTGTTAGTTAAAAAGCGCGACTTCTCACATTGTGTGCGTTTGCTCCCCTGCAAAGGCACACACACACACACACACATAAGGACGGGCATCCTCTCCCCCCTCTTCGCTTCCTCTCCCCTCCAGGCTAAGGCCACTCAGGCCTGCAGATGGCAGATAATGACAGTGCTGTCCCCACTGGCTAGTTGTGTGCATGCGTGTGTATGTACATGTGTGTGTTTCGGGTGTTGGATCCGTCTCCGTGCTCCGTTCAGTGCCAGCAGCGGCTCGTTTAGCTCCACTTGGCTACCTCCTTGCTGGCTGGTTGACCGGGTCACTAGTTGGCTTACTGGCTGCATGAATCCTTTCTTTTTATTTTGGCTCATATCTCATTGGTATACTGGTAGCTGACGCGCAGAGCGCACGGTAATACACCAGCTGATGTGCTGACTGACTGGACCAGTTGGATTACTTACCCATTAGCTGATGCATTTACTGGCTAATTAGCAGTCAAGCTGAGCACCTGACATGCTGATTGACAAGCTGACGGGCTTAGTGGCACAACACTGGCAGCTGCTTCGCTAGAAGACAGGTAGGGATATGGTAACAAGGCGATGGGAGTGTAATAACAATTACAGGTGTTCCAGTGTTTATTCCCTTCAGCCCAGTACTGCTTGTATTTCTCTTCCCGGTAGCAGAGACTTGGATATTACTACACACCTCTCGTGGTGGTGCTCTATGAAATGTGAATGCACTCAGCTTCATTTCTGGAGAGTAGGAACACCACGTACAACTACACCGATTAGTCATAACATTATGAACACCTTCCTAATATTGTAGGATTGGAGGTCTCCCACGTGCCTCCGAAACAGTTGTGACTCATCAGAGAATGGACATGGACTTTCTGAGAATTGTCATATGGGTGGAGGGGAGGGGCCTCTGTGGATCATCCTACAGATACTTGATCAGGCCAGGTCAACACCTTGTGCTGTGTCTAAACTGTTTTCTCCATCAAGGGTCATTGCTGTGGTCTAGGTGGGTGGTACATCCACATCAATACCAGGTCCAAAGGTTTCCCAGCAGAACATTGAATTGTCACAAGGTGGTTAATGTTATTTATTTCTCCTGTCAGTGGTTTCAATGTTGTGGCCGATCGGTGTAATTGGTTGTATCATGATATTTAATATATATTTTAAAATGCTTCTTAGTCAGAGTTAAACGTGCCAATAGCCTTTTTTTTTTGTCTTTAGTGCGGCTTAATAAAACCCAAGATCCTACATTTCCATAATAGGCTATGTCATTCATTAGACTTTCCTTTTCTGGTAAATGCCCACATCTTTCAAATGGCATGCATCCAGTTGGGGAATGCAGGATCCCTGTTTTAAATTTGCAGTTTCCAGAGCCAGGCTGGGGTTACCCCAGTGCCATCATTAGGGTTGTTTTTCTCTGAATTTAAAAGCCACAAAAGTCCTCTGGCAACAGTTGCCAATGCTCCTTTTGATAATGATAATACTCTACTAGCACGTAACACTCCCTTTAACCTAGCAACACGCAATTATCAAATTTAATTAATATGTGTTGTTGTCTCTTGATAAAAGTAATACCATATTGCCCAACTATATCCAATGAGAGAATTCTTTAGTACTGCTTTAAAATGTTAAATTATCTTCCTATCAGGACTGTTTATTCTACCACAAAGCGCATGAATTTACCTCGTATTTAATGTATTCCAAGCACACGGAGGTGTTTGTTTTTGAAGTGTATTTGACTGGAGTTCAAACACCTCGCCTTTGCATGTGAAGCAGTCTGTGTTCACATTCAGCGCTCTGTTGTGGGTCCATTGCCCCTGGGCAATTCGGCAGCTCACCCGGGGCCGTCCCAGGTGACGGGACCGAGGCCACCCGGAAAAAAAAAAAAAGGCAGCAGTATATGCACCTCAAAGCCTGAAAGGGAATCTTAATTCCTGACTTTGAGCATTTCTTTTGAAATCTGACTTGTTTATGGATGGGTGTTTGGCTTCAAACACACAAGGGAATCAGTATTTTAAAGCATGAATTTCTGTTTTAAAACCACTTGGCTTGACACAAACGTACCTTGAGCTTTACTGTCCAGAATAGGGGTGTCCAAACTCGTAATGGCGGGAAATGGAACATATTTCAAGCTTGTTATGCAAATAAGTAATTGCACACCTGAATACTGTGGAATATGTTTTGAATTCATTCTGTACTCAGTGGGGAGCATTGATGCAGTGGACTGGTGACTGGTTGGGAGGCCAGGCAGGAGCTTGGGGGTTGAGATGCGAAATACATCATGGAGATAGCTTTTTCTCATTCTGAAAAATAAATTATCATCGAGTTCCCAATAGTAATTAACAGCTGTGTGGAGTCTGTGCAGTCTCCCATTAGACGCAAGCACATTAACCCTTCAACTGTAACGAGGCGCCCATGTTCGCATGGGTCTGTTGTTTGGTTTCATAGTGTCGACCTATATTCTACTCTTTCATCACGGCAATAGCTGCGTTCAATATCAAACAGACACACTTCGCCTTGTTTTCCACTGCACTGAAACTCTGGTACACTTGTGTTTCTTTGGATCCACCATCTTTGGACTCTTGTGGCAAAAGTCTTCTTTGCTTAATTTGATTTGGTGGAGATGCTGCAGTGTTCACAGCACTAGCGCCACCTATCCACCGGCCGCAGATTGGACACCTGTGGAACAATGGAAACAACTGCAGCGAACTGCACCAAAGGAGTGAGAGTTATTCTTTCGATCTTTTCCCCGACGCACTAAGACGGATAATACATAAGCAATTAGGGAAAGAGTCGTAGATTCCTCTCATTAATTATGGGGTCTGGCCTCGCTGAAGGTATGAGACGCACGAGTCCCATCCACCTCAACTAAAGAGGATGCTTGGCCTTGACAAGGATACGGCCCTCCCTTTCTGTCTGCTGCACTCCCGCTTTTCCACCAGGGAGGCCTGAAAATGTTTGAAGCTTTCTCTTTTTTTTTTGGCCTCCTCTCTCTCTCTTTTTCTCTCTCCCTGCGCTGAGGTCCCTGGATGTGGACTTTTTAATTACTCTCTCCTAGCTTTGTGCATAACCAATGAAAAGATTGAAGGGCACTTCCCTCTGAAAGGCACTGTTAGAATATGGGTTTTTCTAAT
This sequence comes from Mugil cephalus, assembly GCF_022458985.1. NCBI lineage: Eukaryota > Metazoa > Chordata > Actinopteri > Mugiliformes > Mugilidae > Mugil > Mugil cephalus. The sequence continues at coordinate 19,369,985 of NC_061787.1, forward strand.
GCCGTCGCTTTGGGAGAGGAATACTAATACACAAACTGTGACTTTTTGTGTGTCCGCGTGTTTGTGAGTAGGTGGGTGTGCTCACGTACTCAAATCTGTGTGTGTGTGTGTGTGTGTTTGCAGCCCCTAGACAGACCGTCTGGCCGTTGTTTTGCATGTGAATCAGGATCTGGGGACGAAAGGCATTATTAGATTGGGCGAGCGGCGCGGTAAGGGAGGAGGGCGGTGGCCTGTGGGCGGTGGGCGGACGGGCTGGATGGAGACTGTGGGAGCAAGTACGGGTTCATTGCATTGATTAGATTTCTCACAGACCAGTTTGAGGGTGCAAACCTGAAGGTGCCCTCAACAACTCCGTTTAGACTGCGAAATGAATGCAGGCTGGCATGAAAATCGATGGAGGATACCACAAGCAAATCGTCGGACTACGCAAACTATTTCGGGGGTTGAGCCTGTACTTACGGTGCAGTCAACCTACGTTGTAACGCCATTCACAAGTAAAGTTAATGCCACAGAAGAACATTTTAAGTTGGGAGACTACATGAATACATTTCTGCTCACCTAGAATAATAATAATTAAGATGATTAAGCGCAGACAGGGCTGATGGAACAAGATTAGTTCAGCATTATTTCATGCGTCTGCTCGGTGTTAATTAGTGTCAGGTGATTGATGGTAATTCAGCCCATCCAGGTCATAAGGTGCTCATCACGTTCCTCACTTTCTTTCCTACGGACACCCACACGAATTGCTTCCATGAGCATGTCATCATTTTTTTTTTTCTGCTATTGCTCCCTCCGCTCCCTTTTCAGTCTTTCACTCTTAATTTGCAGACAGCGAAGGCCCTTTGTGTGCCTTCAAAAAAAATAAAAAAATAAGGATTATATTTATTTCCCAGAGCTTAATAGGGTTGAACTGTACATATGGCCAGAGGTTATAAGGTATTAATATACATGGAGGGACGCTGTAGGAATTTTTCCCTTCTGTCAGCACTGCGTAGGTAGCGTTCACACACGGCGCTAATATGTGTGAATTCATTTCCCCAAACACGCTGGCAAAACTTCAAAGGCAGGGACGGGAACTTCCTGTAGGACTTGAAAGGGATGAGTCTCTAATCTGGTTAAACTTTGCTTGCTCCTTGCATTTTCCTCGCCGCCTCTCCGTCCACTTTAATACCCCCGCTCCCACCTTGTGTTTTTTTTTTTTACTTTCTTTTTCTTCATCTACCTCTGCAGCTACACTCGTTTAAAAAAAGAGGCGAGAGAAACGATGACTTAATGTTTTAGAGAGCGCGCCGGCGTAAACCCAATCTCGGGACCTGCGTTCGCTTGTTTGGGGGATTATATTTCTTTGGGCCCGTCGCCTCCCTCGCTCACACAAACCCCCCTTCCCCTTCCATTTCCCACCGCCCCCCTCCGCTGCCCTCGCCGCTCTGAACCGGAGGATGTGTTCCGTGTGTCGCAGCGTCTTTAAGCATTACATCTGCTTTGCAGTGTGTGTCATCATTTCAGTTTTTTTTTTTTTTTTTTTTTTTGCGTGAGCAAGCCTTCCCGGGCGCTCTTCCTTCCCTCGCATCAAGCCCGTGTGACAGCACCTGAAATATGCATATGTTTCCAAGGCGGTGCAGGGTGCCATTGGAGGGTTATTTGGAGCGCTGGTGATGGCAGGCCAGAGTGCTTGAGACTTATTCTCTGAATATTTGATGGCCTTAATGAGCGCGGAGAAAAAAAAAAAATACAGGACTAAGCACTTTGTTGGCTCACCCGACTCACGGTGTGTGAGAAATAATGGACAGGGTGAAATGATAAAATATTGAAAAGCGTGTGATAACTCTGGGGTAAGAGGAGGAAGGTCCGTGCGGTGCGGCGCGGCGGTGCTTAATGTCGTAAAATATTACAAGTGAAGGTCACGTTCTGTTAGATAAGTGATTTAAGGTCCCCAGCAGCATTTGTAGTGTATTCGGCCTGTGGCCTTCCATCAAGAAACACGCAAAGGACAATTTAAATGAAGTGAAAAAGTGGCATTTTAAATGGAAATGACTAATCACGTACATGCACGTACGCCGATAATCCACAACATTAAAACCACCATCAGAAGTAAATGACATTGACCATCCTTTGACAATTCAATGTTCTGCTGGGAAACTTTTGGACCTGGTATTAATGTGGATGTTACTTAGGAATGTAGCACCCACCTAGACCAGACCCCCCCACCCCATAGCAATGACACTGACACTAAAAAACATGAAGAACAGCACGAGGTGTTGACCTGGCGTCCAAATTCACTAGATCCCAATCTGTGGGATGATCCACAGAGGCCCCTCCCCTCAACCCATAGGACCCAAAGACCCCCACTAACAACATCCTGTTACCAGACACCACAGGACACCCTCAGAAGGTCCATGTCCATTCTGTGATGAGTCACAACTGTTTTGGCAGCACAACGAGACCTACACAATAAAGGAGATCATATACATAAAAGCCAATGGGCCACCTGCAACCTATTACATGCACCCACATACATATATGCCAGCCTAGAGAAAACTATAAAAACAGTAAAAACACACAAAACTGTATGTATACAAACCTATATAAGTGCATTGAGGCATGTGCTGCTCCTCCAGTGAAGAATATATATGATCAAAGACTGCACTGATGAGTGAATTGTAGGTAAGTGATTGATGTTCAAAGGTTCCATTAAAAAAGTGAAGGGTGGTAAATGAATGGATGGATTGACAGATAGATGGATGGATAGGTGGTGTGTGGATGAGGGATGGTGACCCGTAGCTATTACTCAACAACTTTCGAGTCCTTGGACTTCTCAGGTGGAGTAAGTGGCTCTCCCGGTTTCCACTACCCCTGCACCTGTAATAACTTTGTGCCCCCTGTGCCCTTGCAATAAAATGATGATAAACGACAGGGAGGGGAGATGTGTTTGTTTTTGTGTGAGGGTCTGTGTTTTCCAGCAGGGACAGTGTATGCGGGATTTAACTCAGACCTTCACTTGTTCATCACGACAAATGACACTTTCCACTCAAAGGAAAGGCGAGACTTTTCCAGAGAGGTGGCGCTGACATGAGCGCTGAACTCCTATCTGCCCGTTCTTAAGTTGTAATCACTGCTCATTAGACACACATTGGATTTTAGCGTTGGATCTGGTGGGAGGAGAAAAACAACAAGGCAGATGAATAAATAATCTTGCCTCCGAGGGGCTGACTTTGTGTGCAACAATAAATATTCACAGCGGGACGCGGCCCCGGCGCGACACAAGATGTTCCCTTTAATTGAAGGTGTGCGCCGAGCAGACAGGTTTCCCGCGGGTTGACTCGTGTCAGCCGTCCCTTCCACTCGGCTGCGAGAAAAAAGCCGCCGTGGCAGATACGGATTAGCGTCGGAGCGTCGCGGCGCAGGTATTACACGTCTCCGCTGGCACCGCCGGCCGCCGCCCCCGCGACTGCTAATAACCTCTGTTGTCTCGCGTCTTCAGAGCGCCGCTCGGCGAACGCTCGGGGCGCCTGTTTTGTACCCGTGCCAGTCCTAATGCCCGGGCTCCCCGGCAGATCAGAGGCTCTGGAGGTGGATGGGGCGTGTTTGGCGGAGTGGGTCGGCGGGAGGGTGGGGTGGAGACCAGAAAAAAGACGGAGAGAGGTTGTCAAAACAGCTCCTCGGCTCAGCTGCTTTCTTTCCATTCCTCCCTCTTCTTCCCCTCCACCACCTCGCTGCCAAAAACCAGAAGGAGATCAAAGAAGGCCAACATGAAAGCCTCCCAGAGATTCTGTTTTTCTCTTCCCTGTCTCCCTGCTCTCTCTGTTGTAGATATGGAAATGCTGAATCCCAAATACAGCTTGTACCGAGGCTGCGCGGAGTGCCCAGCCTCATCCGACTCGCTGCCTCCCTCTCTCCTCCCGTCCTGCGCCTCGCCTCACCCCTTCATCATCGCCTCTCTCTCGCCTCTCTCCTGCAGCCCCTCAGGCCTCCAGGTAGATAGCGCTTGATTGGCAGCTGCTGTGACAGTCAGTGGAACGGCCTGAGAGTGGATGAGTGTCAGCCTTGCTCCAGGGGCTTAAGGCAGCGGCAAGGTTGTAGCTCCCTGCTGGAGAGAGAGAGGGATGAGGGGGGGCGGGGGGCCATGAAATAACAGTCAGTTCTTCTCTTTTCCTCGCTGCTCTCAACTGAAGCAGGTAGGAGCTAAATAGGTTTTTCAAGTCACTCCAGAGTTTATCACGGAGACTGGAAACTGGAACATTTCTTCAGCTCACAAACCGTAATGTGCTCTGTTCCTCTTTTCCCACCTTTTGGTTTGTGCCGGTGTTTTATTTGCTGGTTGCAGCATCTTGAAATCGTCGCCCTCCGCCTCCCCTTCCTCTCTGTTCCGCGTCCTCGGCCTCTGCCGTCGCGCCACTTGACAATTAGCCACGCCGTTCCCGCCCGCGCACCGCCGAAAAACTTTCCCCCTTCCCTTGAAAAACTTCTGGACGCGGCGCTGAGCGCCCGCCGCGCGGCTGCCGCAGAGTGGGGAGAATAAAGCGAAAATAAACGTGAAATCGTCTCAGTGTTAAGTGGCTGTGACCAATTCCCAGATGCGGGGGAGAAAGTGTTTTGGCTTTTTACTGCGTTGCCGCTTGAGCTCTGTCCCCGTCAACAGAAAGAATTGCGTCAGTTTTCCCCTCTGGCCAAGAGCGCCCTGCTCTGCTCTGCACGGCACCGACAGAGGACGGGATGGAGGCTGAAAGGGAAAGGAAGACATTGGAGGACGATTTACGGGTTCCATTTCTCAAAACCCTGCTGCACATACCTCCTCTAGTGACTTTATTCATTTATCATACCTGCTCGAGTCAAACAAAAGCTCAAGACCTTTTTAAATCCTTCTTGCACCCTTGTTTGTGTGGTTGTGTGCATTGGTCACAGCTGACATTAATAACTTAAGAGCTGCAGCGTGACGGATAAATGCAAGTGTTTGCAATCAAAAAGAAACTTTCTTTAATTCAACTCATGGCAGACCAAGACTAATACGATATGCATCAGCGCCAAAGACTTGATATAAATGATGAAATGATGGCTCATATCTGTGCCTGCCGCAGCTATCTTTCTGATATGAGTTCAAATAGTTTCCAGAGCTGTTCTAAATTAAACTTTTTTTTTTTTTTTTTTGAAAACTTTTTATTGGCGACTAGCCTTAGGTGAACTGATCGATAGCAGAACGCGAAAGAAACTGAAGACGTGCCCGCTGCTTGAAAACCAGCTGATCGTCCCATTTTCTGTGTGGATTTATAAGTTGGATGACTAACAGTAGCTTGATGCTAGCGCCCTATAAAAAGCCCTGGGATCTCTGAGCACAGGGAACCTTTCATGGTTCAGGGGACGGACGAGCACTTTCGAGAGCCCATAAATATTGGATGCGGGATAAATGTGGGCCCATTTGATTATGAAATGGAGGGTGTGTGGATGAGTTTAGCCACGCATGTCCGATACCAACGGAGTGCTCTGGAGTGTCTCGTGAAAAGATGCAAGGCACGGCAAAGTGGACCTAATTAGAGGGATTTGGAATGTATTTAAAAATGAATCACAGTGACAACAGCATTCACCACTTCTCTAAATGGGCAGCTGGCAGGCAGACGGCTTGTCGGGATGCTAAATACTCCCCGCAACATATGAATGGGAGGCCTGATTACTTTGTCGCTAATGATTCATTGGCTCGAACATACAGTGTGAAAACCTCTGAGGACGGCCCTTCACTCTGGCTAGTCTTCACAGCAGCGTCTGCATCTTCGCTAAGCTGTCCTTCACGTCAGCATCCCGAGGAAAATATGGATCCAGAGCAGTGTTTTATCACTCAAACGAGCACGAAAACTCTCAAATTCCCGAAATAACCAAACATTTCTTTCACGGAGCCACTCTCGTCGATATTTTTACCTCTGCGTGCTGTTAAACACAGAGCCTCTTTTCAAGCCTTCCACATTTAACAATAACCCAAGCTGTTGGATATTACCTCCTCCTCAAACTGCCTGGTTTCCAATATTGAGGCCTTCGTATTTTGTCGCGGCGGATCCAGATCCTTCCTTCCTGATTGCCTCTCTCTGGAAGCGCTGAGCAAATTTACCATAAACCCTTACAACCTGAGGAATGTAATTTCGAGATCGGAATGGAACGTGATTAGGGCGAAATGGGTGAGGCGTTCAGCCGGTGATGGAGTGCGTCTCCGAGATGGCATTGGGATGTGAGGAAACATAGAGAAAAACAAAACAAAACAAAAAAAAAACGGTTTTAATTGTGTGAGATGTTGCTGTGAATTACGGCGGCAGTAAACCACGCGGGCGCGCTCACAGGAAGGCATAAATTCAGACACGTATGCACGCACACACTTGAGCATCATCCTCTGCATATGCAATTGAACATAAAAGAAAAAGAAGAGCAAGGGCGTCTGAACTTGTTTATATGCAGATTTTAGATGTCGTGGTGATGGAAGATGGCAAATACACGGAAAACACTTGTGCTATTTTTACATCCAGAGATGTGGGATACACCAAAGCTGTTTGCTCCCAACGGCGACTAATACCTTCTTTGTTGGTTGCTTTCTCAACAGTCAGAGGCTTCCATTACATAGATTTGCAGGAAGCACAAAGCCATAAAAAGGGACTCATCTCATGTTTGTAATATACATTTTCCACGTAGCATAGAGTGTGTTATTCTGATGCTCTGGCTGGATGGAGTAAGAGGTTAGGCCTCTTCTTAGTTGTCTAGTGACAGGTTATGCTGGCTTCTGTCTCCACTCCACCGCTACAGGTTCCACAGTATTTCATGGGTCTCTTGTCTCTTTTTGTTGTGTTCATCTCTGTACCGGACTCTTCAGAAAAACCTTAACTCATATGTTGTATTATTGCTAGTGAAAGAGGAATCTAGTGTTTCTGAAAGGCTGCTGTCTTGTTTAGTGGCACTTTGGCTGATGATCATGGAAACCTTTCCATGGGCCTCATCAAGTCTGTTGTTTGTTTGTTAGTGACCGCCTTTAGCTTTGATAACAGTGATTCACTGTGGCATTGTTTCAATGGGAAGCTTCTGCAGTGTCACAAGATTTATTTCCATCCAGTGTTGCATTAAATTCTCACTTAGATCTTGTATTGATGATGGGAGAGTCTGACCACTCATCAAAGCCTTCTCCAGCACATCCCAAAGATTCTCAGCGGGGTTCAGGTCTGAACTCTGTGGTGGTCAATCCATGTGTAAAAATGATGCCTCATGCTTCCTGAACCACCCTCGCACAACTCGAGCCCCATGAATCCTGGCATTATCATCTTGGAATATGCCTGTGATATCAAGGAAGAAAAAATCATTGATGGAATAATCTGGTCCTTCAGTGTATTCAGGTAGTCAGCTGACCTCATTCATTGGGCATAATGTTCCTGAACATAGACACTAGGCCGGATGGGAGAATCGCTTCATCTGCCTCTTCTTACCTTGACATCACTGTGGAACAGGTCCCCACTATCCTTCCATTTTTTATAATATGTTGGACAGTTCTTAAGCCAGTTCTAGTAGTTTCTGCTTCAATCTCCTTTGATGTTTTCTCTGCTTGATGCATGCCAATGATTTTTTTCCTTTGGTCCTGATGTGTTTTCAACATGGCTGTTTAAGAGATGAGACGCTACTCATTGCAACAGTTGAGGTTAATAACTTGTTTCAAGCTGAAAGATAATCACTCACCTGCTTAGTTAAATCCAGCTGTTGACTTTTTTTTTTTTTTTCCCGGCCAAGCAGTGTGTATTTGTTTTAAACCTTTTTTTATTTTTGGCCTCCAAAACACTGACAAATTCTTGCTTTCCAGCTGGTCGCAGTCTACGAAGAGCAGGATCCCCACAATGGAGGTGATGGTACCAGCGCCAGCTCTACCGGCACACAGAGTCCAGAACCATTCCCCAGTGAGATGGGTTCAGCCTCGGCCTTCCAGCCCTACCAGGCCACCAGTGAGATCGAGGTCACCCCGTCTGCTCTGCGATCCAGTGAGTACCGATGACGGTGTCACCTCGAACAGCATGTCTGATCTTAAAAGGAAGCCATTATCGCAGCCGTAATGATAAATGTTAACAGCTATACCGAATTAAGTGTTTAATTCCACTGCAGCTGTTCAAGTGCTGCTAAAAGCACAATTACTGATGAACGTATGAAAAGAAATACGAAGAACTCGTATTAAGCTGCCTCCTCCACTGGAATACTGTAGAGCTCGGAGTGAATTTTTTACCCTCCAGCCAAAGCAATTGATGTTATTGAAAGGAACAGAATAAAATAGAAAAAGCAGTCGTCTGATGCAAGAAGTGAAAAATTACCATCAGGATGACTAGCACCTTAAGGCCGGCACTGTGAATTCTTAAGAATGAGCGGGGAATATGTGCCACGAGCAGGATTTCAAAATGCAAAAGCCTTTAAAGGTCAGGGACATGAAAGCTGATATCTGAAAGCTAAAAGTTACTTGTGCAGCCAAGCATAACAAAAGGGTTTGAATTAAACAGTCAGGACTGAGGCTCACATTCAGCTATTTATACATGTGTTTATTATTTGGTATGAAGTTCAGGTAAATTAAATTATAGAATTGTAAAATTATATTATTGTTCTGAGTCATATTAAGATGACAAGTTGCCAAAACATGTTCAATCAATTTAGTTATAAGGTTTTTGTCAGCGAATTGTGTAACGGGGTGGTGTAATTTCACCTGAAGCAAAACCAAAACGCCTCAGAAAAAAAAAACAGAAAGTAAACTTTTTCTACTCAGCTCTGCAAACCGGCCAGACAGTGTTTTATTTGACATGCTTCGGGAGTGTTATGAAGAGCCGAGCGCCTGTCAAGGCTGCGCAGCGTGTCCGGGGACTGGCGTTGCACCAGCTTAGACAGGCAGGTATAGGAGCCGAGACAACGGAAGGAATTGAGACACGGTGAGATGCTCAGTCATGCATGAGCAAGACCACACATGCCTGAGCAAGGTGGACGTGCAACGGGCTCGCGCGCGGCGCACACATCCGGGGGCCGTCGGCTCGGCCGCCGATCGTGTCCGCGTATTCACGTCCCGTGAAGTGGAACCGGTGAGCTGATGCAGAGCTGTCTGAAACTTGAAAGGACACCTCAGATGCTGAAAAGCCAAAACTCACATGCAGGCTTGGACTGATACACTCTTGCACATGAATGAACAGTTGACTCCTGCCTTAACATAAGAGTTCTCTCTGGCGATATGCTGCAGAGACGGATAGAAATTGTCCTTGAGAATGTTGCGACAGCAGCCTGAAAGCAAAGCAGTCGCACAGTTTGAAAAGCAGACTGGTTTGATGCTGTCTGACCTTAATGTCAAGGAACTTCAAACAAGCCAACATTTGAAGTGTGACTCCGATTTCTGCGACATGATGTGTCTTTTATCCCCTTCTACAACAAAGACTTTGCGGTAATGATTTGTTGCTTCTATAGCTGTTCACTCGTGGGCGAAAGGATGACTTGTCTAGGCACAAGGTATGCTGGCTGCTGTCTCCACTCCACTGCTACAGGTTCCACAGTATTTCATGGACCTCTTGTCTCTTTTTTTTGTGTTCATCTCTGTACCGGACTCTTCAGAAAAGTCTGAACTCTTACGTTATCTGTTGGATAAGTGTGTGTTACGTTGCCCTACTACGAGTCTAGTCACAGACGTTTGGGAGCCTTATAGTTGTGTTTCAAACAATTCAGAGGAATAAATCCATTGGGCATTCCTATTACCAATCAGAGACAGTCCACTCAACGGCGAGGATTTTGTTCAACTACATCGCTGTTAATCTAGATCACTACATAAAACTTCTGAAACAAAACTATTTTATTGTCCCGGCAGATCTTTGCTGGGGATAATGAATTCTGAAGAGAGCAGATCCAGAATTTTGTGGCAGACTTCCTTTCTTTGAATATTGCCCATGAACTCAAACCTATAGCTAAATGTAACTTATTTAAAGATAGCTTCTTTAGAATCCCTGTATGTGAAGCTAACAAAGCATATTCATTTGCCTTAATTTATTTTATTTTAACCGGCGACATTCTTACCATCTACCATGGAGTACATGAGTACTTTTGGGTATGGGTGGTGTTGTGCATTCAGTAGCTTCGCACATTGTAAGTTAAGTAATATTAAGTGGTATTAAGATGGTCATGAAAATGGTGAATAAAGGTAATGATCGATGCGCTTGCTACAGTTGCTATGAATGTGACTTCGTATATAGGCAAGATATTTGCACACCAAATCTGTATTTCAAAAAAAAAAGGAGGATAAGGTTCAGGAAGACCATCAGTTTCCATCAGATGTGTAAACTTCTGGGAGAGAAGGGATAGTGTAGTGATGGATCTCTGCTGTTTTACAGGTGATCTGGAACGTCTGACCTCACCTGCTTCGGTAAACCAAAACGTTACAAATATAGCTAATAAGACATTGATTACTTACACAAGTATTACATTAAAATCTAAAGACTAGTTGGACCGTCCTGACCTTTTTATTCTATCACCATGGTGAGCTTGAGAAAGCTCTATCCACCCACACAAACACAACTGAGGTTGCCCTTCGGATCGTCTGTAAATTGTCTTACTGTAGATTGCTAGATTGCAACAAAGCAGAAGAACTGATTGCTTCCTACACATGCCAGCTTCCGTTGTTATATCTATAGCAATCTTTTAGAGATAATGACAGTGAAGGAGACGGAAAGAAAAAGAGGTTCAGGTGAAGACAATTACGTGGCCCGTTTTCTGTTAGTGCGGTGAAGTGCACGGATATAAGCGGGATGTCAATAAGATTGCACGTTCTCAGGAAATGTTTGTTTCTTGGGATCTATATATAACTGATCAGGCATAACATTATGACCTATGGCCTAAACACAACAAAACATTATGTTATATGATGGACATGGGTCTTCTGAGGGTGTCCTGTAGTTTCCTGTGGTGGAAACAGAATGTTGTTAATGGGGACCTTTAGGTCCTATGGGTTGATGGGAGGGGCCTCTGTGGATCTCAGTTTGTGATCTAGTGAATTTGGACGCCAGGTTTTTTGACTTGTCTCACTCTAGTCTGGTCTGGTCTAGGTGGGTGATACATGTCGAAGTAACATCCACATTAATTTCAGATCCAAAAGTTTCCCAGCAGAACACTGAATTTTCACAAGATGGTCAATATTATTTACTTCCCCTGTCAGTGGTTTTAATGTTGTGGCTGACAGATGTATATACACCAATTCTTTTGTGTTTGTCATCACTCAAAAGTACCTCAAATAGTGTCTTATTTTTCGGGACAAGTGGACTGGCATCTCCTAAGCAGTACGTGGTCAGGCAGTTGAAGGAGACGGACAGGCGATGGTCCCTCCAGAGATGCAGATGAGCGAATTACTGGCAGCGATATTGCACATCAGACATCAAAGTGTAGCAGTGGTGCCCTTGGCAGCTGTGCTCCAAGGCAGGGAATTATGGCTATTTAAAATCATCATCTTTTTAGAGATATATTGATTGTTTTTCTCCTCAGACAACTCCCAGAGTCCCTCAGTCTACCGCTCACTTTCTTTCCGTCATCTACCCCTCCCTCGCCAGCGCCTTGGGAGCCCGTTTTAGATTTGCATGCTAACATGTGCCGACCCAGGTCAAACTGCTAATAATTGGATTGGAGATGAGATGTAAATTACAATAATGAATGTAATTTTCCCATAATTACACGGATGCCGGAGCCGTCTCGGCCTCCACTTCACACTAAGTTCAGATCTTTCAGAAGAAAGACAAATTGTCAGAAACTTTAAACGAACTCTGGATCTTAACCGTGCTGGCTTCAATACTAAATGCACTATTCTCTGTTGCTCCAATAGTCTTTCTGCCGTTTGTTTATATCATTGACATCCTCTAAGAAACAAGCATAGGTAGGAATAGTGCAACAAGTTAGAAGCCTTTCACCGGTAACAATATTTGGAGCTGAAATTAATAAAGCTGAGTGATCAAATGGAATCTGTGATGGATTTGTTCCCTGCGTCTCCCATCTGTAGACAAACAAAAAGGAATATATGGTATATGGATTGGATCATAAGTGTGTAAATCTGCCAGTAATGTACACATTAGCTTATCTATTATTGAACCTGGCCCTTTTAATGCTTCTACATCTCAAAGGACATTAGACTTTCTAGACTCTAGATGAAAAGAGAATTCAGAAGGTCACACAAGCTGATGTGGACGTGCCATTAGTGTTTCTTGGACTTGACTCTTTCTCCAGTCCACTTTTTCCGTAAGGACATTTATTTTTAGGTTTTTAATAGAAGCCCAGCAGTAGTTTTCATGGCACACAATCAGGAAATACGAGAAGCAGGAGTGCTATTGACAGTTAAAACTAGTTTGACATTGATGTGGAGTGCCTTTAAAACAGTAGTCGAAGATTGCTACGCTGATTGCGGTGATACTTTAGTGATGACAACTTCTCTTTGTGTGGAGATCATTCTATTTTACACTGCAAACGCCATAAGTTTCAACCCCTGCCAAGTCACGCTCGGGGCAATATGATAAACTCTCCATTCCTCACTGACCCGCTCCTCCAGTGAATCTCTTGGATCTGCCCCTTGGTCCTTGCAGCTCTGTGGTGACAGCGTTGCTGGGATGCCATTAAAGAGATTGTGCATTGGGCGGGGTTGACACATTCAAAGGGGAAGGCCTTCATCTAATCAATTTGGCTTAGTGGTCTGCCACAGAGGAGGCTCCCTGCCACCAGCCAAGGCCATATAAAAGTCACTGCAGAAGAGGAGATGCACGGTGGCACGTTGGGAACACTTAACTCTCGGTCACGTTGCTGTACGCTGTCCGACACAACTACAGAAGGCCTCGCAAAACTTTTTTCAGAAGACGAAGTTGCTTAATTAAGATTTAATTCTCATGGGCACTTGCTCCGAGACAGTGGACAAAATATTATTTAAGCATTTCCCCTTTTTTCAAGATCTCCACCTCAGATTTCAGGCTTAAGAAGTGGACTGTCTCTCAATTGTGGGTCCTCCCAGTGGGTTTGTGTGACTTCCAAAGACAGTGATTGCCCATTATAGATAAACTACCAGGTTTAGGCTTGGAACGACATGCAGCTAGGTCTGATAGCAGGAACTGATACTTATCACTCTCATCTTCCCTCCCTCTAACTCTGGTTCTGAACCACCTCTTCAATCTCTCACCTCAGTGGTGAACGAGTGATGCAGTGTGGTCCTGGGGCTTTGATATCAGAAGAATCTTAGAGTTGATAGTGGTGGCAGTGCATCAGCTCGTTGGTACCGTCTGATGGTTAGCCCAACACAAGTTGCCGACCTCCTTCTCTGTTTCCTTTTTCAGGTTTTTGGAATATTTCTGTGGAAAAGATCTTTAATTTACATGACCAAGGTCTACAGCCTAATTACTGGATAGTTATTTGTTGGCCATTTCACCTCTATTGGTCTCTGAGTTAAGACACAAGAATTAAATAAGGAGCAGAGAGATGGGGTCATGCAACAAATAAATAGATAACTACGAGTTTTCCCTAAAAGGATTGTTGGCTTTCAACATGCACTTAGCTCGTTTGTAGCCTATGAGGGTTGGACCTGATACTTGTCTGCACATGGCAGGATTAAGGCACTCCAGGTCACTTCTTACCTCTCCACCACTAGACCTCCTACCTATTCCTAGTGGACCATGCCTGGGTTTTATTCGCAGACAGGTTTCTATTAAAATAAAAGTGGAGCAAAGACAGAAATCATATTGCCCTTTTCCACTGAAACTGCTCGGAAACACACTCTTAATTTCTTATCTTGAAAGCTTGAAACCTCTGTTGTTATTTTTCTCTTTTATAGAATCCTGGCAGAGGTGATGAAAAAGCCTTTTTTAAGTTCTGTTTCTCTCTTGTCCTGTGCAGTGCCACAACACTATCCATCATCATAACCTATGTCATGACAGGCTTGCACTTGTACGCTGAACCAGAACTCAACATTTATTTTGTTCTGATACAACAAACACTTACGCATTATACTCAGTTCATCTCCTTATGTTCTATATATTGCTGTTAGCAAATAACCCATGATTGAAAAAGTAGGTATAAATCCAAACAGTTTTTTGGAGTTTGAGCCTAAATGCTGATTTATGGATTAGTCTCATGGTGCGTCAGTGGGAACTCGTCACTGCCAGTGACATTGTCGGCCGGTCGCTATTGGAGTGTCACTCAACTGCTCGGTAACGTCATCGATGGTGGTGGTGGAGGTGAAGGGGTGGGGGGTAACTATAAATATAACACAGCAACGGGTGGAGCAGACTTATCACTGCCTCAGAGGAGTTGCAAAAAAAGCCTGACATGCAGCGCGTCAAACGTCTATGCAGAGTGAAAGATTATAGGATGTGCTCACAGTCTTCCGACAAGCTTAGAGTGCTTTGCCCTTGGGTGTGGGTCAAATCACTGTTTTAAAGTTTGGCTTGGACTGGAAAAAAGAAACAAGTCAAGCAAGAAACCCACAGAGCTTCCCATTTAAACCTCAAACTTCCCACCAGTCCCTTAGAACTGAAGAAGTCACTTGGACAAATGGCGAAACGTCTTCTCGAAATCCAGTTGCCTTTTTTTTCAATGCCTTTTTTGGACTTGGGCAGGAAAGAGCGTGACCACGGCTCAGTCGACCACAAAGAACCAACAAACATAGAAATGAGAGAGGTAAAAACTATGGCCATATGTCAAAATCGAGGTTTCATACCCGTACCGAGAGTTCTTTTGTCCAGTCTTTTTCACAGTAGGAGCTAGGGATGTCTCAATCAAACTTTTTTGCCTGGTTTATGGTAAAATAAATAACTACAAAAGATCAATATTGGGTGAAGCCCAATACCAATTCAATTGTTTAAAAAGAGACCGATCTCCTAATACCAATAGGGACATCCCTGGTAGGAGCAAAACTAAAAAACCTAGACCAGCACAAACAAATGGACAAGTATAGCTATATTTCTGGTTGTAACACATATTTCCACCCAAGTCACATCGGGTTGACCTGCGTGTGCAAAGTCAGTTTTCAAATCAGAAAATTATTGGTGTTTTTTGTGTGTCGCCAATGATCTAGAACTGTGCATAACACCTCTGATAGTGGCTTTTGCAGTTGAGTACGCACTCAGCAGTCAGGATGTTGTGATATTGAGGTCATTATTAGCGAGCTGAAAGCACTTTTAAGCCGGCTGGTCCTTGTGAGACTGTGAACTGCTTCTCTCTACCTGCGTTAGTGGAGAGACTATTCGTTATGTCAGCTCTTAATCATGCTCACGCTTGCGCTGGGAGATGGAGAGGGAGCGAGGGTGTGCCCAGGGTGTGTTTTTAAACTGCTGAGGAGTGGGCGTGCTATTCGCAGTCTTTAGAAATATTGGTCATAAAAAGACTCATAGTGTCATAATATCATCCGGAGCTTATTATAGCTAATTATTGCAACTGCCGGCGCCACTAAATGGTGAAGACGGTGTTTCGGTAATGAAGTGTGAAGCGCTCGCAGTGGTAAAAGTCCTCACTCAGCACTGCTGGGAACGTGCTGCCAGTACTGGTCTTATTATTACTTCTGCCAGATTCCCAATAAAGCCGTAGCCAGAGTGGGATGATGCGGAGGGGTGTGTGCGAGCGTGCACGCGCGTGCGAGTTTGTTGACCGCTTTATTACTTCCTGTGCCGGGGCTGGGAGCGGCTCTGCAGGTCACTCGTGTCACACTAAAAGCAACACGGGAGCAGTGAGGTCTTGATTGGGGGAACAAAGTCATTTACACTGCCTGACACGCAGGAATAGATTCAAATAGAGACTGGCTGTAACCCCGTGACAGAGATCATGGGAAGGGAGGCAGAGTTTGTTTGCACTGACTCGGCTGATAGCTCGGTAGCAAAGACACGTAACAGGAGGGCATTTAGCAGAATTATGTGTCTGCCAGTCGCTATCTGAAAAATAGCATGTCCGTCTACTTCTGGCTTCCCACGGGACTCTTAATATACTGTTTGTTTATCTGCTGTGTTATGGCTAGCATATTTATGTAGCGTGGAGAAAAGCCTCGCTCTCATAGCCGTTGCTTTGAATGATTTCCTGATGAGGCTTTGCAGTACTAAGTTGTACTAACTTTTTTTTTTCTCCAGTGTTTCTGCACATCACAAAGGGCTTTTGTTGCTAAGCTACAAACAGAATCTTCCATTTATTATTATTCTTTTTTTTTTTTTAATTTGAACACTTATTCAATAACAGCCAGAGCTCGGGGTCTTTAGTAGTCATCCTTTGTGTCATTGATTAAAACACATTGATTTACCATTTGTACTTTTCTCCTATAAACACAGTGTGTAGAGTTTGCCGCAGCCCCTCTGCAGCTAGTTAAATCCAACCGAAAGAGAATTATTAAACTTAAAAATCATTACACTGGCCTCATAATTTACTCTTATTCTTTTTTTACTGCCAAATTCTCCTGCTTGCTTTCAAGTCTCCCTCCGACCGAGCGAGCAGAACAACTAAAAGAAACTCGCACGCGGTTTCAGTTTTAAGATCTTTGAAATCGTAATCTTTAGATTTCCAAGGGGGGGAGAAAAAAACAAAAACAACTACTAAACATAATTATTAATTAAATTGTCGCAAAGTATTTGCAAGTATTTCTTCACCCAAACAAAGTGCTCAACGTTCGGGGGGAAGATAAATAGAAAGAAAGGAACAAAACGTTTAATCGTCATCCGAAAACGTCAGTGCAAAACTAGTGATAATTATAATAATTATACTTCGGAATAATTAGCATAATCACTCGAGCTTTCATGCAAAATTTTTTTGTTAAATTGTAAATCAGTCTGCGCCACTCTCATTAGTCAGTGGTGCACATGCACTGCGTGTGACATTTCAGAAGAGGGTCACAGCTGGCCAAGGGCAACGCTTCCTGATCTCGGTGTGATAAGTCCGCGAAGGGTTATGGGTTGTTTAGCATCTCTTTGTCTGCAGACCGTCGTCCCGGCGGAACCGCAAACAACTCCCCCAGTTCCTCCGCCCACCTCATTAGCGCCTCTGTAACAGCCTCCCACCCTCCCCGTCTGCGCCGGTCTCTTTCATTGTCTCCCGCCGGGAGGTCACCTGTGAAACGCGTCCGCTTCAAAGCGCGCGTGAGGGAAGCACTCGGGATGCGTGGGCGGAAACGGCGTGTTTACACGCACCTGATGCAGGACATGGGAATTCATCATCTCCGCTTGGAAGCGGCGTGTGCACGCAGACAGCCGGGAACTTTTAATCATTTTATAGGTGACTGTGTTCGCAAATGAGCGGCCTCAAATCGTGGACACATGCTGCAGCGAAGGTTCAGCATGATATAGAGTCCTGCCCAGTCATAAAACTCCCCCTCCCCCCTCAATTTATTCATTGCAAAACTCACCTTGTTAGTTGTCAGATGTGTCAGCAGTAAATCATTTCTTAAATAAATACGAATATCGAGCGGTGTATTAATTTACACCGAGTAGCTGTGCTAGATAAAATAAAAAATATAGATTTTCTTCTTGCTTCCAACACAAAAATACTGACTAAATAACGCACGAGGCAGCAAAAAACACAGTTTTTAAGTAAGATAGTGGAATGAAAGTGTGAGAAGAGTTTATGAATAATGATGAAGCTGGTTCTAGCTCGCATACGGGACAGAGATGCATCCTTTGGCCACGGCTACAGCAAGTCCGTGATCCCCCTCCTCCTGTTTTCCATCATATCCACGAAGATGCAACCCGTGCAAAACGCTGTGGAAATCCCAGAACTCCCCCCCACCAACGTCTCCCATCTGTCCTATAACGTGATCCTCCTCAGAGTACTTACTTTGGCTCGCAATCAAAGCAAAAACATTTGCGCAAACCCTTCTCATGTCCGTCTGAACATTAAGGTCAAAGCGTTTTGACAATTCGCAGCAACTACCAATCAGAGTTCCTATTTTACCCACGCAACCACATGTTGGTGCATTAGAGCGATGTTCAGGGTCTGGACTGTTTGCATACGAGGATAAAGCCACTTCCTCTAATGGATAATTTGACCTGTGAATTGTTTAATGTGTCTGGAGTTGCTGATTTTTGTTTTCATCACGGCAGCACAATTACGTTAACGGTACTTTGGTGACATCCATAAGAGCAGTCTCTTTTCATTTGCAGCCCTCTGTACATACTGTCAACGCTTAATCAGCGCAGGAAAACACCCCGGAGCTGGTTGGGTTCTTTCAGAGCAGATGTAGGATGACATGAGAGGTTGAATTTCCTTCCCACTTCCTAACGTCTGCCGGCCCAGGTTGTCTTTGTCATGTGGAATTTAGTCGAGCGGCGGAGATCAAACCCGCGACTAGCTGAGTGGTAGGATCTCCACACCGAGGCCTTGGGTTGCGTCTGAAGGAGGGGGTGTAGCTCAGCGGCAGAGCATTTGACTGCAGATCAAGAGGTCCCCAGTTCAAGTCTGGGTGCCCCCTCATCTCTGGTGAAGGGTGATGACATGATTCCCCTCTCAAACGGAGATCAAGGCCAAGCTGGCCTGTCAGCAAGCCAACACCTCTATGTTGCAAAACGATGTGATAAGTGACACTGGAAAGACCCGTCTATTTAGTTGTAAATATGCAACTAAATGTAATTTTTATTTTTTTTCCTGATGGGATTTTTATCAGTACACAAGCAACAACCCTTTCATTTCTTCACTCATTTCCACTGTGTCGAATTTTTGCAAAACTAATTTACAACACCAGTTCCATTTAGTAGGAAACACAATGCTCTTTGGATTATGCCTTTTATTAACTTAGTGAGGGAGTGTTGGTAATGAACGTATCTGCTAAGCCTCTGTGCATTTGTATTTCCGTCTCTGTTCCACTCGTTAGGCTCTCTCTGTTTTCGTTCGTTTTTCGTTTCTCTGTTGATTCATTTTCCACTGATCACTTTCCTTCTTTCCAGTGCCTGACCAGTCAAACAATCAGTCTGGCGTCTCATGTGGTGTCTGGCAACACAGTGATGTTCGTGGGGGCCTATGGGTTGAGGGTAGGGGCCTCTGTGGATCATCCCACAGATACTTGATCAGTTTTTGGGATCCAGTGAATTTGGAGGCCAAGTCAATTCCTTGTGCTGTTCTTCATGTTTTTTGAGTTGTTCCTAAACTGTTTTTGTGTTTGTGTGTGTGACTGCATCCTGCTGCTGCCATCAATGAGTGTCTATTGCTATGGGGTGGGGGCGTCTGGTCTGGTCTATGTGGGTGCTACATGACCAAGTAATATCCACATGAATGCCAGATCCAAAATTTTCCAAGTAGCACATTAAATTGTCACAAGATGTAACTGGTGTAACCAGTCGGTGGTCATAACGTTGTGGCTGATCGCTGTATCCAAACCTCTTTTCACAAGCTTCATTCCCTCTCTCTTTTCATTCATTTTTCCTTCCTCTGCTTGTCCTAATGATCGATCAGTCTCCCTCTTTCCAGTGCCTGACCGGTCAAACACGTGCGATTGTTAGTTTACATTTAAAGCGATGACAGTTTGACACTTGAAACTGAGACCGATGTGGGCAAGGGGTTGTGCTAATGGTGGTTCTAGTCCAAAGGACACAATCCTAAACGTGTCAAGGAATGAAACGGTAAGCAAACTACTTCCAATCTCGGCTTGACAGCGCAATGAGTGAGCCGTCTACATTCTCCTGTGATTGTAGAAATGGAAATGTGTGTATCCAGACAACTGTGAAAGATGAAAAACCCCAGGAAGAAAAAGGGGGGACCATGCTTTTCAGCCCATGATCACAGCCCCAGTGCTTCAAATCCTATTGCTTTTGCCAACATGTTACCTGCGTGTTTCATCATTCCATACACCAGGGCCAGGCGGTGAAACTTCGATGGGAAGTTTCACTTTTTTCCATCTACAACTGCAGAAAGTTTTTGAAAGCTGTGCTTTCACCAATAAGAATAGACCATTTACCTCAAGAGGTAAAGCAATGTCATTTTTCTGCCAAATTCTCTATGAAATCCCACCTAGAGTTGTACGATTTAAAGAGCGGCGAGAAGGATTAAAGTAATGAATTTCTGACGTTTCATTCCTGCACGGAGCCACTTTGATGTTACTGCCACCACTCGCTTCCGAGATTTAAGCTATCACGTGAGCTAGCAGTCTCACTTTAAGCCACCCTGTTGCCCAATTACCCATGCCATCCCTATCCCGGGTTCCACACAGGCAGTACCTGCTAAGAAAAAGTTAACTTCTCTAAAGCGCTGCCTCCCTCCAAGCATCCCCCTGCCTCGACTCTCTATGAAAACCTCATGTGCTTTCATAAGAACTGCGTGACTGATCAGAGTGATGCATAGACGCTGCACATCACAATACCATCTGTTTCCAAGGATGTTGTGTGTTTTCTAAAACAGGCCTCACAGAAGAAAGTCCTTCCCATGGCACGTAGCAGTGCTGACTTCTTTTTTTTTTTGTTTTTGTCTTTGGTGTTCTCTCTTATCTGCTTTGACTCGTTGCATGTGAACTTCTCTGACCTCATACGTGCTGCTATACGCGTATATCAGAGCGCGGGCATATTTGCGCGCAGGAGAGCGTTATTGGCATTCACATTCGAGCTCAGGCATTCCCTCCATTGAACGTCTTGCTTACACCAAGCCCCACAGCAGTGTTCACATCCCTCGTCCTGCCGCGACTCCTGTCATCTCGCCCATGCTTTTTTTCTTTTTTTTTTTTTTTTTTCCACCCCCAATGAATTCTTGAAGGAGAAAGTTGGCGAGTTTGCGTTTGTACCTTTTCTCTGAAGAGAGCAGCCGGAGTGAGGCTGTTTTTGTTCAGAGCTGCAGTTGTTGTTTTCGCTCCCGAAATGTTTGCAGTATCGATGCAGTGTTCTCTGCGAGCTGTCTGGAAGCCGCAGAGGAAGAGATTCGGTGCGTTAGATGCTGTCTGACTGAAAGTTAAATTCATTCGCCCAGTATCTGTTCACGGTGCCGCTACGGAAATGAAATCTGTGACAACTTAAGCTGCAGCTTTAGATTAAACAAAAAAAAAAAAAAAAGAAAAGACATAAAAGGATTCTAAAGAGACACAGTAGCCCGCCCTGGCAATGTAATGTTGATGTCTTAGCGGGAATGGTCCTGTCTCAAAAATGTCTGTAGTTTGACATTTAATTACACATTTAATTTGGCACATTTTGCTTGTGTGCACCGTTGAGATGCAATAACGAAGTGCCTACCAGTGTATCCTGCTGCATAAGCACAGCGTGTTTGCGCCCACATGTAATCAAAGCAATAAAAAGCTGGATTGATGGTCACTGCAGATTTATAGCTTAATGGATTTCTCCTATTGATAGCACCACAGCAACACTGCTGCGCTTTAATTACATTCTCATCATTCTTTTGTTTACTGTACTCCGTGACACAAATGATGGCGTGAACGCCCACGTGTTTTCATCATGGAAACATATTAATATAGCAGTAAATGCACCCACCTCTTTCATCGGCTGGTTGCATGTTCATGGCATCTCCAACAATGTCTCTTTTCTGCATTGCACTGATTTGAGTAAAAGTAGCTGTTGGTCAATATTTATTAGGTCCAACTCCAATATAATCTGCTCAGTACCAGCTGCATTGTCTAAAGTTTATGAAGCCTGGATGTCAATAGAACAAAATATTTAATCATGATGAACTGCATTGTTTCCATAGTTCTTATGATTGATGCAAATTAATTACACCTTTTTAGAACATTATTCACGTTTTTATGACTCTTATCAAGAAAGAAACTCAAGACATGACAATCTCATTACGTTAGAGGACCTACCAGATAAAACATTACTTAAGTATGCACCGATCAGGCGTAATATTAAAACCACTGACAGGAGAAGTCAATCACAATGACTATCTTGTGACATTTCAGTGTTCTGCTGGGAGTTCCAGTATCCATATGGATCTTAGCCATCTCCAGCAGGATGCAGCCACACACTTTAGGAACAACACAAGGTGGTGACCTTATGACATGTTAGTAAAATAGTTTAGGTTTTCTGAGTCACTTCTGAATCAGCAGCTCTTACAGTCCGACACCAACGAATGTGACTAAAGCAATCGCCCACCCGAAATTGAATCGAAATCTTGAGGGCAGGTGAGGTTTGACTTCAGAAAAGCCTTTATTCATCTCACTCCAGCTTTCTGATATTTTCTGGACAGGTCCAAATGTATTTGGACACCCAAACTGAACTCTAATTCTTAACGAGGCTGGTAGCTGGGGCCACTCTGCAGGCCTCCGCTACTCCCGGCTCATGACAGTTTCAAAGAGGTGTTTTTAATCAGGAGTGACTTGGCCACATTTCAGGCTGAGTGAGATTTATGGCCCCGTTTCTCCGAGAGCCTGTTCTTCTGGACCAGAGGTAATGGAGAAACACACAAAGTGGTGTTTACATGGAAGGTGCTGCTGTGGTCCTGTTTCTGGGATGGCTGAAGGTTGTTTGGTTTGTTGATTAGCAACTCCCTGGAGGTCTGAGTGCATAGGGGAGTATCCGGGAGTCTGGTTTAGACTGCGATTGAGATGGGATGTTGTAATAAGGCTGATGGTGCCATTTTTCTATCATTTCTACATTTTTTGTTCTTGGTGAATTGATCGGACCCTTTATAGGGACAGATAATCCAGAATTACCTACCTCTATTAAACCCCTTGGATAAAGATAACCATTGTTCCTGGCCTTTAAACTCCTGTTTGCACACATACCTGCACAGAGATGCATATATGTAGTTGTTTTGTTACTATCTGGGGTCCCGGTGTAAGCAGAGCTTTGACCTAGATGAGTCAGGTTTGATTTGGGGAGTGAACTCCACCCCCTCCCCTCCTACTCTGAGATCTTCGTTGTCTCGAGAGACAAACTCGCACACGCTCTTTAGTGTTATTGTTGTAGAAGTGTCTAGGTGTCTGCTGCTGGAGGCCTCATCTCGGAGGGCTTGTGGAAGGCTGACATCCTTCTTCTCTTTTTCTCCAGTAAATTGTCTGTATTGCCTTTCTGTCAGGAGAAAATAATCCATCTCTGTCTCTCTCTGTTTCTTGTTCACAATGAAAATGGGATGGTTGACTCTGCAACCCCCGTGGGAATACAGCTCTCTCCTGCCTTACTCTTTGACTCAGGCACTGGGTTGGAATATTATCCCCTACTCCAGAAGTATTAAGATTTACATGAAGTTTTATTGAAGACATGACTGATTCTGAATAGAATAACTTTTGGGGTAAATAGTAACACCCTCATTAAACAAGAGGATTGAAGAGATGCCTGTACCATGAACTGGATGAGCTTTGAATAGTTTGTTTTTGATTAAAATAAGTGAATATTCTTTTCTACAAAAGGCTGTACCGTATGTTGAGGGATATTTTAGGCTGGTTTCCGAAACAATGTGCAAATGCTTTAACTCAAAAGCTGTAAATAGGGCATAGGTGACAAAGTCAATGTAGTGGTCTGCAGCTTAATAAACTGACATATGGTTGAATTAACAGATGCCATGTTTCTTGTTTCTTGTTTCCAAAAGCAGGTTAGTTTCTTTTTAGATACAGATAGATATTTAACAGAAAATGGACATGGGTCTTCTGGGGGTGTCCTGTGGTTTCTGCCAAAAGAATGTTGTTAGCGGGGGTCTTTGGGTCCTATGGGTTGAGGGGAGGAGATCCTGCTGGGAATGGCTGCTGCCGTCAACGGATGTCAAGGGGCGTCTGGTCTGGTCTGGTCTAGCTGGCTGGTACATGCCTGGGTACATGCTAGCAACAGTTTTCAGCAGAACATTGAATTGTCACAAGATGGTCAATGTTATTTACTTCTCCTGTCAGTGGTTTTAATGTTGTGGCTGATTGGTGTATGTCCCATTATATAATGAAAACTAGATGAAGGAAGCTGTGAAACAAGCTCTAATATATTTCCACGTTTGGTAACAGCTACACTGGCTTAACATTATACATAGAGGACATGTTCAAAAATAAGAGAATGTGAACTTGTATGTTCATGCACAAGTGCACATGTAGACTAGACAGATGCATACAGTATGCTGCGTTTAGACGCTGGGTCCACTTAGCTCTTAATAAAAATATGACCTATTGCTTGTAAGTGTTTTTCCACCTATCCATCTGTAGGATTACATCTTCTGCTCTCGCTAAAGGTCAGCAGTTGATGTCCACTCCAAGTTTGTCTCACCTCATTCTCTGACAGTACATCAGATTAGAGTTTGCTAAACATTTCACAGACGCATCCTGAGTTGTGTTCTTGACCCCAGCTGGCCTTAAGGTTGACCAGCGTTCTATTTAAGTCTACTACATATTTCATCTCCTTCTCCACAGCCTTGGTTCCCACCACTCCAGAAATGTCTTGCTCCCCCCCTCAAAAAAAAAAAAAAAATCATTCAGTCCCCCTAGTTGAATGATTCAGGTCAGGGGTGTATTCAGTGGAAATCCCCCTTCGCCGCACACTAGGGACATCAATATGTAGTCAGTGGTTGGGGAGAGAGTTGAAATGGCTCAGTGCCATAATTTATTCAGACACTGAACTGGCCCATGCTCGAAGTATTCAAAGTAGCCCAGGAAAAAAATAGCTTTTAGACATTTCATGCAGCCTTGGTCGCTTGGCATTTATATTTAAATCAGTTCGATGCAAAAGCGTAGACTCGGGGTGCGAAAAGGCTAGAGGCCCCAATTCATACCCAATTCACCCAGCAGATTGACTTCATCCATGGTCGACCGGTAGTGCCTTTATGCTTACTGTGTGCATACATTTGTATTTATATACTAGGAAGGGTCTGTCTTTATGTATGCTATAACCTCTAACCCACATGTTACTGTACAGGAAAACTGCACCCTTAGACCATGTTAATGTTTGGTGCACTGTAGATTAAATGCTGCAGTTTACAAGTATCCCCTTTCACACACTTACATTAATGGAACATGCAATAGCTGTCACACTGCTGTTGGTTCTGTAAAGCATCTTGAGGCAATATGTATTGTTAATGATGCTATGTACACCGATCAGCCACAACATTAAAACCAGTGGCAGGAGAAGCATTGACCATCTTGTGACAGTAATGGTATGCGCAACCTTTATTTGAAACTCAAATAAAAAAGTCTGAGAAGTGTTGCCAAATAACTCATCTTGAAATTTTGCTTTTACTTACTCCTTAAATTTAAGACATCTTGATTTTCCTTGACAATGTTATAACTCACAGGGAACATACTATCGCATGATGCTTTTATTAAATCAGTTATTCTGGAGCAAATAGTATTCCAGTCAAAAGTGATGACAACACTAAATTCTTACTTAATTTTTCTGCATGAGAAGCTGAAATACCCCATATCTTATTCCTATGCAATGGATTCTTCATATAAGCACTCGAGTGGAAGACCATTACTAGATTTCAGTCCCTGTAAAGTAAATGGACATCATAAAAAAACAGAAATACAACAACATGGGCACGAACAAGTCCTTCATTACCGTGTCCTCTCCGTAACCTTATCATTATACCGAAGCATTAGCTGCAGCTTGAGCTGGCAGCCGGTCAGGAGCGAAGGGCCACTCCCTTCTTTCCAGGTATAGTAAAGACTCTTTGCTTCGTTCCATCTCAGTGATTGGAAACTTTCAGAGCTAATACATTAGAGCTGACCTCCTATCTCTTTCACCACTAAGTTGGGAGTTGATTTTGCTGTGTTGTAAGAGCCACTCGAGGAAAAGTGAATGGAGCAAGGTGAATGCACTGCAGTACCGTTGGTTGGTGTTGTTTATGACCAAGTTGATTGATGACGAAGCCAAAATATATGCAGTGCTGTCGTGTTTTTAGTGGAGGGAATTAATCAGTACTTACTGGTTAGATTTAAAATGTAATATTTTGCATTTACATTGCCGTGCTGTAAAGTCTCTGAGTAATGACTATGGATTATATGCGTGCCCTCTCAAAGTCTGTCCCCACTAGAACATCAGATTTACTTAAGTCAGCATATCCATCGTCCAAGTCCAAAACATTCATTGTATCGCTGACTGACGGGAGGCGGTCAGGGTGGAAAGGTGGAACAGCAAAACATAAGCAGAGACAGTATAAATTATTTTAACTATGATGAGCAAACTGTTTCCAGAGGGTCTTTTTACATTCTCACATTGAACTGAAGAAAATATTATCAGCGGGTCATCTCTGCAGATTCATCTTAGTCATCCAGCTCATGAAGCTGAAACAGGTATCAAAACACTCTTCTGGGTTTACTGGCATTATCCGCTGATAACGACTGACAACACAAAGGCATTAGGAAGATCTCAAAGTGCTGTAAATGGAGTGAGTTCATAAAGTGGAATCGCATCGTGTCAAGGATAAATGCTAGTGCAATGTTTTTGATTGCTTTGTACTTCTGTCTGGACCATTAGACAGATTGGTGGATTGTGGTTGCAGTGGGTTTTTAAACAAAAGGAATTTCTTCTTTTATCCCTAAAGTAAATGTATCAATAAAAAATCTGATAAAAATGTGTTTTACTTCATACCTGTAGTACCCAAAATATGCATTTGTGCCCCAGCTGTAGACCCCGATTCAACTTCAGTAACCTTACAGCATTCAGAATGCTCGCAATTAAGATTCTTCAATCTAATACCAAACTAAATGACTTTATATTGACTTTGTGCTCAGTCTATATCCGCTGTGATTCATACAAGCTAATATATTTCTCCTCCAAACAAGGTGAGTGTGAAAGATAAATAAAGGACAAAGCAATACGAGGTAATAGCCCCTGGAGAGTCTGACCACTCTGGTGGTGAATTGTGGTGTGTGTACATCTCTATGACCCTGTGCCCTGACTATAATCCTTCACTACAGGGGCTGGATTAGGGCCTCGTCTTATTATCCACCCCCCCCCTCCTTCAATGGTCTTGCTCCCTCTTCAGCCTGGATCGATTGCCGGCTCGGTCTGAAGTGGCGGCGCTGGTTATTAAACGGGGGACCGACCGAACCCTTCGGACTGCCGGGATAATCCCATCACAAATTAAGTAGAGGAAAATTGGTCAGGGAGAATGGGCCAGGGAGAGAATCTTCATACTGTGACCTTCTTAACAGTGAGCATACAAACAAACACACACTCTATTATTTATCATACATCAATCTGTGTGGATTTGTACCCATGATGGATCAGGCCTTTTATTAAAGAAAAGACGGCAGTAAATGGGAAATCTTGTCAATGGCGCCGACATTATTATTAGTTCAAATGTAAGCATCGATCCCAAGGTGCGTCGGAGGACACGCTTTCTTCCAAGTCTTGCTATTCGGCAGGTAGCGGTTGCACGGCTGCTATGTGAGGAAGAGTCGACACAGAGTAGTGTCTGATGACATCACTATTACAAAAACAGTAGAATGAAATCTATTTTATTCTTGTCCTGAACACCTATGCCGAGAACAGACAGCTCATGTGCTACATAGTCATGTGCACTGCAGATATGTATAGTCTCTATAAAAAACAAGGCTGGAACTCAGCACCACATAGCATTTAATAGGATATCAGAGTGTAGCGGGTATTTCTCTGAAGCCTAACCCTAACCCTGACCCTAATCAATGTACTGCAGTTAAAGGTCTAATAACTTAGCAAATAGTTGATGTGCAGCCTCCTTCCCTTTGGTGAAGTTGACTGACTGCTGAGCACAGACGATTCCTCTACTAGCGTTAGCTAATGCCTTTTCAGATGAGTGTGCATTGCAGTACTAGCTGTATTTCAGTACTGACATGTCATGGTAGCATGGGCTTCATCTGTAGTGAAGTATTTCCACACACTTTCTGCAACGGCCCACTGGGCTCCTCACCTGTCACACTGGAGGTGTCCACGTTGTGAAGTCGACAAACCTACTAGTAGACTAGTCTGTACAACCCTCAGTGGCAACTGGACTAAGACCTGCCTGATCTACGGTAAACTAATTAATGAGACACTGCAATTTCGTGGCTGCATCCTAGAGATTGGTGAATCTATTGCTGCAACAACGCCTTCGTTTCAGCACTTAGACCAACGCCATGCTGAGTTATGGATGCAGTAAGCTGGGAAAAAGAGGATGAGAACTCTTTCTGTTCAAAGTCCATCTGCACCTGCTCCTGCCACCACACACTTGACAGCGTTACAAACCTCAACTATGCTCTTGCGTCAGCAACACATTTATGCCAATATGTTTCCCAGTTCAGCTGTTACAAAGCAGAAAATTGGCTTTTAGGGTGAGGGTGGGGGATATTTGCCATGATGCAACGATAATGGCATTAGACAGACTTTTCTCGTAGCTTTCTATTCAGGAGTCTTTCATAGGTGTGTTTCTCCTTCAGAACATATCTGTTTTCTCTTTTATATACCTCACTGAAAATTGAAACCATTGCAAGGCTTTGTAAAAAAAACCATATGATCCTGACAAAACTGAAACAGCTATTGTGTGACAAAATTTAAATTTAAATGACATCTCCTATGTCATATCATACTGTATATCTTCTTATGACGCAACATCCAATCTCTTACAGACAACCTCAGGCTCACTTGCAGGGCTGGGCCTTTATCTACAGCAGTCTAATTCATTTAGTTGTCAGTCAGCTGTTTGATGTGAACGCCTGGTAAACGTGGTTTTCAAATGATGATCAGTCCTTAACAATGGACATCTTATTCTGTCTGCATCTGGAAACAATCGCGTCGAACAAGGCGAGATTGATGTTGTCATGGTTTCCAAAGGGCCCAGTAAGAGCTGGGCCTTGAGGTATTCTGGGAAATACATCAAGGCTTTTAATCCATAACAAGTGTCTCATGTTACGGCTGTCCACAAACAGAAAAAAAAAAAGCTTTATTAAAGAGGCCTTCTTAACAAAAAGAAATAATGTTTTCCTTTAGTGGAAAATACAGATCCGCTGAGATTTAATGTCTTTAGCCTAATAGCGTAATTGCCTAAATCATATTTGAACGTTTTCGGAAAACAAGAAAAAACAGGCACATTGGTATTTTCTATTGATATTGTAACAGTAAGTCAAAAATTACTTAGGTAATGATGCTATTAGGCCTACTATGTATGTATTAAAATGAATACGCACTCTGATCTATTGTTTTGCCCCTTCTGTTTTGTAGTTTTTTCCTCTCTCATGATTTCCTGGTGTCCCCGTGTCACCCTGTCTTCCTCAATTTGTGTGTCATCTCTAATGCTGTCATGCAGGATAATACCGGACGTTAATTACCCCCACTGTCGGAGGTGAATATCATTAGAGCCCTGAACTGGACATGAACTAGCCATTACAGAAGGGGGCAAAAGTTTATTAAGTGCCATTATTGAATCCTCAACCTAATTTAAAAGTAAACTCACAAAGACTGGCCGTCTGGCAGCTGGATGACGTTTCTTCATTCAATTCTCAAGGCCCAATAGGCCGCGGCCAAAGTAAATGAAACACATTTGCCACAAAGAAGCAATACATGTTATATTAAGAGCTCCCGGTGTGCTTTGTTGGCTTGGTCTATGTCAGAGGAAAAAGAATGATTTGGCAATGACAAACATCAAACTTTTTGGGGGAAAGTGTGGTTTTGTAAGCTACCTGTCTCTGCATAGGAACCTGAGTTGCATCAGTGATTCCCTCGTGGGAAACACTGTTTTATTAACTCAAGTTACTTAAGAAAAACTCCTTTGGAAAGGCTGTCATCAACTGCAGTTGATGGTTGCGGAAAAAGTTTCTAGAAGTTTCCAGATGTCATCATATGTGTCTCCCCCCACAGAGTTAATCTGCTGTTAGTGGAAGGAGGGACTTAGCGAGGGGCGACGGATCTTTTTTTGATTTAAACAGGATGAAGGTGTAAATATTTCTTCACTGGCATCAGTCATTGTGGGATAAGAGTGAAATATTATGAAACCTAACAGCAAAGTTGGTAATAACAGGGGGTTTTGTTACACGCTGGTTAGATCTGAAATGTAGTATTTTGCATTCACGTGTCCCACACAATTCCTCACTAGAACAATGTCAGCTTTGTTATTTATTTATTTTTTTTTTCAGCGAGTATCCCAAAACTGCCCTAGGTCAAAAGATTTGTGCAAAAGACGATTAAGTGGCCAAAAACTATTTTTGACCTAATGACGGTCTTGATAAAACACTGTGTTGCAGTACTTTCAACCACAAGCCAAACCAAGACTAGACCATTGATTCATTTACACCGATCAAGTGGAACATTATGACTAGGCAAAGTGACCAACATTGAGCATCTTGTGACAATTCATTCATGCTCTACTGGGAAACTTTTGGACCTGGTATTCATGTGGATGACACTTAGACATGTAGCACCCACCTAGACCAGACCAGACACCCCCACCCCATAACAATGACACTATTTGATGACAGCAGCCACCCAGAGACGATCCTATAGATTGCTGCTGTATGTCAGGGATGGTCAAGAGGAGCTAGTTGGTTGAACATTGATGACTTCTGATAATCCTTGACTGCTGCTCCCACACCTTTACATGTATGTGCCTGTGCTCTAAACCATAAATTAGAATCATCTTATTTTCATAGGCTTTAATTGTGGTCTTATTTGCAGCAGCCACAGACTGCAAGAGTATCCATTCGTGCAACAGAGTAAACTTCAGTTCTTACCTTACCTTCAGTTCTTTTTAGTATATGTATAATTTGCTATAACTATGTCATCTTTATATCTGGGATTCAGTCACACAATTTGACTTTCTTCCTTCCAGGCCGCCTTACACTTGTACTCCAAACTCCCCGATCTTGTCACAGTGTTAAATACGCACGAGTGTAAGCCGTGATTAAAATGCGTCGCTTCCACCAGCTAAGACACATCTCTGGAGTATCAGATGGGAGCTTAGCACCGGCATATGCTCGCTACAATGATCCGGCGATGGATGACAGGTGGTTACCCGACTATTTGCATAATTGCGGGCGTAACATGGAGGCTCCTAGAACGTCATAAACAAATCCATATGGCCTTTCGGGAGAATCCAGATGATTTACACTGCAGCTCACGGATATGCTTTCCATCTTCCCTTGGTAACCAGACGTCAGTGAGATTTCGCAGTGAATGTTTTAACCAGAGTGTGAAGTGTGGAGCCACTTCATTCCTGCTACTTGTTTTGGCAGCTGATCAAATGTGGGAACTTTATACCACGTTTCAGTTGTAGATTGATCAGTGGGGAAGCTGTTACACAGGCCAGTGTTTCCTGAACGGTGTTTTTGTTTAATGGCGAGGGCAGTGCTGATTGTGAGACCACTTTACAAAATTCCCAGAATCAGCATCTGTGCACATGAATAACCTTTATCTTGAGTGGTAGATTGTGACATGAGCAATTTCATGGCAGATGTTGATGTAATTGTTATTTTTAGAGTGGCGGTGCTGTTTCAATGGTTACATCACATGTGTGTTTTTCATCATTTTTTTTTTTTTTTAGCTTTTTGGGGAATTTTCCAGCTAAGAGTGTGTGCTTAATTTGTCTGTAGTAAAGTTGTTTCGCTTTAGCTGAACTCAAGCCAAGTCAAACTTTCCATATTTTGGTTGTACAATGTTCTGCCTTTTGCTTTATTAGAACTTTTGTTAAAGCAAAAGTACAAGTTAGGGAGAGCAATAACCCCAAAAATAGACAAGAATTTTCTGATTGTGTGCCTTTTTCTTTTTTTTATTTCACGTGTCTCACTTTTTCTTTATTTTTTTTTCTCACTCTTCTTCTACTCTGCTCCTCCTTCCCCAGATATGTCCCTGAATGTCCGTCGGAGCAGTGACCCCTCCCTGGCCGGCCTTCCGCCAATTGAGGTTCCCGTCAGTCCGGAGGAACCGTCCAGAAAGAACCCAGCACGGTGGTCCACGACTGCAGGGCTCCAGAAGTACAGCCATCAACCAAACGCCAGTGGAGGCACGGGGAGCCTAGAGCGAAAGGCAAGTTAGTTAGTTTGTCTAAAGCGTGGGTCACTCCAATGGCAACTGATTACGCCCTGGCAAAGATCTGTTGGATCTGCTCAAAGCATTTATACAGTGATGGCCAGAGAAGAGTAACAGCCAACTCGTCTTAATCTGTACTATGTTGAGTTGGATTTGTTTCTGTTTAAGTGATTCTGATTGATTGTAGGACTATAAATGTTCTCTGTACTGTTTGAAAAGCTCCAGATAATGAAATCCAAAGGATCTGTCACCAAACTCACATTCAGATAAGTTGTGCTATACTTACCTACTGGAATCTAAAAAGTTTAAGAGAGCAGATGTACCGGAGTCGTGTATATATATATATATAAATATAATGTCAGAGATCTTCCTACGTCCAACAGTCTCCGTTTTCAACTTCCTACTGCTGTCTTCCCTCATTTTCATTTCTTTTCTTCTTTGCACTCTAAATCAAAGAAAACCCTGTCAGATGTGAAACTTCTGCTGCCCTGTTTGAAGATCTCCAGCAGTGGCAAAGATACTCTTCATCTAAAACTAGTTCCTTCTGGTAACACCCCTTCTGCTCTTACAAAAATAAGAGCAGTGATTATTTAACACTTTTCCCTTTGTAAGAATTTACATTTTTGAAGCTTTTTAAAGCTTGTGATTATAATTCCTTAAAAAGGAGTTCAGGTACGTCTTCCCTGCGGCTCCTATGAAGAGAAGGGAAGCCAATTAACTTTTCAAAATGGCTGCCCCCACAAGTTGCTGACAGACCTTTACTTCTTGCTGAGAAAGATGGGGAGATTTAAAAAAAAAAAAAGAGAGAAAGGACTGCAGAGTGCTCGGAGCGTGAGGCGGCAACTCTGCACGTGATTAGCGTGTCTGGATGCAAAGACTGATAATCCTATTTAAAGACACTTTAGTTGTCAGAGCCCAAACAATGTAACACCACTTTCCCGAGCTGCAGAAGAAATCTGAGGTGAAATGCTTATGAGAAATGCTTATTAGATCTCTCATCTAATCTCTGACGAAACCATATGAGTATCAAACAGCCACATATAGATGACCAGAAATGTCTACAGGTGATCTTTCTGTATTTATTTGGTCCTCGTGGTTCATTTATCCACAATTCAGATTTCATATAAAACAGTGCCTACAGACATTAAACCACTGTAACTTTACATTGCAGATTTTTTTTTTTTTTAATTTTTTTATTAGAATAGATTTATCTATACATTTTAAGAATAATTCCAGTTTCTTTCCATTTGCACACAGTCTGTGTACACATCTTCTCATTTTTCAATGAGAAACTTTTGACTGATAGTGTATGTATCATGAATACAGCTATTGTTGCTCTGGAAGTTCAAATGGAACGTGAGAGCGAGCCATACGAAAGCATTAGCTACGCATCCACTCTCAGACTCCCACCTCAAGGATGTCACGAAGGTTGGTTGTGTGATAGGACCCAGGTGCAGACCAGGAGGCGATGAGGCAGGAGTTCAAGCCAAAAAGTATTTAATGGAAACAAAGGGAAACTGAAGGCGCTCCAGCGAAGGCAGGATGACAAAAGTCATGGCATGGCGCATGAAGCAAAAGCATTAAGACTAAAACGAAATGCCAGAGAACAAAGGGAGAGGCAGAGCTATGTATACACAAGAGGGCTGTGGGGGTGACGAGACACAAGTGAAACTAATGAGAGTGGAGCACACAAGGAGAAACCAGTGGGAAATCAAGGGACGAACACAGGGGGCACCATGAAACAGGAAACCAAGGAACTTAACAAAATAAAACAGGAAACACAAAACATGATCATGAAAAAAGGCAGACAGAATCGGGATTTGCAGAGCAACTGTATTGCGAGGTGATACTGCACGGTGATACTGCACGGTGTGTATGTTGCCATGTAATTCTTGCTCATTCTTCAGAGTACCACCACAGGCCAAGCAGAGAGCTATCCCAGGAGTACCACCCAAGCTTTGATGACTGGAGATCCCCAATGCAGTTGGAAAGTCATATTTTTAGCAAGTTGCAGTTTATTCTTCATTTCCTCATAGTGAGCACAAAGTTAGCATTGCCCACAGAACAGCAACAGGCACACGTGAAAGACGAAAGGATAGAACAACTTGCAATGCTCAAGTGTCCGATTTAGTTGGTGACTTCCGCCTGTAGCAGGTGATCAAGTATCTAGATTAGACCAATTCATGTCATCATCCTGTCACTGGCACATGAAATGGTTTGACACGACAAGTAATGAGCTAACACCAGGAGGCTGTAATTTCCCTTCAACTGAAATAAAAAGAGAGTCCTCATAATCCTCGGCCCTCTTTTCCATGCTCTCAGCTGTCTTATATTCCGGATCAGTCCAGGATGAAGTCTGTTGTCATGCAATCAACAACACATGTTTAATGTATTAGTCAGAAATGATAAATGTATTTCTTGGAACAAGTGGTCTCATAGGGAACCACGCTGTACATCAGTGATTACCTTTGCCAAGGCTGCATATGGACGCGAGCCACACAAGACACACAATACACCTAGAGTCTCTCCGTTGTCTGGAATCATTTCCTTTACACATTACATCCAGCCATGTTCTGTTTAGTACCCTGCGAGTCCAAATATGACTGAGTCAGGGTCCGTTCTGCTTAATCTCTGCTATATAAGCCAGTGGGAGTCCTCAGTCATCAGCCAGCACTGTAAACTCATCACATCTCCCAATGACTTTACAATACCTCATATTCTAGGTTTTCCACGCTTAGCACAGTCAACTAAAGGGATTAGGCAGCGACAATGAACACGGTGATTTACTGCTACCTCCTCCGGTATTTGGCTTTTTTTGCATTTTATGATCTGATGCGTCGTAAATTTTGCAGAGAAGGGTCCTTCGTCGTGCCGTGACCGAGACCGCAATGGCTATCAGGGCTGTCTCGGTATAGGGCCCACGTGTCCAGCTGAGTTTTACAGTCCTGTCTGCAGTGCTTCCTCAGGCCCCTTCACACCACATTCAACTGTACTAAAACATACACACGGCCTGTTAGATGGCAGAGATAGACATGTTTCTCCGGTTTGTTTTTGTTGTCTTCTTTTATGGTGTTTGTTGCTTTTTGGGAGGTTTTTCTGTTTTAGTTTTTGTCTCGGAGGAGAAGAAAGTCTTGGTTACCGATGTGACTAAAGTTCTATGAATCATATCCACAAAAATGTCTGATCACTCAGTAGTGAGCGCAAATATGGCATTTCATTGCATATTAGATTGGATATCGACTACAGACACTGTATACAAACACCGGTGTTAGAGTAATTACCCTCACTGCATGAAGGTGGTGACCAAAATTTCACAAGTAGCTTTATGCTCTCATAAAATAGCTCATTATGTTGCAATAAATGCCTTGGCAATTCATTTCTCTTTGAGTCTTCACAGTGCTTTTCTTTCTTTTTATTCAAATAGCCTCACCCACGACCTTCAATTCCTGAGATTACATATCCAAGGATAAAGCATTTTTTTCTGGATGGGTGTGTTTGTTTTTCGCTTGTGGTCATTTTAATAAGTCTGCTCAAGTCTGATGGTGTTTCGACATTACCTTGGCAGGACCATTTCGGAAAGGGGATTTCTTTGTGTAATAGAGGAGCTCAGGTGTAGCTGTCTTATTACGAAAAAAGCCTCTTATTAGCATAGCTCAGGGTTGGCTGTGAGGAAAGGTCAGGAAGAGAGGGAGTGAAGCATGAATGAACAACTGGAATAGCGTATGGCACAAAGTGGATGAGCCAAACAATTTGTACCAAAACATCTCTGTTTTAGATAACACCAAGGAAAAACACTGTTAAATGAAAGTATGAAGGATGGGTAGTGGTAATTGTGTGCCTTGACATTTGTTTGTTAGAGCAGTGATAAAATCAGCTTGTGTATCACAGCCAGGAAGGGATTTAACCTCGTTACTTTTTACCCGTTGCTTTGCAGGGCAGGGGAGCCCATGCCTACCGGAGTCTTCCTCGAGATACAAGTGGCTGGTCCACTCAGTTCCAAAGAGAGATGACTCGATCCTCCCTGAGTGCCAACCACCCGATGGTGGATCGATGGTTGGACCGACAAGAGCAGGTACAGCAGTGGATTTAACACACAAAAAAATATTTGTGTGGTTTAAAGAATAGACAGAACCATTTATTAAAGACATACAGTTTGAAAATAAACAAAAAATATGGTAAATTTGAACTCATTAAGTGGATTGAGTATTGGCCATTCGACATTCTGTTCCTTATTAAAAAACTGGTTCAGTGTTCATATCTACTCGGTCGTGGTCAGTGGAATGGAACATTGTGCTACAATATCCCTAGCCTATTGTTATTGCACAAAAAAAAAAAAAAATCCCAATGCCTTCCACATAGTGATCAGCCACATTGATCAGCCACAACAGCGGTGACAGGAGAAGTAAATAACATTGACCATCTTGGTGCAATTCAAAATCCTGCTGGGAAAATTTTGGTCCTGGTATTTGTGTGGATGTTACTTGGGCGTGTACCACCCACCTAGACCAGACCAGGCGCCCCTTTCAACCCATAGGACCCAATAAAATCATTCTGTTACCAGACACCACAGGATAACCTCAGAAGGCCCATGTCCATTCCCTGATGAGTCACAAATGTTTTGGAGACACAAGAGAGACCTACACAACATTAGCAAGGAGGTAGTCTGATTGATATAAGGTAGTGTGCACATCCCTTTGATAGGTAAGGCCAGCTTTAAACACAATCTCCAGTCTGACTGACACCAGACTTCATTCTTCTGTTCTGTGTGGCAATACTTTTCATAGGGTAACAGCATACACCGTTAGTCACTGCAGCCTCGTCTCCTCACTTCACACCCCCTCCCTCTGTCTGCACTCTGTGATTGACTCACCCCGTGACTGGTCCCTGTACTCCTCAGTCTGTCAGAGGAAGAAAAAAATATGCTCCCTTTAAAAGTTATTAAAAGTGACAGAGGCTCTCTGCGGGGAGAGCAGAAATGACCTTGGGAAAGTGTTGAACACACTGAGCTCGATGTGAAGAGGATTTCTCCCGGTTTTATCTCTCACCACCTCAGCTACCTGCGCTGTCTCACATAGGAGGTGTTTAATTGATCTCTCCTTCGCATTAAAGAATAAGCAAGGAGCAGGGAAAGAGTGTGAAACATTGACACATGGGAAAGTGAGCAAAGTGAAAACAGAGAACGATGACGGAATCAAAAACAGTCGATTGATGTTCAAAATTTCATGTTGCCGTTTGCTTGTGTAGTGCCACAAATGTACTCAAATCATAATCTCTGGGATTGTCACTCAGGTTTCAGGTTTCTCACCTGAATCCCTACTGGGGGGTTCTGGGTGTACTTCCTGTCTAGTCTCATTGAAACCTGGCTAAACATATTTGGAGTACCTTCTGACAGAATGGTTGCTGAAATGATCAATGAAAATAGAGGCCAGTTTTAAACGTCTATTGATCTAATAGTTAAATGTATTGGCTCAAACTGAAAAATGAAAACAACCAAAAATGATGTTGTCTACTTTCAAGGGACTGCTTGACAAATATACTCATGTGATGAGTTAGATTAGATGATCAGTGCGGCTGTCATGAGTTTAGTAGACTCTTGCTTGGCAAGGCAAAACATCTAGC
This sequence comes from Mugil cephalus, assembly GCF_022458985.1. NCBI lineage: Eukaryota > Metazoa > Chordata > Actinopteri > Mugiliformes > Mugilidae > Mugil > Mugil cephalus. Next base: position 19,407,436 of record NC_061787.1, read on the forward strand.
CTGTCTGAAGGTATCTCTAAATTTAGCTACACACCTTACACTGATCAGGCATATCATTATGACCACTTACAAGAGAATTAAATAGCACTGACCATTGTCACACTGTTCTGCTGGGAAACTTTTGGACCTGGCATTCATGTGGATGTTACTTAGACTTGTACCACCCACTCAGACCAGACCAGACACCCCCACCCCATAGCATTGACACTCCTTGATGGCATCCCCTGCAGGATGCAGCCTTTCTTCTTTCTTCTCATGCACTGTAGCTTTTGGCAACATGTCAAACTTTTCCTTTAACCTCCGAGCACAATATCCTAAAGTAGTGTGAATTATGGCACCAATATACCAAAGACACTCCCCATCTGCTTGTGTACACGATCTAATTTAACGTAACTGCATTCAGTTGTATTAAAACTTGTAAAACTAGCTACAGAAGGAAAGATTCAATCAGCTAAAAGGGCGCGCAGACGGCACAAGAGCAGGATTTTGTTCAAAAAAGGAGGAAAACATCCAAAATCAAAGATTACTCTTCCAGGTAATATTCATCAACACATTTAACGATCAGGCATAACATTATGACCACCGTTCTAATATTGTGTAGGTCTCTCTTGTGTCTCAAAAAGAGTTGTGACTCATCAGAATGGACATGGTGTTTCTGAGGGTGTCCTGCGGTGTCTGGAAATAGAATGTTAGTGGGGGTCTTCGGGTCCTACGGGTTAAGGGGAGGGGCCTCTGTGGATCATCCCACAGATCCCATCAATTTGGGATATTTCCCGTTTCCCAGCAGGACACTGAATTGTCACATGTTTTTTTTTTTTACTTCTCCTGTCAGTGGTTTTAATGTTTTGGCTGATCGCTGCATAATGTAACATATGAGATTATTATTTTAGAGCAGGGCTTGTCTAAATGACGTACACAAATGTTAAATGAATTGCAGCTGTGCGAGAGCCACAGCTTGAGTCTGAGCTAATTCCCGGTGCTACCTGCCTGTTTGTAATCTGACAGCTGAGCGACTTTAAGATGAGTCACAAATCCGCTCATTAGAGGGTCAGCCGTTCTCGTTGCTCCGCTCGCCGCATCTCGCGTCTTGATCGCTGCTCTCCCTCCCACACGCGACGGTTTGATATTTCGTCTCCTTTGTCTCGTTTGATGGGCAGGCAAGCGCGGCGGCATCAGTTCGCGAGGTAAAAATACATCGCGTGGGTTAATTAAAAAGAACTGTGATCAGTGCTGAAGCGCTGGTGGAGATAATGAGCGAACACACGCATATATGTATGTCACGGTTTTGAGAAAGAAAAAAACACGCCAATTAGCAGTTGTTTGTTTATCAAGGATTATCTATCTGCTGTACTTTATTGTTCTGCTTTCTGAAAAATGATAAAAGCGAAAACAAAGAAAACTAAGCGAGGGCATCGCGCTCGTTTCTGTCTTTACGCCAGAACACAGTTTACTTTGTCTGTTTATCTGCAGGTGGGTGTTCGCGTAATTTTTCCAGCAGCATCATTTCCTGACTGCCCTCCTCCCTTGATTCACACCGCAGCTTTAAGCTCTTCTTCTCCCATCAAATCTTTCAGCTTAACAGCTGACGTGTGTGAAGTGGCTCTGTTGTACCCGGCACCGTTCGGTCTGCTCTTAAAGTGGTTTCATATTCATATTTAAGCAGGCCCTTCACGGCCCTGTCATAAATTAGGAATGTAAAGTCAGGCCCGACCGAAGTGACACGTTGACTCCCGTGCTGAAAGTACTAAAGAGGTTACTGGGAAGTGATAAAGTTGTAGAGGGGGTTTTGAGGCTGGGCTGCACGGCTTGCGCTGGGGAGCAGTTTTATTTTCCATCGCGCAACTTGTGATCCAAACACGAGGCGATTTGAGCGCGGTTTTGTGCAGCATACACACCGAACACAAGGTCGTCCTGCAGTTATTTCAGGCAGTTGTCTTGTGTTTGTCTAGCCAGTCAATAAATTCGCTTCAGTGTCAAATGCTTTCATCTGAGACTTGAGGAGCTCCAGCCCCCAAATCCCTCACCGCCCTTCTGCACACACACACACACACACACACACTGCCAAATGTGGCGTGCAGGAAAAGCACACTTTGTCAGCCCATATACACCGAGGCCTTACGAGTTATTCTTTATATAAACAGCTGACATTAATGCTCTCCTATTATCCCGCTGATGAATGTTAATGGGCTTCCCCACTCAGCGCACGCTCAACCGCGCGCACGCTCACGTTTTTGATCCTGTTGAGAGGCTCTCCACTGTATTATTTTGCGGCCTTGATGAGCGACTGGAGGCCATTATTGTGAGCTGTACCAGGGGCGGGACTGACACCCGCTGTCAATCATTGAGGAATTTAACCCAATCAGTGGCCGACATGGAGAGAAACCGATGTGTTTGTGATGTATCAGTCGAGTTCGAAGCTTCAGAGATGCAGAGAGAATAACAGACTGAGACTCATTTTAGCATTTCTAAAACTAATTATTCAAATGAGGTGATGATATTTTCTTTTTGCGTAAGGTCTTCAAAAATTCAGTCATATCCAAAATGTACCGAAAGGAAGAGAAGTCTAGACAGAAAGTGTTACATAATGGTGTCAGAAACATTTCTGAGTGGAAACAGCTCTGATCCGACATCCTTGATCAAACCTCCAGCAGCCGCAGCGCCTCTCTCTGTCTCCCTCTTTGTTGTCTAAATGAGGCACCTTGTCTGGCGAGATTTAAAAGGAAACGCAAAGTGGCAAGGTGCCCGGCTAAATCATTGAGCCAATACGTTGAAAGGTGATGAGTTCGTTCGACTTCAAGCCCGCAAGAAGAGAGCGAGGAGCGGTGTTAATGCGCCTTTTACATTTTCACATCAAAGATTTCTCACCGAACAAACACAGATTGGCGTTAGCGAACTGGTTTTCTATTGTCCTTTCAGCTTTTTCCTTCATCATTTCTGTCAGGGGCTAACAGCTGTTAGGGGAAACAAATATAATAGTTTCTGTATTTGGAATCCCAAGGGGCTGTATCTTCTGTTTCAGTTTAATGTGTTTGGAAAGCTCTTGGAGGAGGAGGGATGTGCTCCTCATCTAATTGATAGGCAGAATGCCAAGGTGGTGTCTAAAATATCATCATGACCAATGGTAATAATGGACAAAACTATCACTGCATGTTACCTTAAAATGTTGAACTCAGTTTTTGGCAGAGATGTATGGTAACGAAATAGAACTACTCCACTACAGTACTTAAATACTGAAATGCTTCGTCTGTATTCTACTGGAGTATTACCAATCATACCTCCTAGCAACCGTTACTAAGTAAACAAAGTCCATCAAACTGGCTGCCCTCCTAGCTAGCAAAATGTTAGATGCAGTGTGGTCGGACACTAGGCACCCCGAGAGTTTGCCTATGAGTTGTGTTTTTCCCGACGCAGAAAACACAACAGGAGAGGTGCCTTAAGTGGGTCAAACATTGTGGTTAAACATTACTCCAAGGTAAGGCTAAAATGGGCTAAAGCCATAGTGATGGCTAGCTAGTTAACATTAAGCTGTTCATATATGTATTTAATGTATGTGTGTATATATATGTATATATATATCTATAAACTAACTAATGTTAGTTAACTCAATGTTAGCTAGCTAGTGAGTTCACATTCACTAGCTAACTTTAGCCGTTGCGTTGGGTGTCAGTGCTGAGAGCTCTCTCTAACGTAATGATTCAACAGTTTACATCAACACATGTACCTGTACTCTATCTTGTACATACCTGTTAACATTTGAAATAATATAAACAATGATATTCAAACGTTTGCCTGCTTTTTCAAATAACTACATAACACAATATTTGCACTTTTAGTACTTGAGTAGTAAATATTAAAATAAACTTACTTGCAGTACTTTAGTACTTCCACGTAAGTGTGGTGCTTAAAGAACACTTCAACTTCTTCTGAAGTAACATTTTTGCTAGAGTAATTTTAGTCGTACTCAAGTCCGGGTCTCTAATACTTTAAACATGTCTGGTTATTGGCCTGGCTCAGTTCTGATCAGAATCTAAGTCTCATAACATGCCAGTTTCGCATAAAAACAAACTTTGCAAGCAATTGGACAGTGCTACAACCAGTCCTAACCATTTTGTCTAAAACATAAAAAAACTCTACGGTGCTCAGATGACATTACCAAGACGTCATTACTCTTCTGTCCAACACAACATGAAGCCTGTGCAAATAATTCCATCTTTGCAGGAGCATCATCATTTCTGCATCTTTGTTATGCATTTAAAATTCAACATGATGGTGAATGTTCTGACATGTACGGCACGCTGGAAGCCCCCTGGGAGAGTCAGTATGGAAGTTTGCATTTAATTCTCGCTGCTGTTGTCACGGGGCCTGTTCTCCTGACTAGCTTGTTGGTAAAGCCCACACAGTCTCCAGACCTCGGGGCTAGCTGCGGGCAATGTTAGCGCAGCTGAGCATGGAGAGAAAACACAGCGGTAACCCCCAGACCCCCTCTGCCTGTCGCTCGGTCTGTCTCTACATGTCATCGCTGCCTCTCTCTCCGTCCCTCTCCACTGCTACCTGGTGGATGCCGTGCGCAGTCGTGGATCGTGTTCCTATAAATTTGGAACAATGTTGGATGAGGAGCAGGGGGAGTCTGCCATGCGGACAGAATAAATAGCGACCCACATTCCAGAGCAGGACGGTCCGTTCTGCTGTGGTGTCCTGTGTCTGCGGAGTGGGACCCCGTGCTCATCCTGACACTTAATTCTCCCTTAAAAATACACTGGAAGGCCAGTCGCGTCCAGAAAGAGTTTGCACACACATACAAGGTGTTCTCTCACCGTGTCGTCACTATTTGCCGCTCTAACCAGCAGGTGCAGCTGTCTATTCAGTTTTGACTCCAAGCACAGTGAAGCCACTGTAAAATTATATCATGATATGATCTATGCTTTTATTTTACCTGCTCTCTTTTTTTTTCGCGGACAACACTTCATTTCATTTAACCTGACAACAGATATGTTTTATTTGTCATAAAAGACAAGGGAGAAATCTGTTAAAATAAGGTTAAAATGATTTCAGAATTGGAATGAAAATCAAACCGTGACACAAATTTGCTCCTATTTGCAAAGAAACAAACAAATTTCTGACACAGATTTAGTTTTTTTGACTGCATTTCGACTCTTAACCAAATCGTAAAAAAAAGAATTTCAGACTGAATATGCAGAAATACTTAGGATACACATTAGTTACATGCAGTGATTCTTTCTTTCATCCTTTGTGAGCGCTTTTATGTGTAAATGGCAGCTCTCCAGAGACGCTGCAGCCCAGCTGAGGTCCTGAGTGAGAACAATGTAGCCCTGAGCCTCACGACGGCCTCGGCGCTCTCAATTAGCCATCGCCTCTGAACCGCTGCTGGAACATCACGACCCCAGACGCACCGCAATGGCTTTATCTTTCTGCCTCAGGGTCCCGGGGCCCGCGCTGCTTTTTAAGCCTCATTTAGTACCGGTCACCACCTCTTTTCACCTCCGAGTGGGCGGGAGTAGCTAACGTTGGCATTGCACTGATCTGTTGTACTTCTTTGTAGACCTTGTCTGTTCAGGGCGTTACTGAAATTCATGCAGCTTGATAAATTCTACATTCTCATTTGGAATAACATTGTTGGTTTCATTCAATTTGCTGGAGATTTATAGAAGTACTGCACAGATTTGAATACTTCATCTGACACTCGTATTATTTGCATATTTTACGTTTTCATTCAGTCAGTGCAGAAACTTTTAAGTGCATCCATAAAGTCTGAAAGGACACCACCTGCTTCCGCCTCTATTTTTCATTTTGCTTTTTAATGTGCCGACTAACATCCGTTTGATCAGTAGTGGGCCCATTTAACGAGGCAACGTTCCTCCAATCGTAATGTAGATTTAAAATCTAACAGCGATGTGAACGCATGGGGATAAAGCGCACATGGAGAAAATTAGAATTCACAGCAAAGTCTTAATTGGATAACTTCACTCCTTTCCAAAGTTTCACCTCAATATGTTTCAACCAGCAGTCATGCGGTGAGTCCTGCAGACCGCCTGCAGCAGCAGAAAGCGTTGCAGATTCAGTAGGTTCTGTCATTTTGCGCGTGCCAGTGTTGACACTATGAGCGCAGGTAGCGCACGCCGTTAGTAGCGTCATTTAGTTGATTCATTCCACAGCGGGGGGAAATAGATCGTAAATGAGCAATTATGAAAATAATGCTACTTAACATCTGATTATTAACTTAGAAACAAACAGCAGTGGGCACAATCACTTTAAGCCTTTATGGTTTTTTGTGCGTTTCTCTGATTTATACTAAGACCGCAGCAGTTCACCATCCACAAGCTTCACTCTGCCCGGAAGCTTTTCTCATTTGGCATCTGCTCGCATTCTGGATGGTCCTCCTCTTGTTTCCACACACACAGACATGCAGCAGGGGATAGAAGTAGAGACGTAAATGCTTAACATTTTGAACAACTTTCGCATCTTCATCCCAGTCACACTGAACGTTGGAGTGAAGTGTAGCTCCTCAAGGACAGCGCAAGAAAAGGCTGTCGGCAGGTTAGCTGAAGGAGAGATTCAAATGGAAATGTGCCTCTTTTGGAAAGTTATGAACACAAATAAATCCCCGTCGTATCTCAACAAAGTTTATTGCCACTTTGGTCGTTTCGTTCCCCTCTGATCATGATACCTCTAGTCTGATCTTGTGCTCCTTTATTCTCCTTCCTTTCTCATTTGATTAGGGATTGTGCGAATCGTGTCTCTTGTCTTATCTCGTGTGAACAGGAGACAAGGCAGCAGGCTTTTTTTCAAAGTTCCCAACGCTCTTCTTATCACCAATACTGTAGCCTGAACATATTTAACCTGTCCCGCTGTGTGTGTGTGTGTGTGTAGATGTGAGTGTGACTGCACAGATTAGAGTTGGGCTGATTCAGGGTTCAGACGGCTGATAGCAATGTTTTTTTTTGTTTTGTTTTTTTGTGCCAGATTCGACTTTTTACATGCAAAACTTTCCTGATAATTCTTTTTTTTCTTTTTATGTTGTTACAAATAATTACAAATAATTGCTCCATTGTGAAATACAGGACATAATCAAGAAATGAGAAATGCATTAGGGCCGACTTGATGGTTTCAGGTTAGGGCACGGAGTAGATCCGTGGTTTGATTCCAGGCCAGGGACCATTTGCTTCATGTCATTACCCTGCTCTCTACCCCCATTTCTTTTCATGTGATGTTGCATTAGAATTAATGATGTGATGCACTAATGGTGCTCACATTACGAGCAACAAAAGCTACAACTCGGTCAGTGTTGCCAGAGACAAGTCATCGACGGCGGGCTGTGGGAACGGGCACTGACTGTAAATACAACATGAGAACGGGTGAAATAAAAGCATGTGACTGGTTGATGCATGAGTGGAGTTACAAAGAAAGTGAGGCCAGTTTTACGTCTCATTGGCTTCCATTGAAAATGCATAGTAGTTTATTGCCCCCCCACCCCAACCCCCACCAAGCAGCAACCTCTGGAGGTGCAAAATACGCCAACATCGAAGTGGCAGAAACTGCAGTTCATCAAATGTCCACTTGAGGCTGCAAGTCAATCCACATACAGCGTTCAGCCACAACATTAAAACCACTGAAGTAAAGTAAATAACATTGAACATCTTGTGACAATTCACTGTTCTGCTGGGAAACTTTTAGACCTGGTATTAGTGCAGATGTTACTTACATGTAGCACCCACCTAGACTAGACCAGACACCCCCACCCCATTGCAATGACACTCCTTGTGATCATCCACAGAGGCCCCTCCCCTCAACCCACGGACCACTATCTTGTTGGATATATACCACATTAATTGTCGCTATTTAGTAGCTTGTTGTAAAAAACAAAAAAAATGGCGACCAACTGTAGCCTTTCAGATCATCATTGTTCACATCATGAGTTGAACTACACGTGTTTAGTTTGAAACAGCTGTACCCTGACAAAATTCACAAACTACTTCACAAACTACCTGCGTCCCTTCTCTTGGCACATACACCTTTAATCTGCTTCTTGTATCTGGTCATTAGCATTCAGTGGGTTGCGGCTTTTCTTCATCTCTCCTCATCAGTCACTTTGTTTCCCTTCAAAGTTTGCACTTGCAAACCTCTTGCTCGTTTTCCAGCTCCCACTCTGTGGTTAATTACCACTCAGATGTCGTTCTCTTTCTCACGTTCACCCCGTCACTTTGAAAAGCCCTTCAGCGAGGCTTTCTGTGCTTCCCTTGTAAACACGTCGCCTACTGTATTTTGACAAGTTTTGTTCAGTCCTTCTTCTTTCTCCTCACATCAAAGCATTAAAGACAGATTGATGCACTAAAACAGCATTTTCAAGTGACAGATGAAAGATCTGTTTACCTCTGTGTCTGTGATTATTCTGTCCCTCCACCCTCCTCTTTTACTCGTTTCCTCTGTCCACGTTCACAGTACATCTCCACCATCAGAGCCGTCCCTCTCTGCACTGCTGGTTGTGAACGTGTTAATTCTTGATTAGAGTTCATGCATTCGCCTTCCCTCCGATTTGCTCCGTGGAGTGAGAAATCACTTTCTCAATGAGAATAATTGAACACGGGCAGGGGGGTGCCAGCTCATTACCCACAAATCACAGGGAGCCGGGGCACCTTAGCCGAAGACAATAATGACTTCGGGGAATAAAACGGGGCCGCCAGCATGAAGCTGAACCGGTGTGGGCAGCGGAGAACAAAGCTGGGAGAAGAAGATGCGCACTCATCTTTCCACTGTTTCTTCAGGTGAAATCCTTTTGTCCTTATCTCCCTACGTTTACAGTCGACTTTTCTCAGAGGGTGTAGCGGTCTAGGCTGGGAGTGTAGTGTAGGAGGACAAAGCCCACACTATTTGGTGGCCTGGTTCAAATAAGGTCCACCTATCAGGCATCCTAATGTTGTGTAGATCTCCTTTGTGCCTCCAAAACAGTTGTGACTCATCAGAGAATGGACATGGGTCTTATGAGGGTGTCCTGTGGTGTCTGGAAACAGAATGTTGTTAGTGGAGGTCTTTGTTTGAGGTCTTTGAGGGGCCTCTGTGGATCATCCCACAGATACTCGATCAGTTTGGGATCTAGTGAATTTGGAGGCCAGGTCTAAGGTCTACACCTCGTCCTGTTCTTCATGATTTTTGAGTTGTTGTCAAGGAGTGTTATTTCAGTGGGGTGGGGGTGTCTGTTCTGGTCTAGGTGGGTGGAACATGTATAAGTAACATCCACATGAAGGTCAGGTCCAAACATTTTCCAACAGAACATTCAGTTGTCACAAGATGGTCAACTCTAGGGTTGCCCTTATAGTGGGCACTCCACAAAGTAAGGCCATAGTTCTCAGCGCAGTAGCAAAGATTTAACTACAGGTTTAACTCATCTGTTTAACAACTTTTTTTTTGCCACAGTTGGCTCCAGTGTTTAGATGGTTATTAGGTCTAACTATTTTTCTGTTTAATGGGATATCAAGGCTTTAGATAAATGCTGTCATTCTGATTGAATATGTGGTTTGTTCTGATTGGGCTGATCTTGTAGTGCCTGAGGCACGTGATGAACTTTGGTGATTTACAGTGTCTGCTTTCCCACAGTGCAAAGTCATTTACTCCTATTTATTTGATTTCTCTCGTACTTTCTCACCCTGTCTTTCCTTCACTGCCTTTTTTTAATACGCCCCATATTTCCACTCTCCACACAGTGCCAAATGAGTCCACTCTGACACAATGAGGTCCATTGTCACAATAGGCTTTTCTCACTGCTTTATAGGTCCCATTAGGGGGGCAATGCTTTTAAGTTGCTGGAGGAATGTAATAAGGCCCCGGCCGACAGTAAACATCCACATCTCGGTGCCACGGAGAAACGTGAGTTGGGGCTGCTTCACCGTCTCAGCCAGAGAGACTCGTTTCATTTGCATCGGTTAGCGAACAAAGTGGTCACAGTTGGATGCAAACAGAGAGGAATGGGGTGTTTTCATTTAAGAGCCAAGGAGATGGAGGAATAGAAAGCTTCTAAAGGGAGACGGTGAGGAGGAAAGAGGTGGTCCTGGGCCAGTCAGTCCATTTCTGTGTAGCCATGGTAGCAAGCCCCTTAGAGCTCCGCCATTAAGGGGGTATAATAGAGATTCATTCAGGTATTCAGGCAGTGTTTGAATGTGCACCTCTTTTTTTTCCCCCTGGTTTTCCATCAACATTTGATACAAACAAGACCACGGCAACTTGGAAATGGCGTATGCAGTGACATGTGTCAGAGCAGGGGACTGACAGGGATGTCAAGGCCACGGCAGCGCATGCTGCACTGAGACGTCACCACAAACACGTCTATGGCAATCCCTGAACTGAGACTGCTAATTTTACTTTTAATAGAGTTGCAGCAAGCACGTCGCCATCTGTATTTTTCCTGAAACTAACATTGTTAGCAAAGGAAGGAAGGAAGGAAGATGGTGAAATGTCTACTGACTGAAAACTTTCAAAATTTCAACAGTTACAGTCACTTGTTATGTCATACTCTCAAACCGTACTCAAAACCACTGGCATCATTCCTGAAGGCAAAGAAGAGTTAAGTGTGAAGTTTTGCCTCTTCTTTTATTAATGAGGATACTGTTTTGGCTGCTAAATCTAAAATCTCGAATGCAGGATGCACATTCATTTACCATCCCAGAAGACAAATAATGTCCCGGTTGAGCGCGGCAGCAGCCCACCCTGAACATACCACCACTGATGAATTAACTATCTCAAGCTAGTTTAAAGCCTCCACCCGAAAGACTGTTGCACACACTTCAAAGTCTTCCGCAGTAACAACATGCAAAACCGCTGGCATCATTCTTCAAAGTTTCTCAGGGTTGGATGCACGCAATGAATTTGGAGCAGCCCGCCGTTAATAGTGTCATTCCAGCAAAAGTGCCGCAGTAATCGGCGACGCTTTTCCCCGCGGAGCAGTTTCCCACTGGAATTTTCTCCTCTTCGCGCTCTAGGTATGCGAGACATCCGAGCTGTTGTGTGGAATATCACCCCCGCTGAGCTCCATCACAGCGTCCTCTGATATTCCCACACATGCGTTGGTGATTTCCAGCAGACACACGCTGGCAGTCTTTTACATTTAGAAGACGCTGGAGCGTAGGCGTTGCGGTTTACATCTGTCTGTTGAGTGGGAAGGTGAGACACCTGCTGATGCTGTTGCGTGATTGGCTGAAATGCGATACGTCGCGAGCACTCTGCCGCCTGTGCTGCAGGTGTGTGTCGGCACACGTACGGTGTTTACTTGCGGCAAATTGACTATCCGTGCTCTGATCTGTCTTGTTTGTTGCAACACTGATGATTTCCCCGTGCTCTTATCTCGTCAGTGATTGCAATCACTTGTTGTGTTTAGCAAGTAAATTATCATCAGCTCAAACCAAACGCACTCATTTGATCAATCGATATCTTGTTTAATCTTGCGCACAGTTGCATCCGGAGCCGCGTAGAATACAAACAGGAAGTAAAGTTGTTTTTTTTTTACTACAGCGCCCCCTACATGTCAGTTCCGCCTCCTTCCCCTTCATTTTCTCTCTGTCTCGTTTTCCGCTAAAGTTCACCTTCATGCCCCCCTCGCTCTCACCCCGCCCTGCTTTGCTAGATTACTGTGGCTTTGCCGGAGTCTTTTGGGACCTCCCTTCATTACCGGCCCTCATCTTCGCATGGCCCTCTCCATTTAGCCCCGTCTGACAAAAAAGGACTCGACCAAATGGCTTTCCGTCCTCCCCCCTCCATCCAAGAATTTTGGCTTCCAATTAAAACTAAATGGAAAGTGCCCCCCCCCCCTCGCACACACACACAACCACCACCTCATCCCGCGTTGCTCCCATGACACTACGGATGAGGCCCCCGCTCGACACCCACCCCCCACCTGCTCAAACAAGCCAGCAAACAATGGCCGATGTGTAGAATAGACCCTCTGTAATAACATAAAGCAATGTGTACCGAAGCTTTACTCTCCATTAAATTATTCATAGTTCAACATAATTCACCCTCATTCCCTCGTCTTCAATTTATTCGTTTAGTATATTAAGGGTTTTCAGGTCTTAGTGTGTTATAAAAGTCCTATTGAAAATGGATGAGCTCCTCCGCGCATCACCTTTTTCCCAGCGCTGCCAATATTACTCCCCCATACAAGATTTGCATCGCGCTAACTGTTGTGTTAAATAGTTCAGGAGGCAGTTTAGCAGTGCAGGAAGCGCAGTCTGAGGCAGCCATCTCTATAAATCAGTGTGATTCTGACTCACATAACTGCCGAGGTGGCTACTGAAAAATAATATATATTAAAAAAAAAAAAAAAAAAAAAGGACATTGTATTTAATTACAATCCAGATCCGATCCGCGGGTGCTCTTATGGAAATTCGAACTGAAATTTCAACGGGGGTAACGTTCACTCGCTGACCTTCACAGTTTGAAAGATGGATTATACGTTCTGAGCAATGGAAAGCAGACTGTCCTCCCACTTAATAAGCTCAAAATGATGATTAATCTGTGAAAAGCGGCGCAGAGCTCCTTTTAATGCATGGGTAAAGAGACCCGGGATTCAGCTGGGACCGTCCGCTCTGCGGCGGCGCACACTCAACCCCCAGGATTATCTGTTCGGAATCACCCCCCTCCCCACCCACCCACCCCCCCGAACCTAAGCCAGGTGTCTGGAAAGTCATCATATCCTTTTTGAACTATTTTTAAGGCATCAGAAACTCTAAATCTGCTTTAAACACCCCTTTGAAGTCCTAGTTCGAACTCTTTGAAACACCACTTCTGTATTCAGCTGACATTATTTACGGAGCTTAAGAGTAAGAGGTGCTCTGGACAATCACCAGTGACGATAACTCAATTTGCAGTAATTCCTACCCGGTATGAACCTCCGGCTCTGTGGCACAGGAGTGGTCTGCTCCAGTTGCAGCTGTTATTGATGAGGTTTGGAAAAAGTCTCGGGCTTCTCCGTCCGCTTTGGGCCTCGGTTATTGACCTGGTGATTGATTTAGGCCCTCATAATTAGCAGGCCTAATTTAATTAAAGTGCAATTTAACGATACAGTAGGCAAAGGCAAGGGCAGCTGTGTCATTGATAGATCAGCTCAGGCCTGATATGAAACAGGCTCTGCAAATGATGTATTCCACACACAGCAGGTTTCCCAGTGACAGATAAGAAGAGACAAAAGATGGAGAAAGAGAGGAGTCGAGGAAGAGAAACAGCCTTTTGTTTTTCTAAATGTCAGTGCACGAACGGGACTGCCCGTCTCCCACCTCCACCCCTCCACATCTCGCCGCTCGCTTTGGCTGTGGACGAATGCAGACTCTCTGATCTAATTTTCCTAACAGCATTAAGAACCTGCCTGTCCCCGTAATTTGCTTCAAGTAAATTTAACGTCGGAGCCTTAACTTTTTATGAGCCAAAAAAGCCACGTCTTTGCGTAAAGGAAAAACAAAGAGAGACGGACGTAAATGCTGGAGATTTTTGTTGATTAAAAAGACGAGCAGAGACGGGGCGGGGGGGTGGGGGGCTGCATTAAACTTGGCCGGGCTGGGAATACGATATACCGCGCGTATAATTGAAGCAGAAAATATGTAATTTGAGCGAGCGAAGGTTGGAATTCGATTAAAATTCTGGTTCTAGCTGTTGTTGTAACATTTGGATGAGGAAAGCAATTTAAAAAACAAACCACCTTTAACCGGTATCTCTCATAGACCTTACAGTGTTTAATGTTTTTTGGGGGGCATTTTGTTTTTATTTTTCAGGTATAGTGAACAAAAACCTCAATATTTTCTGTCTGGGTATCTATGAGATGAACGTTTAACACAGAGCTCAACCCAACCGCCCGTATATGGGCGACTGTAGTTTAACGGGTGGAGCGGGTTGTCATCGCAGGGTTGGTGTTTGGATCTCTGGCCTCTCCACATGTTTTTGGGCAAGGCACTGAACTTAAAATTGCTCCCAATCACAGGTGAGTACCTTGCATGTCAGTTTCCAATGTCCTGGCATTCATACATGTGGATGTTACTTAGACATCCACCAACCTAGACCAGACCAGACACCTCCACCATAGATATATTTCCTCCTGATGCAGGCAAATGAATGATACCCATAGAAAGTCCAGACAGGCGAGGGAACTCTTAATACGTCCTTGTTTCTTCAACACGTGAACACGACTCTAACTCAAAACACATTCTCAACATCAACCCCGCCTCGCCGGGGTCTCCACCTTACACAACAAGTCGTGTCTGCCTCCCCGCCCTCATTATCAAAAGGAATAGTACATCTAATCTGGAATGTGAGAGCTCTGCTCCCAACGAAGCTGGAGCCCACAGGGCTGCAAGGCGTGAAATATGAAAGACAACACATGTCCTCATCAGAGGACGCGCGCCGCCTCGGCCTCTCTCCCTTGGCACACAAACACAGGACCGTTCGGGATCGCAACCTCCCTCCCTATATATTTTCCTCTCGCATGCGCATAAAAAGCAAGGGATGGCGGACACCAGGGTCACGGCGCTTTGATTTTCCTCCAGATCTGCACTTTCTAGTCCAGCAGTTTGCCAAACAAATGAAACACTGGCTGAACAATAATAAAAAAAATAGACAGATACATTAATTGAGGTACAAGGTTTTATATTCTTTTTTTGTAGCTTACATCAGCATTGGAAAAATCCTCATTGCTTCGTACTGAAATCTGAGCTTAGGTCACCGTTCTTAAGATCACGGCAATGTAAATAGGGAGGCATACGGCCTCTCTGCTGACAATCATTAAGTACCATTTAGGGAACTTGTGGGTAGGATGAAGGAGGTCATTATGACCCTTTCGTCATCTGCAAACCAGTTTAACTCTTCGGCCAGCCTTTCACGATATACCCCCACCCCCGACATAAATGTAAATAAACGTCAAGCGGTCTTAGTCAGCGGGATGTATTGGTTGTTTTAATGGCAGCGGAGGCCGATGGGCTGGTGGGGATAGAAGGGTTAAGGATGGCGGAGAGAGCCCGGGTCGCTGGGTGCAACGGCCACGTCCAATCTAATCACGGAGGAACATTTTTTTTTGGCGGTAATGGTCGTACCCTTTTATGGCGAATGTTGACGCGACGGTGACGAAGCCGTCCCACGCGCCGGACCGTCCGTCGACATCGGCTGGAGGCTCTGCTGATCTCTTTTTAAACCACATGTCATCTGTTCTTCAAATTTCAGAGAGAAATCTTTGCACCCAGCGCCATAAAGCTTCTTGTAACTGCTCATTGAAAGCAGAGAGATTCTGGCTCCAGTTAAAATGGAAAAGTATTGGTAATTGCTTCTTGAGGTCAAAGGAACTTTAATGGGACTATTAGGAGTTATTACCAGCAGCTTGTCTTTGTATGTCAATGCCATTGTACAATGCGGCGGTGCTGTGAAGTCCTATTCGGTCTTGTCTGTTGTACAGTGTTTAGTGGAACTGCATTAACTGGAGGTAATGAGGGTACAATTATGGCTCCTTAACCTTTTGTGAGAGAGAGGAAAAGCCTCAGCCTGCGCCGCCGCCTTTTTCTTTTTTCTTCTTCCTTTTACCTCTGCTCTCTGAGAGTGGATTATTTTCACATGTTGCCATCATATGTTACCTTTGGCTGGTTTTAATGTTTCCATAAGGGGCGTGTGTCACCTTGCGCAAATAATGTCTGGTACTTTTAGCCGGCCGAATCAGGAGGGAGCGTGGCCTTTTGTAAATACTTCAACGGTCCCTTTCGCTGAGCGCCCTGGCTAAATTGCTTGTTTCCTTTATTTATTCGTGCATTGTTCGCTGGGAGACATTTGTGCATCCTGCTCTTTGGCGTCCATTGTTCTCCAGAGTGCACTCGGACCCGTCGTGGAGCGCCGAGGCGGGTGACGTCGGCTGACAGCGAGGCCTGCTCCGCGTGCGAAGCCCCCGCGCAGATGTGGACCTCCACCCCGGCGGAGGGGTGTGGGCCAGAAACACATCATTTGCTGTGACCTTTGAACTTGTCCTTGTTAAGCCCTTGATGCCAAATACGGGCTCACTATCCCCCCACCCCCCAAGCCCTCCAATCCTCCCTTTCTCCTAACAGCTACATGTTGTACCTCCCCGTGGCTAACAGCATGACACACACACGCGTACACACTTACAGTAGGACGGCGCTTGATGGAGGATGACAGTTCCTCAACATGCTGCCTTTGCCCCAACCCTTAAGCAGCAATATGTGTTTGTGTAGAGTTCCCCCTCCTGACCAAACAGCTGCTACCTCCCCACCGCCCACACTCCTCTTTCCCTTTGCTCCTCTCAGCAGTCTCTAACCTGCCTGTCCATTTGAAGGCGACACGGCTCTGCACTTTGCAGCTCTCTGCTTCTCCCTCCGTCCTCGCCGCGCTCCATCTCCCCGTCTGTCCCTTACGTGATGCTCAATAACCTAATGCTGCCGCTGTCTGATGGCCAAGCCTCTAAACCTTGCATTTTTGCTTCCCTTTATTGTCGAAGAGGCCGGAGATTTTATTTTTATTTATTTTTCTGGCAGCATATCGGGTCTCTGGGGAAGGGGGAGAGAGATGCTGGGGGAGGGAGCGTGTGGCGAGGGAGGGACAAAATCAGCGAAGGAGAAATAGAGAGCTCGGAATGAGTGCCACGGAGAGTTGAAAAGCCTTGTTGCATCCCCACTCCGCTGGTTACCAAGGGATCAACAGGGTGCTAAAAGCACTCAAGGGAGGAAGAAATGGATGGTTTTTAGAGAAAGGTTAAAGGACGGACTCAAAGTGATGGAGAGACAAAGGAAGGGAGTTGAGAGGGAGAATGACGGGGCAGGGAGATGCGGAGGTATATTTAGCCTTTGTCTCTCCTCTGCTGTCACACAGTGCTCAGCCCTGCCACTGACACATGAGCAGACAATAAAGGGGTTGGCAGTGGATGTAAAGGGAGATTGCTTCTTCTTCTGCCCCCTGGTCATGACCCCCCCCCCCCCTCGCTATACTGACTGAACCGCTGCTAGTATGTCGGCATCTCTCCTTACAGGCTTCAGCTCATAAAACATCAGTCACAACAACTCATTATTTGTCATATTAAGTCCTGAGAGGGGTTTATGTTAGTCTGGACAGACGTCTTTTAATGAAGAGGCTGCACCCTTCTTGCCTCTGATGAACCACGGCGGCCACTTAAGCGCTGCCTCGCGTGAATCCGGGGTCAAGAGTCGATCGCGCGTCCGTTAGCCGTAGAAGCGGAGCGGCAGCGAAGGCGCCTCCGACGCCTGGAGAAATCTGCTCTTAAGGCTGAGAAAACATTACCGCTACCAACTGCTGCGCCGCGAGACGAATGTGCAATTTGTCACGGCTAAAGAATATGCGTAAGAGCAACACATTAGCACATATTTTTGTTTATGAACACATTAAAAAATCCTGCTAAAGGAGCGAAGTGATTCAGCTTAAACAGATGCCCCAGCTCTCTGAATGTTAAGGCTATAACTCAGTGCACTCGTCTGAAAGGAAAGAAACAAATAATGAAACTTCTTCTCGCAGTTGTCAACTGATTTTGTATCACTGTTCCGACTTTCAACTCAACCGTCCCTCTGATCTGATCTCAGCAGAGCCCTCTTTCTGTTTTATTTTATTTTATTTATTTTATTATTGCTACTTTTCTCTTCCCTTCAGTGTCATTTTCACACATCTTCCTGGTTTTTCACACCTGAGCAGACACATCACCTCGCTCTGGTGCGGCTCAGATATCTACAGTACCTCTGCCATTTTAAGGTGTTTTTACCTGTCACATTCACACACCTGATTGCACAGACATTTTTTTCTTCTTCTTCTTCTTCTTCTTCTTCTTCTCTTGGCCTCGCCTTTGGGCTGGATTCCGCTACTGATGCCAATTTGCAGGCTCCCAGTTCCATTCAGTTGAACAGCAATTCATTGAGATGTTTCAGTTTGGAAATAATTACTAGTAAATCTAATGTCGCCTGGTTCCAGGATTTGTGGCATTTCCATTAAAATTAATCTGTAAATGGCGCATCTTGCGTATGGCTTCGCTTTTGTGCTGCTCGTCTCTGTTTCTCTCTTGTTTTGGATGTGCCTCGCACATGGACTAATCTTACTGCACGCTGTCTCGTGATGCACAGTGAATCTCGCAAGACCATGCTTCCTCTATTGAGAAGATCCAGGAAATGGCATATGTTTGATAAACAAAAAAAATCGATATGCATTTTTTTTTCTAATTTACTCTGTAATGCTGAATGTATCATACTTGATGCACGAGCTTATTTGAAATGTGCACCACCACCATAATCTATACCACCCAGAAAAAACCTGCTGTATACAACTACGTATACAACGTTATAACTTTCGGCTGCTCTCATAGACTTTCTAGTTTTTTGCGGGACAATCTTTGCAAATTATGAACAGCTAAGGCTAAAAATTTTAAATATTATTTATTGAAACAACGTACACTATACTCTGCTCATGGGTCTATATAGTAATTTACCTCAGTCGGCGCTGTAATGCCACAGTGCCGATTTAATATTTTTTTCATATGTTCTTTCTGATTCATTTAAGCTAATTACATAACAGATCAAATTTTTATGTTGTAAATATTAAATTATTCCACACACACTGTGTTATTTTTTCATATTTCTAGGATTTGTTTATTTATTTTTTTTATTACACTAATGTTTCAGATGTTCACTTGGTAGTTATTGTCTTTTGTCATCCTCAGTTTTCACTAACACAATTAAGTAACTTTCATAACCTGTGCAATACGTATTCACCAGTCCGGAGAAGAAATACACGAAACGGTCATAAAATGAGTCCAACCACACTAAAAGAAATGTTTGAAATGTTTGCAGTGAATGGGTCCTTTTTTCTAAAAAAGAAACTGACATAAATCCCCGATGATTCAAACATGATACACTGAATCAAAGATGTTTTTCTCCGCAGCCACAGATACAGTATTTCCCTTCTCTATGTCTGTTCTTTATTTTGTCACATCTCTCTCTCTCTCTCTCTCGCGCGCCTCCGTCCGTGTACATAGAAATATGCTAAAGGCAGAAAAGACGCGACTCAGCCACTTAAATCCTTCAGGATTAAACTAACAAACAGGAGATTGTTGCCAAGAGCCACTGCTACTGAAGTTAATTACATGTCAGTTTCTGTGATGATACGCCGCTAACCAGCCTGCTTCTCTGATGACTCTGTAGTCTGAGACGTCTGTGGAGCACTGTAGCCGCTTCATTTTGCTCACTGATGATCATTTCAGCTCATGCCGTTATCTTTTTTACTTAAGTTCCTGTCAGTTTGTGTATAGTTATTCTTCTCGTCCAATTTCTTCTCCACAGGTGGCCAGATCCTTACAAGTGCATAGAGTGTACAGAAGTATAGTATATGTGTGTATATATATATTTATATATATATATATATATATATATATATATATATATATATACATCCAACTGTGAGGTTTTTCTAAGAATCTTTGTGAATAACAGGTCCCCGAGAGACGTTCAGGACCTCCGCTGACACGTAATTAAAGAGCGAGGGGATTGACTGACGGTCGTAGAGGGGAAGTAGACAGGGTGAGACGAGGTCTGCTAAGGTGGACAGCTGATGAAATTTTCATGCCCCCTCCCTTTCTTACCTCTAATAAATAAACAGGGGGTGTGGGGGGGGGCAGAGTCGCTCTGCTTCACCACCCGTCGCCAAAGATATCCCGGGCCCTGAAAAGGGTTGAATCCATTTCCATAAAGTATCCAGAGGGGGGCGTGGGGCCTATTTGAACGGGCTTGACATTTTAGTAAAGGGGAGAGAAAGAAGAAGGTGAGGGGTGGCGGCGGGGGAAGTAGCGGCGGCTAACAAAGCGTTGCGTCTCCCCAAGAGACGACTGTCTGGGTTCTGACAACTTCACACACACACACACAGATAAACACACACACACGCATCCGTTAACTGGAAGCAGAAAGTTAAATTCACTCTGCTTGCCACTTCTCGATGGCCCCCCTCAGCTTTTTCTGTAACTAACCTTCAACATCTGATTATAAGCTGAAAAGCATGTTATTAGACGTGAGCGCCCCCACCGCCACACCCCCACGCACGCCCCATTCTTCTCGCAGGATGTCATCACTGCATGTAAGTGCCCCGCTCAATCCGCAGCGTCCCCACGAAGAAAGCTCAAATGAAGATTTTATCCCGCATTAAGGAGGCCAAGAAGCTGCCGTCTCGTCCCAGAGCCTAGTTAAGTCTTCAGACGTCTGGCTTGCCTGTAAAAAGCCACTGCCTCCTCGCCCGGCTGCCTAATGGGCCTGAAGGAAGATGAGTAAATGAAGTGAAGGGGGAGAGAGAAACAGGAAAAAAAAAAAAAAACGGGCCGCGAGCGCTCTCCTTCGCTCCAGACCTCCATCCCGTCACCTTCAGAGACCTGGTGCCACGGCGCCGGTCAGACCTAATTGATTGAGCAGGAGCAATCAATCAAGGCCGCTCCGTCACTGGGGTCGCTCAGATGTTTTGGCCGGGGTGGGATGTCTCCACGCGGCAGCACCGGGGGCCTCAGCCCGTCCTGCACTCAGAGTCTTTAATTTACAACAGGGCTGTTACTTTTCCTGCAGGTAATTGGATTAAAAGCCAGAGGACAGGGTGAGATGTAAGCAGAGCCAAATAATGACAGAGAGGTTTTTCTTTTTGTGTTTTTTACATTCCTGGAACAGGCTTTTAATGATTTATCTGTCTTTCTTTCTTTCTTTCTTTCTTTCTTTCTTTCTTTCTTTCTTTCTAGGAAGAGGAGGAGGAAGAGCAAAGGAGACACGAAAGGAGAATTGAGCGGATAGAGCCAGTAGGGAGGGCCGACTCTTCATTGGAACATTCACCTGTGTTAAATCTAGAGTGAGTGACCTTTTAACCGAACCCCTAAACATGAACTATATGCAAAACGATTGGTTACCTATTGCTGGTGTCTGCTGCATGTCAAGATATTTGTGCATTTAATACAAAACATGTTTAATTTTCTAACTACGACTGAGAAGCTAGGACCTGCTACAACACTGATTGTTAACCATAACCATGTAACCTAGGTCCTCTCCCACCCTCACACAGGTCTGTTGCTGTTTATTTGTCTGCACATCTTTATCTGGACAAATTAATCTCCTCCTCCCCCCGCCCCTCTTGTTACACGTTTTCAATTAATTTGTTCTCTTTTAGCGCAGCGGCCTGATCCTAATCACTTAATTGGAGTCTCCATTTGCATCCCCGATCGACGCCGAGGTCCGCGGGCCGGACTTTGTAATGGATGACTTTGTGTACGGCGCACAGTCCACACCCCGCCGACCCCTCGTCTCGTTTCCACAGCGCTCCGCATTTCTACGTTTTCTTGACGCCCCCGTTATTTTTTTATTCACGTGTCTCTCTTCTGCACCCTCCCCCCTCCACCCCCCACGCCCCGTCCCTGACTCTTCCTTCTTCCACCTTCTCCCCTGGTCTCATCCATCAACGTCCTGCAGAGGCATGCTCAAGCCGGTGGAGGTGTCCAATGAAGGAGGGCCCCTGGGGATCCACGTAGTGCCTTTCAGTTCACAAGATGTCAGGTAAAAAAATAAATAAATAAATAAATAAAATAAATAAATAAACTGAGATTCAGAGCTGCTGCTTGTGAACAACAATAACTTCAGCGTCCAGTGTGTTTCCCGGACGTTTTTGCATTGAAGTCTCTTTTTCTGTGTTGCTCAAAGCTTCCCCTTTCACTGACTCTGATTCTTCCAGTCATATTTCTTTTTCCTTCTTTTTTTTTTGTCTTCTCTCATACTTGACACCCCTCGTATCCCACAGCTTGGAAGCCCCTTCAGTGGCAGGCAGGACAGATGAAAGCAGTTCTGCTCTTAAGTTTTTTCTCCTTTTTTTTTTTAAATTCTGCCCCGTGCTTTCGGGTCACAGCGTCCGCTCCGTCTTCAGAGACGTTCAGGCTGCTCCCCTTTGCGTTCCTTTAACTGATAAGGAGCGTCGATGACAGGGGACGCGGGGAGGAGAGCGTCCCGGTTTATGGTGATTCCAGAAAAAAAATAAAAAATAAAGGACAGCGGAAGTGGCCAGATGTAATCAAACTAAAAGCTTGTGTATAACACAGATCCCAGCTGCACGCCAAGCGACTGGCACGGCACCAAGGTGAAAGTGACTACTCAGCGCTGGGGAAGGTGGGGGGGCGGGGGAGGGGAGGGGAGGGGAGGAGAGGAGAGGAGAGCGAGGTGAAAAGACGGAGTGAGGAGATGAAATGGAATGACATTTGAGGCAGGGAGGATGGCTGTCATTGAAGACGGCTGCTGCCTCAGACACTAATCTCATTGCTGTTTATAAGCAAGTGTCAGGAAACTATATTTGGCGCTGACCTCGTGCTAACGCCCTGAGAAGCTGTGACACTTCGAGTTACCCTGAGTCGGAGGAGGATAATAATGATTCATAATGAGTTGCCTGTAAAAAGCCCAATAGAATGAACTGCTTCGAATCCAGCAGCATAGGCACGCTGCGATCATTAAACACTGCATCTCCACAAACTCGGACAGCATCCTGCGCGGTGCAGCAGTAATGCTGCTTGGCAGTAAATTTCTTCTCCATCAGCTAAGGTTGGTACTAATAGCTATCAGAGCCTTCAATTAACTTCAGCCCTGATAAGACTTATTGTCTGGTCAGTGGGATGATGCTAATGGACTGGGCCGGCTCTTTCCTGTGAGCTAGGACAGGAGGCATTAGCCTCATCGGGGCTGTCATTAGTGTCTAGACCAGGGCCATGGGGGTCAGACAGCCGGCAAAAACCAGACAGCAAACAAAAGACTGCAGGGCGCTCGAGCATCGGCTGCCCGCATTCTGCTCCACCGCACCGACATCGAGTCAGATCCGAGGCAGCGCTGGGAGACAGCTGTAGGAGAGAGCTTAGAGACCCTGTCACTCCAGCAGCCAGTATCTCTCTCACACACCCAGCCCAAAAGCACACGTCCTCCCCCGAAAATGAACTTAAACCTCCCGCAGGTTGTGAGCAGCGGCAGCCCATCTCGAGGAGCGCGTCCCCACGCGAGCTGATGCAGATGCAAGCTGTCTCTTTTTTTTTTTTTTCATGCCAAGGCTTCAGGGAGCGTTTCCGCTCTGCCCGGCGTGCACGCGCGAACGCTCGCTGCGCACCTGCGGACGCACGCGCCCCCTTCCCCAGATGCATCCCGAGCCTGATGAACTTCTCGTCCCGTGACCGGTTTCAATTGTAAACAAAGTGCGGACGTAATTGCCGTGCATAAATGGATCCTGATTGGATTATTATTTGATTAAAGGCGGCCGATGCGAGCAGGTGGCCTCCCTCAGATCGCTTCCCAGCGCTGCCACCCGGCCACGCGCCTCAAACGTGGATGCTGATTCCCGTTTTCGAGGAAAAAGCGGAACCCGTATTTGTTTTCTCCAGAGCCTGCAGAGAATCTCTTAACTGCGCATCGTGCCCATTTGTGCCACCGGATGAATTCACTCACTCGGCTGTGAGGATTTAGATTTAGCTTTAGCTCTCTGCAACTGGCAAGTGTCTGCAAAAGAAAGTGCTTGTGCATTACAGACAAGACAGTAATTGTGTTTTTTTTCCCGATTATCATCTTGTTCACATCTTTTAAATACGCTGCCTTCTCCCCTACCCTCCCTGCCGCTGCTCTGAATACTGATCAGGGATCAACCCAAACTCCTTTATCCACTGTCTGTAGTCTGCCGCCAGATCAGAAGTCATTAAGGTGTGTCCATGCTGTAATCTCCATGCGCAATACTTTGTTTTCAAGCTGTCAACACTTACGGAGATAAAGCACAATCATGTCTGCGTCCACACTTTCCGCAATTACTCTCTGCTCGGCGCACTTAAGCCGACCTGGCAACGCCGGCTTAGACACGGAGGAAGAGGGAAGGGCCTTCCGTGATCTTTAATTTCAACTTAATGCTGAACCATTTACCCCCACTGAGGAGCTGAGATGAGGCCGCGGCGCGAAGCGTGGATGTCCACATTATGCAGCCAATTAGGGCAATGTTCTGAGAGTGGCCCTGTTTGGCTGAAATGCTAAAGAGCTTCACGGATCTGCCCTTGACGTCCGCGCTGAACGGGGTCACCGTTTAAACGGGCTGTTGTTGACGACGTGTCCGGGCAAAAAGACAGGAAGTAGCCCGAGAATTATGAAAGGCATGCGGCTCATGTCCTTGCTCCTTACAAAGCCACTCACTTCATCTGAGCTCCTCGGCGGTTTGGGCTCGGATCCGTTTTACTTTTCCTTTTACTTCTAGTTTCCGTCTGTTTACCTGCTACCTCTGGCACATCCATCGCCGCGGACTGAAGCTAGAGTTTGTATCTCGGCTGCGTGCGCACACATCAGATCTCTTTGCATGCAGTTATCCTCAGGGCCTCGCCAAAGCCCCAAGGAGCTCGCTGATGTATTTATTTACCGGGGTATTGAGGGGCGGGGGGTTTGAAAGTGAAGGTTGCCTTTTATTTTTTTTTTATTTTTTGAAGGGATTGCTGAGATGGCACCGCCACAGAACTCCTGCGGTATTTATTACAGCCCGAGCGGCTCTCGTCTTAAGCCCCAGTCAAGGCAGCTGTCTGTAGCGTTCTTCCCGGAAGCCATAAGACGATGTCTTAGCCGTTGGTCTGGATTATTTCACACATCCTGCCCCGTCGTTCTCTCAGACCTGCCCACAGGGAAGAAAGGCAAAATGGAGGACAGGAAGACGGATGGAGGGCTTAAAATCAAGTCCGTGATGCAGCGACTACGGGAAAATGCGCGTCTTCATCCGAGCTTAAAGTCTGGAAAAAGTTAACTTCTGCTGGCGATAGAGTGACTTTATGATTGTGCTGCAGGAACCTGTCAGGGAGCTCACTCACGTATTTTGTTGCGCTGTTGGTTCAGAAGTTATGAATGCCATAAAAAGCCATAAAATAACACCCTCCAGCTAATGCCAATTACCCAACACTTCTTCTTTCCACTCCATGCATTCCTATTAGACTTCTATACTCTGCCATTACCTTTCAACATGTGAGGGTGCAGGTGAGAAGGCTTTCAACCTGCACCCCGCTGTACAATTTAATGATGCATTTGTCACGGCTGTGTCTAAATTATCTTTAACCCGTTGCGTGTTCCCTTGCAGGACTCAGGGCTTGCTCGTGAAGCGCCTGGAGCGCGGGGGCAAAGCCGAGCAGGAGCGTCTCTTCCAGGAGAACGACTGCATCGTCAAGATTAATCAGGGAGACATTCGCAACCTGCGCTTTGAACAGTAAGCTTTCATGTGGGACCATTATGGCGCTTTCTCTCCGTCTGGTTTTCCTTTTCTGCATTTTAGGAGCTCCGGCTTTTCCCACTCCCGGCGACTTCTCTCTTCTTCGCGTTAGGTGTCCTCAGCTCATTTTAATTTCCCTTCAGTACCTCCAAAACTAGGGCACATGCGGCATTAACAACACGGAAACGCTGGCCGCTGAGTGATTCAGTTCACACTGATGGGAGCACCATGTGGTGACCGCGCTGACACTAAGCAGTGTTGCTGTTGATAAGCCATTCCAAACTTCAGGGAGATGTGACACCTACATCCGAATGGCGCCCTAATAAAACTGATATATTACTGACTTGTTGGCCTTCCTGTAATAGGTGTACGTCACACTCCTTCACCACTTCCCCGCCGTCTGATCCAAACCCGCACACCCTCTTCCCTCGATTCATTCCCATCGATTCATCATCGCTTCCCCTTCATTTCCTGGAGTGGGATGAAGATATGAGCCTCGGGTTTTACCCAAAGAGACCCTTCCCTTTGGCACGCACGTGTGCCAGAGCGTTGGACTTTCACACATACTCGCACACGCGCTGACATGCACACGCAGTCACACCGAGCCGTAAAGTCTTATCTGCAACTCTGTGTGCGTGTGCCAGGCTGAGAAATAGATTCCTTCTCCTGCAGGCTGGATCTCGGAGGCTGTGTGCGAGGTGGTCCGCTCGGCTCTCTCCCTTATCATCCACTCCTCCACAGGAAGAAATAGCCCAGATTCACGCTAACGGAGGCTAAGCCTGCAGTCAAACTGGGCCGGACATATAAAAGCCGCTGGACTCGGAAAGTTTGATTCCCAAAGTCAGAAACTGAACTATTTCCCAATGACAACTGAGCCTCTTAATATCTAAATAAAAGAAATATCTCAAAATATGTTCCTGAAGCGAGGCACGCCCTCGTGTTTCATAGCTAACTTTGGGTGAGGAGCTCTCCACCGCCATTGTCGGGTTACCGTACTGCATTATGCTAATGTGCGCGTCACATCACTCCGCGTGCGAAGCCGCAGAGGCTGCGAAAGCCTTTTTTCTTCTCAAAGCGATGCTATTGTCATTAGTAAACATCCCGGTTCCCCTCCAAACCTTTTCTACTGTGAAAGAGGCTTACAAACCAAATCCACAAGGGAGTGATGTTTTGTAGCGCTCCGCACTTACCCCTCCCCTCCCCTGCCCGAACGCACCCTCCTCCTCCTCCTCCTCCTCCCCGGCACCCGGGTTCATGTGATGTTTGTGATTTTGCATGGAAATGAGGCGAAGGAGCTCAACTTTCCTCCCCGTCCGCCCCTCCCTGTCGCCCGCCCCCCCTCCACCACACCCCTCGTCTTGATTGTGTGCCGCAGAGAGTGACAATTTAAAGTGATAGTCTAATCTCCTTGGATTGTTTTGCATGGGTAAATATTTTGAGGCGCTTAATCTAACTGAATGTAATGATGCATTGATGGGGGTAATTTATTATTCAATCAGCCTCGCGTGGAGGCTGATTACTGGAGTGATGGCACTGTATACAACACACGCGTGCGCGCACACACACACACACACACACTTGCTCATCCAGTCATCACCCCTCAGTGTGCATATGTGAGTGATTTTTTATTTTTTATTTTGTAAATTACCATAAGAATAAAGATGGGCGAGACCAAATCCCGCAGAAGTGGCGTGGCGCGGCGCGAGCTCCTCGCCTCCGTGACACCGCTCCAACGGAGTGCTGTCTGTCGCGGCGCGCGGCAGCTTAGCGGCTGTCATCGGGACGCAATCAGCGCGGCGTTGCCGGCGTCGTAATGGGGAAGGGGATCTGCAAGAAAATAAAATAAAAAAAACTCGGATTGTTGGAATCCAGACGTGCCTTTGGCCACTTACGCTGCAGCGTGGCTCTCTCTCCTGGCCAGCCTATCTATATGCTAAGTGCCGCTCGCAAACCAGACTAAACAATTCTTGTGTCTGGGAACGCCGTCGAGCTCTTGTCTTGCCTTATTGGCGCCCCAAAAACCTCACTTGAGACTCGTATTCTGTTTGTTTTGTTTCGGGGTTTTTTTTGTGTGTGTGTTCTTATTTTGTGCGTGAGGAATACGCGCGTTTGCTTTTGACTTTATTGTCTGGAAAGCCTCCCTGCTGCATGATTCATCATCTCCGTTCTGATTGTCAACTCATGTCCGTTCATCTGCGACCGCACGCAGACTCCACGCAGGCTCGCAGATACGTATTGCAGGAGAGGGCTCCGGACGCAGACGAGTTCCACTGCTGTACGTTTACACCGCACCAGCGTATAATATTTCAACACAAAAAACGCAGCATTCTTATCTGTTACCAGTCTTGACGCTGGTAATTATAGATAGTGTAATTTCCATCGTCTACTACTAAGCAGGGAGAAGCCCTGCGAATGCGCGAGCTACCCTGAACTCTCCCTGTTGCCTTTCAACGAACAATTTATCACAGCTTTCCTTATCCGTCTCCATCTGCCAAGCTATGATAGTACATCATTGTACATGTATCTCTTATCATGTCAAAGCTAATTCATTGCAGCCATGTCTGCATGACCTTGCTCTCTCTCCCTCTCTCTCTCTCTCTCTCTGTTGTGTCACCTCCAGAGCTCAGAACATTTTCCGGCAGGCCATGCGCACCCCGCTCATCCTTTTCCACGTGGTCCCCGCGGCCATGAAGAGACACTACGAGCTGCTGTCGGCCCAGAGCGAGCTCAGCCCGCCGCAGTCGAACAGGGTCCGCTTCAGCCAAGACTCCAAGCAGCCGGGGGACAGGTCCAGCCTTACGGGGGCGCTGGCGTCCAGATCTGGACCGCAACCTGGCCTCGGTCACAAGTGGGTTTGATTGTCCTGTTTTTCCAGAAATCACTTCTCCGCTTGGAAAGATGAAATATACCGCAAAAAAAAAAAAAAAAAAAAAAATGGAAATATGGCATCTACACTGGTGCAGACAGGACGTGAAATGAAAGTTCAGTTTGGACCGATCTCATTATTATTTTTTCTTCTGTTTTGTATAAGAATTGTATGTCGGTCCGTCTCTGTGTGTATGCCAGTCCTCTTCCATATTCCAAAATGCATTATAAATTCACTGCGTATCCATCAATGTTGGGAAGCTGCAGAATAAAAATGAAGAGAGCAGTTTAACAGTAATTAGTCAAAACTTTCTGCTGGACGGAGATAATCATTTTGCGCCGCGTTGTTTTGCATCACTCGTGTGTGTACGGCTACACACAGTTGAGACAGACACTGTCACACAGAGAATGGAAAAATCCAGTTAACAGATAAACCGTAAACCAGAGTTGACCTGAGGCTTTCAAATGAAACTCCAAACATATTAAACATTCATAATGTCACGAGGCTGCGTTCAAGCTTCTGATAGAATTTATGTGTATCGTGCATTGTGAAATCTGTTATTAATTGAGAACACACAGAAAATATCAGCTTTTACCATTGTCACATTATAGAATCCATAAAAATATTGACATTTCCTCCACGTGGCTGTTGGGTGAAGAACTGCAGCAGGTGTAAAACAGACACTGACCTCTGTCTCCTTCCTGCAGCCACCAGGGCCCCCTGGCAGGAAGCACCCCCGAGTCGAGTCGACGCTACGCCACTTTACCCCACAACTTGGTCTCCAGGACCTCGTCCGCCCCCTCCCCCTCTCTGCAGCGCAGGGTGAGCGCGAACCCGTCCACCAGCTCCTACCTGAAGAACAAAGGCCGCAGGTTCAACATCCAGCTGAAGAAAGGTGAGAGGCGGCAGAAATAAGCTGTGATTTCCATTTTCCACCCTCATCAGCAGGGAGCTGAGGGAAGATGGCTGCGCACGCCGGCATCAAAGGGTGACGATTTTGTATTGCCGACATGTACGTTCTCAAAACGACAGGTTCAGCGGCTCCTTTTGATTGTCGAGCATTCGATGTGGCAGCAGTATTGTATGATAAAGTTTGGATTAAATGGTAAACGGAGCAGACAATAGGTTCAGGGTCTTTTCAGGGAACGCCAAGTCATTCTGGAAAAAAAAAAAAATATATATATATATATATATATATAAAACTCCTATTGCCTCTAGGCTTTGTTTAACAGAGCAGGCCAAAAGCAAACACAGATCTGTCCTGTCTTGAAAACAGTTTGTGGTTTGCTCCATTCAGGCTGTATCACTGTGGGGCTTGCGGTTGGAATATTAAGCTGCAGCAATCTGTGTGTTTGGAGTCGGGTTTTGTTTGAACACTCCGAGAGACCTTTGATACCGGAGCAGTTGTATAAGCTATGATGTATGCCATTTTCATCGCTTCGCTATCATCATGTAAATTAAGGAAAGGCTGGTTGTGAAGTGAACTAGACGTCTCTCTTTGCTCCTTTTTTTTTTTTTTATCTGTCGGGGGTTTGGAGCAGATGTCTCGTTGAAAACTGGCATGGAGGCCTTCGCGGCGAGCTTCGGGGAATGGTGCGGCAAGTGAGGGCAGCAACTCAGGCTAAATGCAACCCACTCTGGGGAAATGCAGTCACAAGCTGCTCTAATATGTTTGGCAGCGGCATCCGGGCACCGCTCTCGTACAGGCTGCACTGCGAGTTCTATTTATTTGTCTATAACGTGATAAAGTTTCTCCTTCTTTTCTGCACACAAGCCTCTCATTTTATTGAAAGTCAGGAGTTGTTGGTGATAGTCCAGCGTAAGGCTGATGCCAGCAGTTCAGTTTATTTTCACTAGCCACATGGCTTCATGGTCTAATTCCACACCACTCTTACGTCTATCATAACTCTTGAAATATGCGTGCTCTTGCCCATGTGACAGAAATGGTTTCGAACATTATTGCTCATGATTTAAATGTGGTTTACTGGAATGGACCTGCCTGACTTGTAAAGTCCAATCCATTTGTGGACTCTAAACGCGGATACTTGTTGCTGAGCTGAAGATTTAACCGAGGGAAATGTGCCTTTGAAATGCATTTTGACGATTCCGTTCGATTGCTATCAGACTTTATTGCCACTAATGTCCTTTTAGACAGGCTTCAGCAGTTTTGTTGTTGACTCGTTGTAATTGTTGGGATGCGGCCTAAGTGGCTCCAAGTTCCAAGTGGCAGGAGCACATCTTCAAAGGCAAATTAACAAGAGTGCCTTAATCAAATGCTGCTGTCGAAAAGGACATGCGCACCCCATTAAGTCATTCTGATGTGCCTCAGACTCTCCTCATGTTTTCTATTTAATTGGCTTATTGGAGCCAGGATTCCAACTAATCCAGAAAGGGATACAATCACTTTCATCCTGGTCTTCTATTAACCAAAATAAAGACGTCGGTGGTTAATTACTGCGGCCCTGTTAGAGATGCATTTCCCTAATTGCGTGATTGGGCACTGTTAGCGGCACCGTACAATGGACATGATTTTGATTCTGCTCATTAGGCACGTATAGGGCCTGTGTTATGGAAGGGGAGAGGTTAGGAAAGAAAGACCACAGCTGTGTTTCCATTTGAGATTTTGTTAAGTGCAATGTCAGAAGAGGTGGGAAATGTTTTAATAAAAAAGGTATTTTTTTGAAAAAAGAGCCTAATAGGAGATGAAAACTAGATTGAGAATAATTCTTTATGTGATGTATGTCTCTCTTGTGTCTCCGAAACAACTCATGTCATTGTCATGGGGTGGAGGTCTGGTCTGGTCTAGGTGGGTGATTCATGTCTAAGTAACATCCACATGAATGTCAGGTCCAAAAGCAGAACACTGACTTACCACACGATGTTATTTACTTCTCCTGATCATAATGTTATGGCACATTGTTGTAACTGTATCCCTTAGTTTTATCCGGAGTGCACCCAGTCGCTCTGAATATGAAACTTCACGCAACTATGTGACCTTGTATAAAAAGTTTGGCTTGTCACGGTGACAAGCGGCAGATTTAGTATTCACCATAAACGATGACAGCTATTTCTGTCTGCTCGGTTATCGCGCTGCACTGATGGAGAGATCATAGAGCATCATTATCCTCAGCAGCTCAACCTAAGCTCTAACTTCATAAGCAACCTCTTCATCACCTTTCCGCAAGTTTGTTTGTGTGCAGGCGGCGTGAGAAAGTTGCCTTCCACGATTCCCCCCTCTTAGCGCTCCTTGTTCGTCAACACTGACAGACAGTTCGACAGACTGCTAAAGAGGCGTGCAGGGGAAAAGTAGGTCATGATGAACCATCAGAGGTGCTGACAGCTCTGTGAAATGAGCAGGCACTTTGATATGAATACTAATCACTGCTGTTACCTCTGGTAAAGCCTCCGCCGAAATCACATAGCGCGACTTCCCAACTTAAGTGCTAGAAAAGCCGACATTAGGGTTGTGCACGGTTGAATCCTAACCACCTTTTAAAATCGGTTTCGTTTTCTATTTAAGGCAAAGAATAACCCGTCATCCACTTTTATTTGGTTTACTTCGTTTCCCCCGGCTGACATTTGAAACCGTTTCATTCTTTTTTTATTTGACAAATTCGGGTCTGGTCAGCGCAAAAGGTCAGACCTGAGATCCCCTTATTTATCCGTTATTGTATATGCCTACTTCTCTCTGGACCAGCAATTCATATTCATTTGATGAACCTTAAAGGTCGACCGTAAAACCCGAGGCGAATGGCTTTGCACTGATGATACCCTAAGTGTTTCCTCACAGTTAGAGTTTCGTCTTGACGCCGGCTGCTCTTTGAAAAGGCGCATAGCATTTCCTCAAGGATACAAAAGCAAGAAACAACTTTTATTGAACACACAGCGGTCACCACTTTCCCCCATTATGTGACCTCCGAACTGCCTTTATTACAGACGACCTGACCCAGACATGATTCGTGCACAGCCTGCCAGGCTGGAAGGGTTTTTGGTTGAAACATCTGGTTCGGTGCAGGCTAATTTGGAAAGCAGCATAACTGCTATTTAGATTCACTCCACTGTATTTTAAGAGGCTATTGAACATCATTTAGATGCGTTCTGCAATCCATAATAAATCACCGCTTGCTCATTCTGGTTCCCAACCAGTCTTTAATCTGACCGTTACTTTGGCTTTACAGTCCACATGCACGCATCTTAAACACTCAATTTTGGGTTCATAGCGCTATTGCTATATTTAGACTTAGGGACATGTTTTCATTCCAAAAAAGCTGAGTGAGGCACACCCAGATGGCAAACTGATAAAAAAATGCCAACATTGAACCTAGTGTGTTTGTATTAACCGTGGGAGGTTCAGAACATGGGGGAAAACCATAATTGGACGTCTGCTCGGTGGTTTCTCAGTCCTTTAGTCTTGCAGTCACTGGAAGCAATCTTAGAGTGAGGTTTCTTTTCTATGACTGGTTATACATATTTCTAGGAAAAGTCAGCTAAACGTTAAATCTAAAAATCGTATGTACACTGCAGCTTGTTAGTGGCAAGGCTTTTGGAATGAACTCAAGTAAATGAATGTCACCGTACATACCAGTGACTACGAATCTTATGCTGTTGACATTTATAAGCTCAAATGGAGGTTCTGCAACACTTAATATAAATGCATTATTTTTCTCCTCACTCTTCACAGGAATGTATTATCACTAATATTCCAGTCTCATTTTAGGGTTCAAGCACCCTGCTGGCAAACACATCCCTGCAAAAGTGTTGTCGAGCAAGATATTGAAATCTCCAGGACTGATATCATGCATCAGGCCTTTACTGAAAGGAATAATCTATGTTTAGCGAAATATTACAATACTTTTTTTTCACAATCTGGATTCCATTTCCCCAGGTCCAGAGGGTCTCGGATTCAGCATCACGTCCAGAGATGTCCCCATTGGCGGCAGTGCTCCCATTTACGTTAAAAATATCCTTCCCCGAGGGGCGGCCATCCAAGATGGCAGACTGAAGGCTGGGGACCGGCTGCTGGAGGTGGGGCATCGCTCTCAGGCGCCCTCGCGCCATTAAACAGTGTCGAGCGAGTGTGCTCTGTGAGATTGTATGTTGTGTGAGGGGCTAATGACTCTTTTGCTGATATGGCTTTGTTCCTAAATTCAGCTCTCTCAGCGCCTTTGTTGAAATGAGTCAAACACTCCACGTTGCCTATGGCTTTAACAATTCTGCCCCAGCTGTGAATTTCTAAGAAAACTTGGTTAGATGGAACAATATTTTGATTAAACTTCAGTCAGGCTGACGTGAAAATCAGCTAGTGCTCACTTTAGGGTGAATTAACCCATGTTTAACTCCAGCTCCATTGGGCTGAGAGGGTAATCTGCATGAAGGTTGTGTGGAGGCCACAGTGCCCTCTCTGTAAAGTAGAGTAGTTTAGAGAAGTACTTTACTTTATAATCTGAGTGTATATTTCTTTACATTTACTTTGACCTGCATGCATGGCCCTATTTTAATATTTATAACTATGTGTGTACATGTCCAGGTCAGTGGAGTGGACCTGAACGGTAAGAGTCAGGAAGAGGTGGTGGCCCTGCTGCGTGCGACACCCATGGGTGGGATTGTGAACCTGTTGGTGATTCGCCAAGAGGACTCCCTGCCCCGAGAAGTGGTCAGTACCCAACCAGCAAGTGTTTTCACTACTGCTCTTCACTACTACTCTGTCACTACTACTGTTTTTCAAGTTTGTATTACTCGTAGCTGCTCAGGTAGCTCAAAGCTTCTTAACTCAGTTCACATCAACAGTAAATGCAAATAATTTAGTTCTTGTTGAGGGAAGCATCTGGCCCAACGTGCCATTCAAAAGCCCCCGTGTCTTTATCTTTTCCGACTCATTTCGCGTCTTTATGGATTTTTGTCTGTTTTGATGCTACAGGGTTTGATGCTACTGGCCCCCAAACTTGGGCTGAGTAATATTTGAACATGCAATAAAATTTGTGTCAACCTTTACAGCCCTGCTATAAATGAAACTAACTCCTCTAGTCCGTTTGAGCATAAACCTACTGATTCAATGAAACCTCGCTAGGAATCCAGTAAATGTCACTAAATGTCAAACATTCAGAACGGTTTGGGTTTGGATTCATCACGGTGGCATCTTTAACTGCTTCTTCTATTCATCATATCCTCTATTTTTCTTTTTTTAATTCTTTTGTCTTACTGTGTTACTGATATGACTATTAAAGGAGATGGATGACTAATACGTATGCCCCTAACCCTAAAACAAGTTGACTCTAAGTTGACAGTTTTAGAAACTTCTTATTTCTGCTCTTCCTTTTTATTTGGAAATGCATCATTTGTGTCAGCTTGGAGAGCAACAGCCTGCACGTCAAGGCTCAGATTCCACGGACAAAACCTAATAGATATCATTAACGGCCATCTTAATGTGATGAGTCACCGTGCAGAAACGTGTCAAAACAAGGTGAACGATTTATGTTTCAACCTTCTCCATTTCCAGCCTTGCCTTTAGAAGGAAAGATGAGCTGTACATTGACTTTAGCTAAGAAGTTGTAGTGTGATATTGATGTGAGGGGAAACAAATTCAATGAAGCCCGTCATATGATTCAAATTAGCAACATTTAAACTTTACGGATTTGAAGATCTATAATTTATGATTTTGATTTCAAGGGTAGATTGAGCACTTTTGAGGCATATTCACAACCAATTACAGACTACGCCATAGGTCTTAAACAGGGGGTCCACGGCCCCTAGGGGGAGTTACTGATGGGGGGTCGCAAAATCTTTGGTTGATTAGACATTATATATGTATATATATATGAATATATATATATATATATATATATATATATATATATATATATTATATATATATATATATATTATACATATACATATAATAACTATTATATATATATACATATATATTATATATATATTATATAATTACATATACATATATATATATTTATATTACATATATATATATATATATATATATATATATATATATATATATATATATATATATATATATTTTTTTTTTTCCCCTCCACAAATTTAAATTTCTTCAAATACACATGTGAATCCAACTTATTTTTGTAAAGTTAACATTTATCTATGTTTAAAGTTAAAACTTGAACCCATCAGTTATTTTCTTTATATGTTTACCTCAGTTGCACCCTACTGTTGCAGATGTTTAAATTAAAAAAAAAGAATATTTGAACCTGCATATAATTTGAATAGCTTAATATTGAAATGAACTATTTTAAATTATTAAATGATAATAATAATGTGTATTTATAAGTAGCACTAGGCCAAGTTAAATATAGAACACATATAGTAGGCAGGGGGTCCCTACTTAATCTCTCCATCATGTGGGTCCTTGGCCTGAAAAACGTTGAAGACCCCTGGACTATGCAATAGTGCCTTTACCTCTAAACAAAAATTTAAACATTTTTTGCTGTACCCAAGAATCACACATGAATAACGCATGCGATTATCATATGGAACCATCTGCGCACACACAGACACACTGATTAATAATGAGTTAAATGAAAGAGCGCATGGAAAAAAAACTCACACACACACACTCACTGTGGAATGATGTGCCTTTGCACAAACAAATACAGCTCTGGACGTATTCAAACACACACACACACACACACACACACGTACAGCCGCTGACAAACACGCACGCTCTCCCACTCAGACGCGCAGTCTGCATGCAGGGTGACTTTGGCTGTCGCGCAACAGATGGCGAGGCTACTGCCCTCGTCCAGCCTGCTCTCAGTGGCTTTGACAGCAGGCTCGGGCGTCACAACACCTTGGCAGACCAGGGGCCCCTGATGCCAACCTCCCTTCTTACGGTAATACTCGTCATGGCACCCGGGCTCTTAACCTCGCCATGGGAGCTGTTCAGCCTGTAGAAAAATGGCCCTGTGAGACACATTCTACTCCCGTAATGTGCTGTTTCTCCAGTGAAAAGCGCCCCATTTTTTTTTCATTTTTCATTTTTATACATACATTTTCATAAATTGGTTGCACTGGATCAAAGAAGTCCAAACAAATCCTCTCGTTGCTGAGGACGGTCTCAAAGCGTGTCATTGATTAAAAGTGCTACATTTTGGCAGCTGCGCGCGGCTTATCGGCCGCCGCTGGCGTCAGACCTGTGACCTTCAGGTTACTCGAGTGGCTCTTTAACCAGAACAGCCAACGCTTAAATTCTGACTGGAAGGATGCACCAGACTGGTTCACGCGGCCCTGACAGCAGCTGACTGCCGCTGCGAGGGTTGTTTAAAAATGCACGGCTGCCGCTGGCTCGTCTGCTCGTGAGCGCTGCGGCTTTGAGACGTTGATGGCTGCGCTCTCTTAGCTCCTCGGGCGTGACGTGATTAGGGAAAAAAAAAAAAAGTCCAGCGCGGACACACCGGCTAATAATCTCTTTTGTTTTTTGTTTCTTTTCCCTCTCGAGCTGGTTGTGCATACCGTGAGAGACTGCTAGTTAATATTTCATCACTTTCCAAAGCAGATTAACATTTTTTTTTTTTTTTTTTTCCCTCCTTTCCTCTCGCACAGTTTCGCATTTCCCAGCAGTGCTTTCACAAATCTCAATAATCCCTACAAGTATGTTCATAAAAATCAGATAAGGAGGCCAAGGCTCTGCCGGTGACAGTTATTGCAAATAAAGCATGGTGGGAAAGCATGGTTGGTAATTGCCTCCTCTGTCACACACTGACGATAGGTGAGCGAGCGAGTGCGCGTGTGCATTCATGCTACACACTGTACCGCTTGGACTCGCGCAAACACGCGGCCGTGGCCGAAGGTTTGTGCGCTGTCATTGGCGTAATTCCGTCGCTGACAACGCGGTGACGTTTAGGATTGCAGCTTGAGTGACACGCCAGTGACATATAGCCTTCCACGCGCTCTCGCGCACACAAATAAGCAGGAGCTCGGGCAGTATAGATTAAAAGAGAAAGAGGACCTTTTTTTGTGTCGTTGACATTTGCCTGCTGATGTTTAATGTCAGGCCCCCGAAAATCCCTCCACGCCTCCTTTTGTTTAGATCTTTTATTGTATTCTCGCACCCTCTCCCCCTTCCCCTCGAGGAATTAATTTACCCTCCCGGCATGTTTGGTTGCATCTTTAATTACCACGGCCGTGGTGTGTTTTGACATGCTTTCAGTAGCAGTAGCTCTCAATAGCTTTCAGTAAATATGCATCTGCTGGGAAGAGTAAAAGGTTAAATGGCAAGAGAGCGAAAATAGGGCTGAGCCTCTGATGTGATTCCCTCTGTCGGCCGACGCTTGCTTCTCCTCCAAGGATATCAATACTCAGACACTGTCTTCTATCAGGGAAGTACTGCAGCTTTAACCTTAAGCTCTGGACTCGTCAATAATGTTTCTGAACCCTAAGTTCTTCTCTATGAAGCCTCCAGAAATGTTTCACCTGGATGGAGAAATCTCCGGGTCTCTCTTTTAGGTGTTTGTTTCTACAGGATGAAACATGTGGCCTTTAGGTTAGAAGGAGAAGAGGAGTCTACTTTCTCAGCATTCAGCTTGAACCCTAAAGATAGAGAAGAATGTTTGATCGGCGACTGTGAATGGTTCTGTCGTTATCAATACCAACTCGTATGCCTCAAATTTGTCTACTTTCTTTTTCAGGCTTGACTCTGAAGTACAAACTCTGGACTCCCACCAAAAGCATTCTAGTATTGCTGACTGTAGGCAAACTTCAGACATGCGTACTTAGTAATTCAGACTTGACAGGTCCAATTCTGAGGCATGGACTCTGGAGGACATGAGGATAAGGACAGTGGTTGGGATTGGATCAGCACTGTACTTAATGAATCTTGTGAAATGCATTCTGGGATACCTGGATACGTCAAGCACACATAAGCTACCACCCGATGCAAAATCAATAGAATGGGCAGAGCAAGTACACATGTGGGTAGCTGGACTGTACTTTGACTGTACTGTGAGAGAGAAACAGCCGCAGGTCCAGTGCATTGCTGCCCTCTGTGGGTTTGGAGGTCTTGTATTAGAAGCAGTCAGGCATAGCGGTTTTGTTCCAGTGCATCTCACAGGTACTTCATCAGTTTGGGGTCTAGTGAATTTGGAGGCCAGGTCAACAACTTGTGGTGTTTTATCCAAGGCAGGGGTTAAAAACTCAGTTCAGACTTCAGGGTTCCACATACAGCCCAGCCTGATCTCAAGCGGGCTGGACCAGTAACACAATAGTGTATTAACCTCTAAATAATGACAACTCCAAATGGTTCCCTTTGTTGTAGTCCAATGAAATACAAGTACGGTATTAAAATCGTTACATTTAATGAACTGTATTATTACAAAACATGTAAAGAGCAACCAGACCCAAACCCAAAGTAAAGTGAAAGCTGCTCAAGAACATTCTGGAGCTAATGCATGGTCTTGGTCTCTTTTGAAAGCTAAGACTCTATCACAAAAGTGGTATTGTTCCAAGCCGAGTTAAGTTGTAGGGTTCATCTCTGATTTTCCCATATATGGCCCAGTGGAATGTGAAAGGGTTAATAAGAAGAAGTGCAATTTCTGAATAGTCTTAGGTCTTAGTGCTGTGTTGTGTCCACAACTCTTGCTAAAACTGTGTGAACCCACTTTTATTGCAGTTTATATCTTCAATGTAATTTTTACACTTTGCAAATTCACCTTAGGCAAACAGTGTTTCAAACCAGTCACACGTGGTCACACCACTCAATTCCCCACATGAAAATAAGAGGGGGGCACATCTAAGTGCGTTGAAAGGCACAAACGTACCGCACACTCCGCGCGTAGCCACTGGACGCTGTTTATTGTAGCCATTTGCCTCCCAGCGTGCACCTCTGTTTGTGCTTTTATAGCAGCTTAGCATCCAGCTCCCCGTGTTTTCCTGCAGCGACCGAGTCACTTCGCTGTTCAACAGGTCGCAACATGAGGTTCACGAAACCCCCTCCTAAGGACGCCGCTGATGGTACTCACCGCTAATTCACCTATTTCCCGCGTGCCACCTGAAGCAGACGCCGTGAAACAAAAGCAGGGATAAAAGCAGGGAAATGTGATCTGTGACTGCTGCTTTCTTGTCACATAAACAATGACGAGGGGAGAAATATAGTGCAGCCCCGGTATGTACATAGCAATTCATTCAAAACCCCTCGCTACAGTATAAATGAATCAGCCTGCTGGTTTGTGCCGTGTCAGCACGACCGCTGTGATCTCAGCTCCTTGTCTTACACACACACACACACACACACACACACACACACACACACACACACTCAGCATCAGTCATACCGTAAACATATATTAAACACCACTAAACTGCTCCATGCAAAATCTCACACACAATGCAGTTCTGATTAGTCACATATGCTAACACAGTGCGCGCCCGGCCTTACATCACCGGCCCGACCCTCCACCAGCGCCGTGTTTTACCTCCAAAAGGGGGGGCGGGGGGGGGGGGGGGGGCCGTGCTCTGCGGAGAACAAATGGGGCCCGTGCAGCCTCTGTTGCGGCGCCGACGACCACATAAGAGCAATTAAACACTGCATTAAAATCCCCTCTTTATGATCATATCACACTTGTCACTGATCCATTAGTAGCTGTATCTGCCAAGCAATGAGAATCTTAATTGCGCAATTAAATCCGGCCCCTGATTGATGTGACGGGCCGAATTTATGGCTCGGCGTGGATGGCGAGGATGGGGTAGACAAATGCGTGACAGTGTTGGTGACAATTATAGCTGACTAATGGCCTGTTTCATAAGTGCCAACCCCGGTGGCCTGGTTTAAAATCCTCCCTGCCATGTTTTACCCACTGCGCTGCAATTGAGGCGGCGCTCGGAAGTGCTCGGGCAGATTTGTTTAAGCAGAAATCACCCAGATAGATGGGTAGAGATGGGTAGATACAGTAGATGTAACAGAGCTGGCTTTTTTTTCTTTTTTTTTTAATGGCGCCTGCAATACAGTAAGGTTACTATTCACGATTTTCCCGTGCACGCTGTATGAAGCTGTATTGATTTCCTCGCTGCAGAGATCCATTTACCGAGTCGGTAGAGGGAGAAATGAATTGATATCGGGCAAAACAAAACACAGAGGCAACTAAATTATACACCGATCTGTTAAGTCAAGTTCAATCCTCCTCATTCGTTCGCTCGCGCCTCGGCACAGAGTTTAACAGCGGCGCGCTTAACAAAAAAGGACAGTTTACACGGAGCGTTAATGCGCAAGGAGAGGATCGGAACCGATACGTACTATCAACAACATCTGATACAAGGAAATGCACACGCAAGCTGCTTTTTGAAACCAGCTGCCTGGCCTCGCCACAGTTC
The DNA here is from genome assembly GCF_022458985.1 of Mugil cephalus. NCBI lineage: Eukaryota > Metazoa > Chordata > Actinopteri > Mugiliformes > Mugilidae > Mugil > Mugil cephalus. The sequence goes on from NC_061787.1 coordinate 19,447,886, forward strand.
GACTTGGATGTTAATAGCTTCGATATTATATAAAAAGGTGTGGAAATAATGTAGGAAAGTGGATAGAAATATAACTTTCATCCGTGCCTCGTGCTTTTATCTTCCGGTTCTTTCCCGGTGGAGCTTTCAGAGGCAGATAAACCTTTCAGCTGAGGCGGTAATAAACACCGCTATCTTAAGTTATCTACAGCCATGCCAAAAAAATGACATCTTTGGTGTTAGTATAATTAGATGTCTGTGAGAGTAATGCATTTTTTTTCCCCCCCCTCGTCGCTGCACTGGTGACGTAAAGCGTTGCAACTTTCTCTAATAAAGTGCCAGAGACTGAATCTCCCTCGTGCGTCTTTAAAGCGCTTTATTTATATAACAGCAGGTGACGGAGCCAGACGTTTTACCTTAGCAAAAACTTGGCAAACAACTCGAGGAGATGAGTCATTTCATCTCCTGTTGATAATTTAAGGTGCTGCAATCTTATCAACGCTTTTTCACGCTCCTTCAGTAATGAATTCCCAGTAGTACTCTATCAGGCGACTTAAAAAGAGGCCGGCTGCTAGAATATAATTGGGTGTAATCAGCAAATTGCTCACTATTACTAATGTCTAGAAATAGCGGACCCCCTCTCTGTACATTATTTCTGAAAATAAAGTTGGAACTCAGGTGAAGTGAAATTACAGGAATTGCTAAAAAAAAAAAAAAAATGAGGTCTTTGGAAGGAGCAGCGTAGAGCCGTGGTTTGGCAACCCGCAATCAGTGAGAGCATCAGTGACTTTGCAGAGCTCTTCAGAAGAGTTTGGCAGCGGCGGATGCATCTCGGAGGTCACTTTCTCTTCCACTTCATGCTTAAAAATGTCTCTCGAATGACAGGCCGTGGTGATTTGGTAGGTACAGACTCCAGTGTGTTACCATGGTGCCAAAAATCTTTTCCTCATCTCGAAATAAGAATCCTCTCATGATGGCACTTAATCCAAATTGTCTGGCAAACTTTTCGAAAAAAAAAAAATCCCTACTTTGCTCTTACTCCCTGATCAGGCACTCACATCACACTTTGCCTTTTTGTTCTTTTTTTTTTTTTTTTTTTTTGTTCTCTACTTTACTGACACCTTTGAAGTGTGCCGATAAGCGCCCTGCATTATTAATCCGGCTCTGATAGAAAATGTTTCCTGATCAAAGTGCAGAGTTCAGAAACACGCTCTGTCATAATTAAAGCTAATGCTTGCGAGCGCGGGCTGAAGACAATGCCAGCCTGGTTAACGATTTCTGAGCGTGTCCCGCCGACGCCACCTGTTTTCGTTTAGCACTTTTCGGCAGCTGTTCCCATAATTATGCTTGCTGTCAAACTGCAGAGAACGGGAGGGAGCACCGCAGCATTGTGCTACGCCGATAAACAAGGTAGTTAAAGGCCACTTATGGCGACACAGTTACTCTCCCGAAGGGGATTCAGCGTCTGTTTCCCGAACACATAATGGGCTGAAGTGTGTATGTGCAGTTGGACATAGCAAAGCGCTTTTTATCCACCATTAGCTTGAAATGAGAGGCATCTGCTTCATGATGTGCGCCTGTACCATGGTTCCACTGAAACGCCTTTGCAAACATCCCCAGTTGCCAAGCACACTTAGAAAGTCACCTATTATTTTGAAAGTTCTCCTTGATTAGACGTAATCGCGTCCTGAAGCGCCTACGAGAAACATCTTGTGTCGAGTCAACCTGCTCGTGTTTTTTTGGTCGCTCACGGTGAGATCTGCTCAGAGCCGCCACCGCTTGCCAGTACCCATAATGCACTGGCAGTGATGTAGATAGATTTGGCCTCAGATACCCTCTTAGAAACGGAGTTTGTTTTGCTAATGAGCTCTCACATTAGAAAGTCCCTAAAGGGGAGCCGGTCCCAGCCCGTCAGTGCCGAGTCCAAATCTGCTGGATCGCCCAGCGAAAAACACGTGATGTGATTCCACTGCCTGCTTCATGGCCCTTATTGTACCTTTTTTTATCTTAAATGTATTTAATATTGGGCCCCTTTTGTGAGAAAATGTTCCGAGGAGAAACGGCGCCAACAGAAATTTGTGTTACAATACTTATCGCGCGTGCACCACTTTTGCAATTACACCCATGGCTGATTTCTTTTAGGCCTTTTAAATTCATTTCCAATGACCTTTATGTCGTCAAATTGGGCCAAGTGTGGAAAGAAGTTTCCAGCGGTGTTAATTGTTTTAGGCAGTGATGTGCAGAGGAGTCAGTGCTATGTGTGAATACAAGTAATTGCGATTCATTTGCACTGTTACCGTCTCTCTCTCACACATCTTACTGTTTTTTTGTTTTTTTTTTATTCTATTGCTGTTTTTGTGGCGCATACTTGCACATGCTTAGCACATTGCACATGCTTAGCACATTTTCCTTATTACCACGTGATGAGTTAAGCAAGGTGGAAATAAAGTAAAAAAGGCCTATTAGGCAGGCGGGGCCCCTTCACCAGACTGATTATCAAGCAGTTTCCTTTGTTTCCTCACCTTTATTCACCTGCCTGCTGAAATGCTGCCTCTGCTGCCCTCCCCTGCCTGTAATGACTGTGCGCCAGCAGTGTTAATTAATAAAGGACTCAATCGTATAATGGACTGTGAGTCACGGAGGACAAAAAGAAAACGACAGGGGCTTTGTTTGTGATGAGCTGGTCTAGTGGCCGGTCACTTCAGCTAAGGGGATAATGACAGCAATGATATTCCAACCACTCCACTTAAAGCTGGCCTGGTACAAAGTTTTATATTCAGTACCTGAACTCAGCACTCGACCCGCTTTGCACGTTTGCCGTCACCGTGTTTGCTCCATGTCCATGGCTGAAGTACTTTGGAAGGTACTAACTAAACTTCTCCTCCCACTGCCCTGCATGGCCCACTGCTTCAAGTAGGTGTGTTAAAGCGGGAAAACAAATGTGTGGAGTTGATGGATTTTGACTTTACTTGCGAAATCTTGAACCCTGTGTTGGGCTCCAGTAGGGGGAGCGATTTGGCTCTAGGTGATTAATATTAATATTTAAGGGAAATGATCATTAATATCTATAAATAGTTACTACAAGTAGCAAACATTGGGGCACCACCCTTTTCTAGGGTCAAACTGCCTAATGAGATAGAGTCTGAAAAAGGGTGTCATGAATCCAGCAAATATCACCGTGTATAATCAGACCAAACAACACAATGCCAGATGAAATTATAAAAGGATTTATTGTAAGCAATGATTATCTTACAATAAAAATGTTAACAATGTTTGAATGGATGGTTTTTACAAAGGAGCAGCATGGGCGCATTAAAACATTCATATTTGGTGACACGTCTCTTTGTTCTGAATCTGTTCCTGACATTGCTCGACATTTTAAAACGCGTTTTGTTAATGCGCATAGCATCTTTTGCACGTGTAGCATGACCTTCAGAGCACAATCCATGGCACAGCCAGGGAATGCAGGACACCTAGGAGTGCCAGGCATAACATTATGACCACCTTCCTATTATTGTGTAGGTCTCCGTTGTGCTTCCAAAACAGTTGTGACTCGTCAGAGAATGGACATGGGCCTTCTGGTGACTGAATGTTGTAAGTGGGGGTCTTTGGGTCCTATGGGTTGAGGGGAGGTGTGTGTGACTGTGTCAGACTGTATTCTTCTGGGGATGGCTACTGCCATCAAGGAGTGTCATTGGTCTGGTCTAGGTGGGTGCATCCATATGAATGCCAGGTCCAAAAGTTTGTCTGATTAGATGGTCAATGTTATTTACATCCCCAGTCAGTAGTTTTAATGTTGTGGCGTATCGGTAGTAATATTTACGACCTAAGTAAGTCAAGTTCTCTGCTTCCTGGCAGAATTTCTGCTCACTTCACACCCCATTTATTATGATGGGGCTCACTCTCAGATTTGACACATCTGAATGTCATCCTGTATTGTAAGCAGAATATCAAGCAGGAAATTACCGTAACCTGACACAAACTGTTACATGTCCAAGGCTGAGTGTCCATGTAGTCAGGTAAAATTTGAACCATCCTAAGTGAGAGCAGCTGTCTCTGGAGAGATGTTTCTTGTTATTTATGAGGCAGCTTGGCTTGGTTATTTCATGGTAGCAGACATGCTACTGACTACAGAAAACCAATATGTATATATAAGATGTATTTTGCATATAAGTTTTTCCTGCTCCTTTTTAAAAAGCTGATTGAAGTGTGCAACCTTTCTGCAGTCTTTACATCAGTTCATTGACTGCCAGTACCTTTGTGCTCCCCCGTCCCAGGTGCATACACGGGACTGAGCTTGGAACAATGCGCCGAGTCCTTTTTTTTTTCTTTCTTTTTTTTTCTCCTCATGCTCAGAGGTAGTTGGATCCAGCTCTGCCCGAGTTGAATCGGTGCAACGAGCCCCTGTCAAGCAGCCTGACAAACTCATTCTTGGCTCGCGGCGCTTGTTCCTGTCTGATGAAAATGTTACAGCGCTCTCTCATTCTCTGCCTCGGCCCTTCTTTTTCCCGGAACAGGGCTCTGAGTGGGTGGTTATTCTGTCATCATTTTTGGAAGAGAATGCACACACACACACACACAAAGGCGCAGACGCTGTGCATTGAAAGTAATTTCAACCAGCCTATTACTATCTTCAGTTGCTGAGTTAAAAGCCTCAGATAGCGTAGAACTCACAGTCTCTATTTATTTATTTTATTTTGATAAAACCGCTTTCATGGTAAAGATTGACCCCACCATTTCATCCGAATGTTCTTTTCAGAGTGGAAATAGTATGTTTAAAATACACTGTATGTTGGTGGACCTGCAAACCGATTTATTTCAACATAAAAGTTAAGTTAGGTCATTTAAATATAGCAGCTGTCAAAGCTTATAGAAATCCTGACATGGTGCCTTTGAATGTTCCAGACAAGAAAGGAGATTTAAAGAGAGTCAAAGTATTATATTCACCCCTGTCCGGTGGAAAAACAAATTGTTTTTCAATGGATATTTTTTTCCCTCTCCCGTATCTGCTTCATTCAGCATTCCGGGGGAAGGCAAAGGGTCACTTCCTGACAAGAACCGGTGATTTCTGTAATAGAACCAGAAGTGTTGAAACGCGGCGCGATTAAATGGATTCCAGGGGTCTGAATTTACTAAAGGCCCCGGGTCCCAGACAAAGCCCAGTTGGCAGGTTGTACAGACAGGTGTACTGCCAATTTTGAAAGCAGGAGAGGAAACACAGAGAAAAGAAAAGGGGTCAGATAGGAGGGCCGTCTGGCGAATAGGGGCTCAGTCAGATGGTGTTGAAAAGAGCCTCCACCTGAACGCACCGCTGCATCCTAATAACTCCTCAGCCTCCAAAAAAAAAAAAAAAAAAATCCTTATGCTCTATCTTTCCCTTCTTTCCTCTGTTTCACTCTTTATCCGAGCAGCTGTGAAGGGCATGCACCTGGCTGCCATCCATCTGGCTGTGTGTGTGTGCACGCATGTGTTGAGACTATTTAAAGAGGTCTTGTTGCGGGGTTCCTGGGCTTGATTGCTCTCACCGCCGGCATTGTCCATGTGGATTTGGCTGCCATGGCAATAACTACGCATGTACAGTGCAAGCTGACCAATCGCACTATTACAACCATGCTCTCAAGCTTCCTGTGGAGTGTTGTCAACTATTATCTGTGCTAGATAATAAACGTGTGTGTGGGGACTGAATGGGGAACACTTACATACCCTCAACTATCGTTAATGTATCCTTGTGCAAAGCCTTGCAAATCCTAAGAACTCCACTGGTTCTCAGCACGGAAGAAGCTGAGGCCCCTTTGGCTGTATCAACTACCTCCTCCTTTAAATGCACAGAGAGTGACGAAATGTTTTCTGTTCTACTAGTTAGAAAAGACAACTGCTACAGTATCATGGCTATATCTTAGGGAACTGGTCGGCAGAATACCACTTAATGGCTCATCTTGTCGATGCCTTAATCGCTGTTAACCGTTCGTCCTTTAAGGATATTTCTCTGCTGTTTACAACGGACCCTTCTAAACCCTTGGATTCGCCAACGGCAGCCATTTTGTTCTGAACAAATTCAATTCAAGCCTAGTCAGTATAAAACTGAGTGGTTCCAGAGCAACTTTCCTACTCAAAAAGTTTGTACACAGGGAAGTACGTACGTAGATTTTTTAAAATATTTAGGAACAAGTGTACGATTCTTTAACAGCTCTCGCGTTCTCTGCTCCATTAGCTTCCTCTCACACCTCCTTCCCCTGCCTGTGTGCTTGCGACAGAAAATTCAAACACAGACGTGCTTTTCCTTTGGTTATTTTTTACAGAGGCTCTTTGTTAGAAACCAATAGAAATTGTCAGAAAGCGACCAGAGTGGTGGTTTGATGGACTATTTTCCAGCTGAATTGATCATGCAGGGTGTTAGACACTCAACAGCACTCGCACACACCTTCCTGGCAGCTGAAATGAACACTTTCCTTTTTTGTGAGCCATGCATGAGCAGCATTGCAGTATCGGAGCTGCAGCGAAACGCCGCTACTGTAATTTCCAACAAAGGGCCCGCGGAGCCCTCAGGGAAGGAGGGTCGGGTGCTTAACGTGTGACAAATTATCTTTCAAAGGAGTGTTGTTCAAAGGAAGCCCAGTGTTGTTTGAGTGTCAAATTGGTACGTGGTGTTTGAAAAGTTCTCTGCTGCCGCCACTGCTCCTAAACTGAGCTCATGATGGTGGAAGGGAATTAGTAGCACTCAGCTAGACAGTACGGCCAATTGACGATGACAGCCCCGAGATGTGTGACATGCTTGCCATCCACTCGCTTTCTTCTCCCGCTCCCCTCGTCTTACCCCTCTTTATCTTGTCGACTGCCTGCTTTCCATTTTCTTGTCATTCACCATCCCTGTTCATCTTTCGGTTTGTGTTCAGATATTCTCTGTTATCTTTTCTCTCCTTTTTCTGTCTTTTCACCATTTGAATCCAACGGTGACACTGTAGTAGGGCTCAACGTTAGTTTGCCAACTTTGGACAGGGAAGTTGAGTCATCCTAACCCAAAAAAGACTATTCATTTGACTATTTTAAAGGCTCATCTTTGATAGATCTATGACAAGTATTCACTTTTACCTCTCTCTTGTTTTCCCCCCCACATCAGCCAGAGGAAGATGACATGGTGTTAACCCCTGACGGCACACAAGAGTTCATGACTTATGAGATTCCCCTGAACGATTCGGGCTCCGCAGGCCTGGGAGTCAGCGTCAAGGGTAACCGGTCCAAGGAGAACCATGCTGACTTGGGGATCTTTGTAAAATCCATCATCCATGGAGGTGCTGCTAGTAAGGCAAGTAACATCATACCAGACAGGATTTTCAACTGGTCACATGAGGTTTATGACATTTGAGTGTCAATATTCCAACAAAGTGGTTGGGTAGACCTAAATGCAGACACCGGGGAAGGCTAAAGCAGGAATGAGCATAAACCTCAGGTCATGGACAATCCAAATTTTTGTCCAAACTGAGGTACACTCGATAAAAGGTTTATTCCAAAACCAGGTATCGTGAAAAGCTGTAACATATAAAGATAAAGGGTGTCTGCAGTCAGCTCCCAGGAAGCCAGGGCCAGCCACTCAGGAGAATTAAGTAGGCCAGAACGCAGGAAAAGCAGATACACAGGCCTGAATATGAGGAACATGATTGTGATCTTGGTATTCACTGGAGTCCTTTTGAATGTTATTGTCTCATGTTGTTTTCTTTTCAAAATCCAAAAATGAGGACCACGTTTAACATTTCTCCCTTGATGGCCTACAGGATGGGCGTCTACGTGTCAATGACCAACTCATTGCAGTCAACGGGGAGTCGTTGGTCGGGAAGACCAACCAGGAAGCCATGGAAACGCTGCGCACGTCCATGTCGGTGGAGGGCAACAAGCGAGGGATGATCCAGCTCATCGTGGCCAGGCGGGTGGCCAAAAACAATGAGGTAACCGAACAGCCAGTGACTAATTGGCATCACAAGCAGTCCGTTTTAGTTGGTCTGCCTTTATTTAGACACACAAGTATGAGGCAAGTTATGTTACTAAAGAGAAACCAACAAACACATGGATGATGTCATTTAAATGAGTTGGTGGAAGGAGGAGGACTGAAGGGTGCAACTGCACTGAATGATGAATGAGAGTGATTTCTCTCCGCCTTGCCACTGGTCCTAATCAATCCCCTATAGGTTTTGGGCAGATAGCCTGAGAGGGACCTTTACGAAGCCACACCACCATGCAAATCTTCAAACAGTCCCATTTCCTGTGTGAGATAGGTGATACCGGCTCACATTTCCCCGTATTTCTCTCTCACATTTTCGTTGCCCACGGTGGGCCTTGATATGATATCTAAGAAGCACTTCACTGGGTTGTGATTGACAGCCCCGCAGAATAACACTGTAGGATAGTCAGATAAAAGAATATATATTATGGCGAGGTGGATATTTGTAATAAAGGAGCAGTCAAGAATATTGAAAGCGCTGGGATTTCACTGTCCTCCTTTCTTCCACAAAGCCAGCCTTTCTCTTGTTGTATATTATTTAGGTGAAACTCAAATGCGATGGGCATTGTGTTGTTTTTTTCTTGTGTTGTTTTTTTTTTTTAAGATTGTGGATTTGTGTGTGAATACAATGAGACTCTTGTGCGCGCCGGTTCACCCTGCAGCCAGAGGTTGTACATCAGGTTTGATTAGTGTAGCTATGACTCTAATTGGAGCTTGTGTCCTGTGGCTGTGTGTCAGTTTGGAGTACCATGCTGAGTCCCCCCCCCCATCCCTGCCCTTCACCATCCCTGCTAAATCCTCCAAGCGTTCTGTCTTTCTCCCTTCTCACTGCTGCCATGTGCACTTTCTTTTCTTCTGGTTTTTATTATTATTTTGGCCTCTATCCCCCTCAACTCGCGGTGCACCGTACTTGCGCCGGTTGAAGATTCGATAAACGCAAACCAGTTACTGGAGCTGAATTCAGATGACACATCATCCCAGGTGTCTCCTTGTGTGATCCGCGCACCTTACTCTTTTCCTCCTCACTTTCGCCCTCTTGCTGCCCCTCCACCTCAATCTCCTCTCTCCACCTCCAGACTGAGGGAGAGGACAAATGTTGCTCCTGGGAATACTCTACCCCAAGGTTCAGTGAGTTCTATCACTTTGGTCCAGTCACTCTCCTGTCCTCTTTAATACCTCACCAGCAGGCAGACAGGTACGCAACCTGACACGGGACAGACAGTTAGGTTCACATCTTGAGGAATGATTATAGTGTCACGGTGCGGGTGGAATATACATACGTAGCAGTTTATTCCATCTTTGATCCGTTTAGACGTCTAATTTACAGGGATGTTTTGACCAGTTTGTATAAAGCTTGCATTTATTTCAACATTAGTTTCAGTGAGACAGTGGCTTGACAGTTTTTGCAGAGAAAGGTGTAAATCGTGTGAAAGTAAAGGAGAAGGAGATGTAGTGGTGCATTTAGGATTCCATCAATCAAAGTCCCATTACAGCAAATCATACGTGGGCAATGTTTCCAGGAAGCTTAGTGGTTTGAACAGGTGCCATAAAGTCACTAGAGGCAGAATATTTTCTCAGTAGAGGGGGGAAAAAAAGATGTGATTGTAAATTGCAAGAATTTAAGGTCAGCTGCAAACCTCAAGCAAGAAAAACAGAAGTTAAATGTCTACGCAGGCTTCCGGGCCGCTGCGTCCGCCGCCTCTTTCTCCCCTGCTCCGCCGTATCGGCCGGGCAGATATGTGGGGGAGCATGCACCAGTTTGCCACTGTCACCCAGCCGAATGGGAGTGAGCACTGGAGGCCACCATTGAAATGAATCAGATCCATCACTGTCTGCAGGAGAGAGGAGCCGGGCAACACACAACATGCATCAGACGGTGGGGGGTGGGAAGGTGGACTGCCTGGTGCAGCATATCCAGGCCACCCCGCTCCACGGAAAATTACATTGATTTCATCATCACTTCTCTTGGTCCTTTGGGCTAAAGTAAGATCATCTTTGGAGGAGCAGAGTAAAGTAATGTCTATAGGTAATGTCAGTTGGCTGTCTTTGGTGGCCAGCTGCAAAACCGCAGCAGAAAATGATGCTGTAATGTATGGATGTGAACATGGAGCACCTTAAAGTAAAAGTAAAATGCAGTATGTGAAACTAATGTATGACCGAAGCTAACAACCTGACAGTCACACACACAGAAATACTTGTTAAAGTATTTATGTGCTCTGTCTTCAACATGAGCCGAGATAGGACACGGGAATATATGCCGATTCAAGATTCAGGTCGTGTTTATTGTCACTTTTGTGGATAAAAGCATACAGAGGTGTGAAATACTGTTTCTCCCAGTCCCACTGTGTTAAATATATGCTGACAAGACACACACAATAACTACAACTACTGCTGCACTACTCTACTACGCTACAACGCCACAGAATGCAAAAAAAGATGTAAAAAACATAAGATATACCGAATCTGCAAGTGGAACATTTAACTATACATTGACTCCTATTGATATATACACACCTATCGGGCATAACATTATGACCGGCTTCCTAATATTGTGAAGGCCTCCCTTGTGCCTCCAAAAACATTTATTCAAAAAAAAATATATTTTTCTTTATATTATTTTAACTACATATTTAAATAGCAATCTGTTTAAATTTTATTTTATTTAAGAATTTTTTCTTCATCCGATTAATCGAAAAAATAATGGATCGATTAATCGATTATTAAAATAATCGTTACTTGCAGCCCTACACTACTTGAACATAATTGTACAGTTTTTGTGCCTATGGGTCCACAGATACTTGATCAGTTTGGGATCTGGTGAACTTGGAGGCCAGGTCAACACCTTGTGCTTTTTCATGTTTTTTTTTTGTTGTTCGTAAAGCGTGCGTGTCTGTGTCAGACTGCATCCTGCATAGGATGGCTGCTGAAAGACAACAGGATAGTAGCAGGATAATTTGTGCAGATAATATGTTCAGACCAACCTTAAAACTGCAGTCATCATGTGGGGTGAATGTGCCCATGCAAAAACACACACTCACTCGCTCATGTACGATGCACAAGGTCTTCCTGGAAGCTCATTTGCTTTCCGAAGGACTTGGGACTTGATCCATCCAAATAGAGCCTCTCGTGCTAAAGAGTGCTAAAGTGTTCTAGCACGCGTGTCCATCCTGCTGATGGCCCATGATTAAGGTCATGTCTGAGGTGGAGGATCTCATCTATTAGTACTGCCATTGCAGCTATGGTGATGAGTGGCCTTTGCCTTTGGTTAATTTGAGAATGTTCAATAACTTTGGAATACAGAAATGTCAGTATGATTACAGATGTATTCAAATCATTGTTAAAGTTGCACAAACCCAGAAGGTCCCCAACTCCCTTACCCACAATGTCGTCACACTCAGCCTTATCCAAGCCCATCTCAGTTTACTGAGGCAGACTCAGTCAACCAGGTCACAGGATAGCAGTGACTCAGTGAAGCAATAAGTTGAAAGTAGCAAGATATAAGTCCGAGGTTGCAAAATATATAAGAATCCGGCTCAAATACCAATACCCTTTTTTGCGTTTGATGTGCACCCAGAGAGGAGACAAAGGTAGGCAGAAAAAGTGACTGAATATGCTCAGTGCACACACAAGCACGGCGACCCAAAAACACACACTCTGCACCCACACTCTGTGCACCATAACAATTAATTCTTCCTCTGTTCTGGCCCCCGTTTGAAAAACTGCCGCTCTGCCCCAGATAGTCAAGCGATATGATTGGTCACCGCCAATTTGTTTGAAGCGCTGTAATTGCGTCGCCGCTTCAGAGACTGCATAATTTGTCCTGCGATATCTGCCTTCTATTAATATATCGTCGCATGTGTTTAAGCAATTAAATTTGTGGAAAAGTCATTTCAATTCCATAATTTCTTTTTGCTTTTCCCTTTTGTGCAACAACTGCTGAAGCTGAAAAGAGTCTTGCGTCCCGTGAATTGAATGTAAATCTGTTACAGTAATACAATAACAATTGAAATGCATACATATACTAATTTGGACTCTAATGGGTCATCCTATTTGGTGACACGGTCATGCATATGATTTATCTATTTTAAATCATGGCTATTGCTCACTGTAGAAATGTTAATGGTGCAGGCATTTTAAATTTGTCAGGAGAAACTGCGATTCTGTAGGACAGAACTAGGAAGTCTGGGCAAAGCGTAGCAAAAATGTATAAGGATTGCATGAAACACTGCACACTTAATAAATATAGAGTGTGAACAGTCCCTTGCACAACTGCTGCCTTCAAGGAGTGTCATTGCTATGGGGTGGGGGTGTCTGGTCTGGTCTAGGTGGGTGCTACACGTCTACATAAACACAAATGCCAGGTCCAAAAAAAATCCCAGCAGGACACTGAATTATCACAAGATGCCTCCCGTCAGTGATCATAATATTGTGGCCGATCGGTGTAGCAGTTTCTTTGAACGCAATATCGAGTCCCTTTTATTCCCCACCCTGATCAGCTGCCCTCATCTCGGCTGTGGTCAAAACTGACAGATTGACCATTATGTAGGCAGGACAAAGAAGTCTGCTTATCATCCTCAGAGCTCCTTTTAGTCCAAAGAAGGTTATTAGAAAACTACAATAGCAGCTAATGTGTGGAGATGTAAGGTTATGTTATGTCACTAGAATAAGCTGGATTTTATATGTGAGCAGATATAAAACAATCGGCAACCCCTTCGCACCTCCTCCTATCTCGTTTAAGAACCTTAACTCTGCGTTGTTTCTGTTCCTGTAGCTGCGGCAGCTCACGATATTAGATATTCATCACACACGTGACTAAAAGCAGACAGTCTGATGATACGCGTGCTCGTGGCTGGGTTTCATTTATTTTATTTGAAATGCATTGCTTGACGTTCGCTCACGCCCCTCCATGCGCTTGTGATGTTATTTATGACGGAGATCTCGGCTGTCTTGTGAGTCCTGTGTTGCTCTCCTTGACAAACCCCAACTCGCTGCATTAAACAGAACAACAAAACCTACTTCTACCCTAGATTCTTCTCTCTTCCTCTGCTTCCTTGTCTGTCTACCAAGGAAATAGTTTCCATATTCTGCACGTCTAAAGTTGAATTTCACATTGTACTATTTTTACATTGTGGTTCTACCCACTCATGATAATTCATGAGATGGAGGTTCTGCCTAGGGACCGGCAGCGCTATCATTTGAGTCCTTTGCTTCACCCTCAATCTTCTCCTCATTTGTTTGATTCCATTTTTGAAATAAAGATATTTCTAACTTTCTTTTTGTGCTTGTCTCAGCAGAGCTTTCCGTCAAGACTGCCCGAAGCCATAAATGTAAAGCCTTTATGTAAAGCATTCCCCGTCCTTTGACCACTTGAAAGACTTTCCAGTTCAGCAATCGCAATTATGTAAATATCATGTGGGCCAAGAAACCGCTGCAAAGTTGCCCTGTGAATTTAGTCACCTGAGAAATGTGTTTCTAGTTTCGTAGCACCGCATTCATCGGAATGTCCACGGGTTGTCCGCCGTTCCTCAACAAATCACCCATTAGCGATGCCAACATTTACTACACTGCTGAGATTTAGATTTACATGACAGCTAATCAACATCAGTGCTTTAAATTGAAGGAATGTGACAGGCTTATAACAGCGTGATGCATAATGACAGGGCGGCACAGGGAGTGAGTTCAATAGACATGAGCTAATACAATACAACTGGCCTCCACTCCATTCACTCTAGAACGGACACATTTCTTTTTTGTCTCAGCTATCATGTTTAATAACACAACAAATGAAAATGTCATGGACAGATTGGGAACCTTGTGACTGACCAAGAAGCTCTAATTTTCTTTCATTAGCGCACAGCACATTCTCCCAGAAGTATTGTGACTTGTCAACATGCATTTAAGTGAATTACGAGTGCGTCTTTTCATGTTCCTTGTTCAAAAGCGGGGTCTTCATTTTTGGAGCCTTTTTACTCTTATCCAGAAAGTGCCACGTGGCTGAACCAGAGGTTGTCGTACGCTGATCTCAGACGTCCACTTGGGTTTGTTTTGAAGTTTTCCTTGGTTCGTTTCTCCACCATTCAGACTACACTTCCTTTCAACATCAGGTCAATTATTATGTTGGTTACAGCCCCAAGGATCTTAAACTTCCTAACAACGTTAGGTTTGTTCGCAGTTACTGTACGTTAGGCATATAGCATTTACATTGACCATGCTTGGCGTCCTTATCTCCTCAGACAACCTCTTTGTTTTTCCTTTCTCTCATCCATGATCAGTACAGTGCACGCAGTCATATCAGCTTTCCCTTTACAGAAAAAAAAAGTTGAATGACTGACTGATAGTTGAAGACACCTGTTATTCACTTATTTCTTGCCCCCTCTAATGTTACAGTATGTGTCTATATTAGGAAGGTGGTCATAATGTTATGCCTGATCTCCGTGAGCAAAGGTGAGACTACTGAGACATCTAAGGTGTAATCAGTAATTTTATCGAGGGCATTTCAAGATCTGTAGCAAACATTTGACACTTTTATGGTCGGCGAAATGTAGCGTTAGTTCAGGGAGGCCACGGGGCCATTTCTCAGCAAGACCATTCATAACCCACTCTCCACCACAGCTTCTCCTCATGCTGCATCATTTGTTCCTGCTCTGTTCTGTAGATCATGGGATCTTACTACCAACAAAACAATAATAATAATTTACTGCAAATGCTTAAGTTTCTTTGACTAAAATGATCCTGGCTACTATGCTTCTTTTTTTTTTTTTTTTTTTTTTTTTTTTTTTGCACCATCTGTTTTGCTCATTGTCTGTATTACACACAACACTAGACTCGAGATGACTCAACATATGGTAGGGTTTCACAGAAAATAAGCAAAAATGAGCTCTTAAGACAGTGGATAGTTTACTGCTTTCCGCTACGCTTATTTTACTGCACTACACTATTAGGGGCGTAGTTTGCAGACAAAACAGTTTTACTACTGATGAGATGCAGCAGGGGGTACAGCAGCGACTTGATTCCACGCTCTCTCCTCAGAGCTGTTGCATCATAAGAGCCGGCAGTCAGGAGTAACTTTGTTAACTCCGCGAAGGGAGTAGATGCAACAGCTTATTCTGTATATGAAAGAGCACCGACGCGGTCTCCTCAGCATGCCAATAGCCCTGTTTGTAATCCATTTCAATAGCGCTGCTGTTAGTCACTAAGAGAGGGTTTATGCAAAGAGACAAGGGGGAAGGAAGTAGCCGGCCCTAACAAAAGACGCTCGCTCTGGATGAGAGAAGGGCTGATCGATCGAGCCTTGAGAGAGCTATCAATCAGAGCCCCAGCCTAGTAAATTATGGTTTTATTAGTATTGAGCTGACCACTGCTGGGAGAGACCTTAAAACACTGAGATGCTGGCCCACATGAGCGACAAGAGAAAGCGAGGGGAAATTTGTGTTTAACCCCCCCCTCCTCTCCCCCCTCCCCAAGCTTAATGTGGACAGATTGAAGTCCAGTTAGATCATGACATGTAGCAACTAAAGCTCCCCTGTTGTCAAAGAAAATAGGCGTGATTCATGGCTCGGGATAAAGTGAGGTCGCAGAGCGGTGCACTCTGGGAGATGCAGTTTTCCGTGATGTAGTGGCTAAATTGAGGAAAGTAGATCGCAGAGCAGCAGAAATGCAATTCCAGTGCTACCGGGCCCTCATTCCCAGCCGACTCTCTAAGGACTAACTCATTTAGAAGCGGCAGGGGAAACTCAATAGGACCAATTGTGAGAGTAATATATTGAATCTAGTGGTTGAGTGGGGTGCTTGGGCACGATGGAGGACTGTGGAGGTGAAGTGTATGCTTTAGCGTCTGAAAGCCCAAGTGCTGTTAAGCAACGCACACACATGTTTTCTCTGCACTGTCTGTGAACTAGAGCAACGTGAAAAAGAGGCCCGTGCATTGCAGATGATTTCTGCTATTTTTTTCAGTTCATCTTGCAACGTTTGTACATCAATGTGCTCAGTGTTTGAATTCATACTGCATAAAAGAAAAGTCAAAGGAGGGATGGTGGAAGTAATTCTTACATGGAACAGCATTGTAGCACAGAGTCAGAAGTCGTGTTTAGGTATTTGAAACTCACTGATGTTTAAGCAAAGCATATACTATGCTTTATGTTTACTGGTATAGGAAATGGAATCGATTAACAATCTTATTCTTGAGCATAACAGAGTTTCATATTTAGTTTTGTTTGATATCAGGAGCTTTTTTTTTTATTAGCTTTTCATTAGTTTGGATAGCTAATAAAAATAGTCTTATTGTTTCAGTCATGTTAAATTATTTTAGTCTGGCTTATGTCGTAGCTTTTGGGATGTTTTTTGCTTTTGCTTTGCTTGTAAATCAACAAATACTAAAGTGGGGTCGATGGCCGTTCCATAGGACGTGTGCGTGACCATGGAGAAGAATGTTGAGTGGGTTTTTAAAGCAACATCCTCTTGTTGTTGACTGAATGACATTCAAAACCACTGAGTTACCAGGTCTTCAAAAATAAGGTTTAATTGTTAAATGTAGGAAAGCCTAAACGCATTACTATTGCCAGTTCATTTATTTACCATTCCACACTTACTAGTCAAGTTTCATATCTCAAATGAGTATTCTTTACCCACGTATAGGTAAGGTACATATTTGGCCAAAGGAATAATGTCATTCATACCATTTTTAATACAGACTTTCAGCGAAATATCTTCCATCATTGACCACTTCCTGTTTTGACTGAATGTCCAGCTTAAACTTAGATATACAATCTTTTATTTTTGTCATTCACACAGAGAAAATATCCCTATAATATCACAGACCAATGGACAAATAGTATAATTTATTTATTGGCCATTACTCTGACGACTGTGGTGACAGGTGAGGCACTGTCTGGCCTGCCTCCCCTGACTGCAGGGCAGGTGCAGGGAGGGTGAAGCTTTGAGTGACAACAGCACTAACTTTTACAGTAAGTCACTGCCGAGATGGCGCTGGCCAGAGCCCTCGCACTGAGCTTCAAAACCGTTTTCCCTTTAAGAAACCTATGGGTGACGTCATAGTGCGTTTGTCCATCTTTATAAACAGTCATCGTAGAAGGCAGAGATTCATTTCACGAGTCTAGAAGCAATTTGTTTTGTTTTGACACAACATTTCAGCCCAAGATCCATCGTGGTCTACAGTCCACTGGTGAAGCGCAGTAGTAGTTGGCTCTTGTCTGCTTGTCACATTACATCTGAAAACATTTGCCTAATGCGTTGCTGTTCTCACATTTCCCTTACTGTTCTGAGTTTCTTTTTATGTGTACATAGTCTGTGCATGGATGGTGTTGATGGTTACTATGGTGTAGTGAGCCTATGCTCTAAATTTTAGTCAAAGCCACCAAAACAGGATATTTAATGTGTGTTTTGCAATAGTTATTCTCACATAACCTCCTGTTACACCGATTTCCTGGCTGTGTTATGTTTAGGTGAAGTTTTGCTAAGAACTCCTAAAAGAGCTGGGAGCTCACTCTGGGAAGCTCCGGTATTAGGTGAGGCTCTCGGTGGATGTGAGAAGCTAAATGAAGTTGGGGTATCTAGGCAGCAGAGAGGTGAGTTGTGCCTGGGGCAGGATGCGGCAGCTTAAGGATTGTAATTACAGCATTATGGTGGAGGTTGACTGGATTAGGGCCACAGCAACAGGCTGAGACCGGGATAGAAGACCAGGAAATGGCCGTGGACCAGACATTATTAGCCTCAGTTGACGGCTTAAGACCGTTTCTATCAACATACTGCTGCTGCTTCCCCCACACTGAGCGCTCAAGGTCAGAGGGATGTTGACGCACAGTCAGAGAAACGCATTAGTGTCTGGACCTGTATTACCACGAATGAACATAAGTGTATACAGGAGCGTGAATGCGGTTTGCACATGCAAGCATTTACAGTGCAGTCACGCAAAGACAAATAAAAGCATCACCTTCCTTGAATGCACAAACACATATTCAGCGAGTCGGACGGGAGCTGAGCAGCAGCTGATCTCTGCCGGGCTCAGCGTAAGTCACACTGCTCTGCCCTCTCCCTCAGTCAACACCGTAATCCACTCTGAAAATGACTAGATTAAGACAGATTAAACACACGATGAGGCGATGAGAAGTGGTGGAAAGAAAAGAACTGAAATCTCCCGCAAAACACAGAAAACTTCATAAGGAGTAAATCAGCAGCAGCACAATGCTTTTTTGTTTTTGCACGTTGTTTTATTGATATCTTTTGCACCTTTATTTTCACCATTAAGGTAACCGGAATTCATTTATTTTCTGCTTAATT
Source organism: Mugil cephalus (assembly GCF_022458985.1). Lineage (NCBI taxonomy): Eukaryota > Metazoa > Chordata > Actinopteri > Mugiliformes > Mugilidae > Mugil > Mugil cephalus. The sequence goes on from NC_061787.1 coordinate 19,466,154, forward strand.
CATAATTTTGTTCTAAGACAGGTGATGAGTATTTTGGTGACAGCAGCGTGAGCAGATCTTACCTGCAAATGTCGTCGATTGTCACAGAAATTTCTACAAGCCAGCAAACGCTCGCAAGCCAGTAAACAGAGTCAGACTGCTCTAACATATTAGCATGCACAGAAGCGGATTTAATTAATACTGAACACACAAAGATTAAATTGCTGTAATTTCTCCTCTGCTTTATGTCTGTTTGTCATGGAAAACAATTAATACTTTGCAAATAAACCTGTTCAGCTCCAGAACTTTGTCGCGTTTGCGCGTCCACCTGACGGGCTGTGTGTCGCCTGGCTCTTCTTCCTCCCCCTCTCTCCTCCATTGTGGCCTCTCTTCTTTTCAGCTCATGACAAGCCTCGGCCAGATCTGAAACAGATTAAAAAGTGCAGAGAGCAGTCGAATAGAAGGAGGGGAAAGCGAGTAAAATAAATCTTCATTTCGACAATTTGAACCTTATTGAGTTGGAATCATCCAGGGACATGCTTTTTATTAAAAGGCTGGCAGTGGCCATGGCTCTGATTGTAATTGCGTTGACCCAGCCTCCTACTCCCCCCACCCCCCACCCCCCCCTCTCCACCCCGCCCCACCCCACCATTTCACACTCACACAGCTCCTCTCTCCCTCCTCGCTCTTATCAACGCGCTGTCCCGATAAAGTCTCGTGCTTTCAACCTCATTAAACCTCTCATTTATATTAACAACAGCAGATAAGTCCCCGCGCCCAAAGTGAACCGAGGCCTTGGCTTCCACGCTCCCACCGTTCTCCTCTTTCTTCTCTTTCTTTCCATTAGTTTACCCCCAAAAAAAAAATCCCCAACACCCCCTCGTCTTCTCTCCTCCCCCCCTCCTCCTCTCCCTTTCTTCCTGCTGCCGCTGTTGTTGTTGTCTGATTTTTATTTTATTTTTTTATTTCTTTACTCCCCTTTCTCCTGGCCGGGAGCCAGCAGAGTATTGTGAAACATCAATATTAGCCCGGGCCCCCTGGTTTATGGCATGCTCGAGGTACAGATTTGAACTATCTTGCTGTGAGGGAGCTATCTGTAATAGGTCGTACATAGGGAGTACTTCTCTGGTGCATTCCCCTGGATGCCCACAGGCTGCTATGAGGTATTGTGGGAAATAAGGCCAAGGCCCGAGTTTAATTCTTTAAGTCTTTACGCGTGGTTGTCTTTCTTCCCGACTTGTATTTTTCTCAGCTCCACTCTCTCCATCCTCGAAATACTACATTTTAAGTATCGACTGCTGCAGCCCGGACACACTCTTCAGGCCCAGCGGTCCAGGACCCAAAGACTAACCGCTAAGCATGTCCCTCTGTCAGGACTGACACGTGCACGGAGTGTACAGTGGGCTCAATAACCAGCAGTGCGGCACATTGACCACATGGCAAATGCCACTGGTCCATTTACCGGGGCTCATTGTTAGAGACAGCTGCCTATTGGCCTATGGGAAATCCATGGAGCTTTATCCAGCTCTAACTACTGCAGGAGCCGTCTCAAACTGCTGAAGCAGAAAATACAGGCGTAAGCTGAGATGGATCCTGAAGCCTCGTTTCCATGTTTCTGGAGTATTGACGGCGCCGCCTCTGAAGCCATATGCTGTCGGATATGATTGTGTGTGCGTCCCTCTGTGGCCTCCTGGTCACACTTACGGACAGGAAAGCAGGTTAAATGTGTTCTCTAAAAGGTGAATTGCGTTTCCTTTAAATCTAAACGTCAAATTTCAGTCTTAAACATCAAGCAGATCGTCTTTTGCTCCGTTTGATTAAAAAACGTTTGACACACGCAAGTAGCACAAATTGCTATGCTAACAGGCTAAATTAACAGACACACATCATAAATATGTTAGCATTGTTATTGTTAGCATGTTAAGCTGCAGTATTAAATACGTATTGGCTGTGTACATATCCATAAGAACAATATCCTCTCTCCACCTGCAGGAGGCCCCTGTCAGCCCTCCATTTGTTGAGCATCCTGTCAACTCTCTTCTGGACAACCACGAACGGCGGATCTCCCACTGCCTCTACGAACCCACCGAGGGCTCGGAACACATCTCCACACCACTGGCTAATGCACATGGACGCATTGGTGAGTTTAATATATCACCGTTTGTTTTGTTTTCCTCCTCCCTTTTAGCACCTCGCTGTCTCTTTCAGCTGCTACTCAACAAAATATTTTTACTCCCGATTCAGCTTGACGGGACGTGCGGTTGACCCGCTAACCTCACGCGCATCGAATATATTTTCCCCTCGAATTACTGCCGCCTGTAATCTGACGTTCCCGGATCAATCTGGACATTAACACCACCCCCCCCCCTGTGAAAAGCGTCTGCTAGCGCCTTCGTGCAAAGCCTCAACCAACATCGCACTAAAGGCCTCCTCCCCCCTCGTCACGTTCCAACACGCGCTATTTCACTAGTCAAACCTCTCTGGGATTAGTGTCAGCGTGGACCCGCGCTACCTTCGCTCCACTCCTGACTGGTTTCACTTTGGTCAATTCCCATTTTGCCCAGTTGACATGAGCGAGCTGAGATCCCGGCTCTTCGGCTGTATTAGAATTGGCAGTTCAGTCCTCCATAATTAACAGTTGGCTGCTGTCATCTCGCCATCGACAGGCCTTCACATATGCACGCACGCTGGAGGTGAAGGTGATTGCATCAGTGCTGGAAGAGCAGGTTGGCGCGATGTGATGCAGCACAGTCAAATGTAGCCACGCTCCCTTTCTCCATGCACGTCATTTATATTCAAATGTTATTATTATAGACAGTATTTAGTCTTCTCCCTACATTTTTTATACATCTCATGTATAAAAAATCTCATCTCATTCCACACCTCTTTGTCTCTGGTCTTTGTCTGCCTTTTTTTAATTGAAATTATCCCATTCCCTGTTTTCTCTCTATCAATCAATTGATCTTTGTCTCCAGTCTTTCTCCTCTTTCACCTCTCACCTCGCCATCCGTCCATCTCCTCTGCACACTCTGCAAAGTGAATTTGTAATCTGCCGGTGATCGACACTCTTCCTTTCTATCCCTCTCCCATCCGTTCTACTGTTTCTTTCCTTTAACCTCCCCGCCATCTCCCCCTAGAGCAGTGCCACTCTGCCACTGATCATAGAAGATCAGAGACCGTGTCAGAGGCATCTGATGGTTAATTAAGCTTCCAGATCAATAGGGCTTGCCCCTGACACTCTGTCTCCTTCTCTCTCTCCTCTGCCGTGTCTTTTGCAGTCTTTCATCGTGTCTTTCTCCTCCACCCCAAAATCAAATGTTCTCAAATTGCTCGGGCTTTCCTCTCGGTTCATCTTATTTATTCCGCTGGTTTTTCCGAAGCCGTCACAATGTTGCTCTGATCGTGAGCGGCAACTGTGGGCGCACTGATGGAAAAGTCTTTTTTTTTTTTTTTTTTTGCCATTGAAACTTCAAGGGCGCCCAGCTTTCGTCTCATCCTGCAGAGTAGGAGTCGAATGAGCCAAGTGGAAAAGTTTTAGGAGTGGGGGCGGAGTGGGTGCTAAAGCAGTAAGTTATCACAGTCGGCGCTCGCTCTGAGGCTCTGATCTTCGACTCAGCTCGTCTCGCTGCGAGAAAGTGTCAGATCCTTTTGGTTTATGTCTTCGGGCGTTCTCCGAGTCATGCCCTCATTAACCTGTGCCTGCTTTCTGCGACGGCTCTTCATCTTTTAAACTGACACAATTTTGTTATTTGAATTTCTAATGCAGTGACAATTGAGTTTGTGCCTGTCCATTAGTGCAACACAACACTGCCGCACTGAGGTGAAATGCAACACCTGAGCAACCAGGAACCAGCCGTTTCCTGTGAGTTTCCTGAAAATGTCATATAGATGTTAATATCAATGGTGTCAAAGCAGAGAGAGAGAACAGAGTTTTTTTCTGATATTGTCATCAAACTTTTGGTTCCACACCACAAAAACTTAAATTTATTACAATAAGTAAGGTTCTCAGCCCTTTTGTCAAACATTGTCCTGAAGCAACAGCTCATTTCTTAAGATCCGTTGAAAACAACGACAGTTACAGATTCATGCTCCTGATTTCTCCGCAACCATGAGGAAAACATCTCATTTATTTTTCTCTGTCATGTCCTCATTCTCTCACAAATTTGGAAGAAAGTGCTTCATGTCGGCGTGTTGTTTATTTTACTGGTACAGTCCCATCTTGCTCTCAGCTCCTCTCACCATCTCGCACAATTGTGTTTAGTGCTTGAAAGAAGTTGAATCTCAGTTTTGGTAATTTCGTCTTGTCCCTAGCCATGGTTTATATTCTTTATGATATTGTGTTGTGTGAAATGTGTTTTGTTTTTGTGTTAAAGGCGTGTTGTTGGATGCTGCATGTTCCTTTTAGTTGTTGTCCTTCATCGTCAGCCTTAGGACTGATAATGCATCATGGTCTTCTGCACCCGTCTCTTGTGGCATGACACAAGGCTCCGTATTAGGCCCTATTTTATTTTCCCGGTGTGCTTTTTTTGAGTTTATTTCTTGAAACTGTACTTCGAGCCCAGGTTGTCAAATCCTGGAAGACAGAACATTTTCTGTTGCTTAACCAGAATCATCATCTTCAGCCCAGAAGGGTTCTCCGGCACCTTAATCAACACTCCTGTGCGCCTGTTCATTTGTGAATCTACAAGGTGTGAGCCATTTACACTTGTGGGCTCGTCAGTCTGGCTCGCTCTGTAAAAACACCAACCAAATGCTAGTTGGTGCTGTGTCTTTGTTGCCAGTTGGGTTCATTTCTCGTCCTACCTCCTGCTTCACTTTTTTACTTCCATCTACTGCTACAGTGTTAGGGTCTGCATACGGTCTACGCTGTATTACAGACATATCTTTCGTATTTATACTTATCTTGGAAGCCTGGAAGCCAGATCGTCATCACCCACCCTCAACTGATTATTCTCAGCAAAGATCTGCTGGGCCAATCAAATTGTTTGGACATGAAGACCAGCGGTGTAGTCAGAAACGTCATCTGAGCACCGTGGAATTGACTGTATGCACAACAAAATGGCTCTGATTGGTTGGAGGACTATCAAGTTGTGTGCAGAGGTACGGCTGAAATACGGCCCATAATTAAATCCGAATGGAGTCAAACCAGACTCGTATTCTGATTAGAACCGAGTGTTATCGACCATGTGGACTATCATTTCCTTTCATGTCCCTGTGCTGCGGCCACTGCTTTAGTTTGAATTAAGGCCATGCATGAAGTCGTAAAAAAACATAACGCGTTTAAACTGCCTCTTCATTAATTGTGAATGTGTTTATCAGCGTCGATGGCACTTGTCTGCCAGCTAGACAGAGAGTAGCTGTTTCAACCCTGTGTCCCTCTATATGTTATTTCAGACGGGCTCAGACATATTGCCTGGCGTGTGAGATGTGACAGTTGTGGTTAGAGGACAGATGTTGAGATCGGCTCAGCAAGGTCAGGAAGCGCACAGCCGCCAGCGCTTGACTGACAGCTTGATGTGGAGTGCATCTAGACCTGCTAAATTACTGTATCATGAAGGCCAGACGGGTGGGGTTTGCGATATGGTTGCGTACACACAGCTACGCACACAAGCGCACCCCTCACGTACGACCACTAAATCAGGTTATATACAGTTCTCACTGATGTGCGACGGACATTCTTCTTCAGAGCAAACAGTGATTACTGACAAAACTCTGAGGCATTTTATCTCTTAAAAGACAACAGAGGAACTCTCTAACCAAATCAAGCGCTCTCCTCTGCCGCTCTGCTCCATTATACTTGCCTGCGCTGGTATAAATGAACCGAGACACGGAGGTAAATGGGATGGAATGCTTTTGCTGCTCAAGAATTAAGACTTGACTAGGATTGGGAGTTATTGCAGATGGCAGCAAGTCAATACAGTGAAAATGTAAACTCCATATCTCTGCCAAGCCATGATGGTTATTGTTATGCTCTCTATGTTCTGTAAACGACAGCAAATGGCTGCAGTGTCCCGCGGATGCCCCATCTTTATCTTTACCCAAGTATCGATCAGAACCTGGACTGCCTCGTCTACTCCCGCCAGTCACGGGTGGCTTGCTGCCTTTCATTTGAAACAGCGGGAATTGGTCTCGGTTCTCTGGGAGGATTGCTACAATTGAGCGAATTATAGGAATTAAAATTACCATGGCAACAGCAGAAAAATACTCAAAGTGACACGGGAGACAGGTGCTATTAAGCTGGCAGTGGCATCCTATTGAGTTTGAGGACACTTTGCCTTGATCCCTCTTGCAGCGTTTTGGGCTGTCATTCAGAACTATCAGCTAATCGATAGTTGGAGGTAATCCCATTCTCCGTCTGCTTCAGTAATCCATGCCGTGCTGTGATATTGTCAGCCTTGGCTTCACACATGCACGCGCCTGCATGCATCGCGGCATCGCGGCCAGAGGCTGCATCCACAACTGGCAGGTAGCGAGCATGTAGCAGTCCTGCTTGACTCAAGTTAAATTCTTATTTTTTGTTTTGACAGTTCTGTGCCTTTTCTCTCCCCGCTCCGGCAGAAGGAAAGACAAAGAGCTGAATAAAAGTGGAGGGACAACGCGAGTTGGATCTCCTGCACACCGTGACAGCAAAAGTCAGAGCTTTGGCACAAAGGTTGTTAGCATCACACCCAGATTTGCCTTCCGTCCTGTCTAATTGAAAAATGTGGCTGGGTGCGGGGTCCACACGCTGGGGTGAAAATTGAGGCCCGTGGGCCGACGCTTTCCGTGGATGCGCCGCTTCGACTGAGTCAGAAGGCACGCCGCCTGCTGTAGGACTGGCACGTGATTGAGGGGGCAGCGGCAGGGGAGGCCGGAGGTGGGAACCAGGCAAGCGGAGTGGTGCAGCTGTCACGCAGGAAAGTAGGCGTTCACGGGACGTAAAGTCTCTCCCAGAAGTACAGATGAGCAAAGTTTGACTTCTGTTTATTAAGAAAGACAAAAGTACGGGAGCAAACATAGACTCATGTGTCGTCGCACGCTAACCTGCAGATCACCCGGACGCTTTAACCTTTCCTAATAGCATTTAAGCAGGCTTGTCTTCCCAGGACTTGACCCTGCTTACCTCTAGTATTTCACAGTTTGCAGGCTCATCCTTCCTGAATGCTCAGCCATGTGCGGCACAGTGACCTCCCGTAACTTGGTGTCCACCCTGCTCTGGAGAGGTATTAATATGCCTCGGTGAAAAATGACACAAAGCTAAATGGTGTTACCCTTTCTCTGCGCCCCACTCCGCTTATTCACTGTGGTCACTTGAGTGGAGAAAAGCTGTACAGTAGTTTTTGACACATTCTCTCAAAACATGGGTACATTTTTTAGAAACCTTTATCCTTAAATAAGATTAAATAAAATTTTAATGGACATTCCCATTTAATTTCAGAACCAGAAAGGCTTATACATTAAGGAACTACTGAAACTAACAAAGCTAAAGTTAGACGGTGAATAGTCTTGTATTTTTGTAGCATTTTTCTACCTGTTTGCACTCAAAACTATTTACAGTCACAATGACGCTACCTCTACCTAATGACTGGTAAACAATGAGCTAAAGTGGTAGCAAGGTGGTTTCTGAAGGGGCCTACTTCAGGCATCGGCTGCTAAGAATAACTCCTAATTATAAAGCGATATACACTGATCAGGCATAACATTATAACCACCTTCCTAATATTGTGTAGGTCTCATCAGAGAATAGACATGGTCCTTCTGAGGGTGTCCCGTGGTGTCTGGAAACAGAATGTTGTTAGTGTTAGTTTGAGTTTCTAGTGAAATCTGGAGCCCAGGTCAACACTTTGTGCCGTTCCTCATGTTTTTTAGTTGTTCTTAAAATGTTTTAGGGGAGTGGGGGTGTCTGGTCTGGTCTAGGTGGGTGCTACATGTCTAAGTAACATCCACATGAATACCAGGTCCAAAAGATTCCCAGCAGAAAATTGCACAAGATGGTCAATGTTTACTTCATTTATCCAAGAGCATGATCACTGTTCATTTAAACCTTTAATTTGTGCTTGATTGGTTTCTCTCTTTCCTCTCTCTCGTGGTTGTTGTTGTGTTCGGGGCTGCTTCATTGATAAATTTTGGTGAATGACCATACCGCTTTGGGCTTTTTTCTCCAATCAAATGTTATTTCACTTGTTGTGTTTGCTTCTCCCATCATGTTCCATAAGAAACGAGCGGACGGGATGCCTTTGTGTTGGGATGCGCGCTCGTCCTGGACGCCTCGCTAGCGCAGCTGCCGCTCGTGTGTGAGCGGTTTGAAATGATATTCCCTGAAATGGCATTTAAAAGCCAAATAACGTGCGCAGATGAGAATGTGGTCCTTTTAATCAGCGCCGTTGATGGGTCGACCTCAGGAATGTGGAAACCTTTTAGCCTCATCATGGTAATATAAAGCAGGAGAAGCGGTTGCTTTAGCTGGATGATGAAGATAATGTTTGCCAGTGGCGATGACTTCCACATATTACACAGGGATATATGTTTTTAAAGCCTTCGCCACCTCAGCCTTTCAAGCGTACAGTCACACCCGTCAATGTGTTGTCACAGAGATCTTCGTGACAACAGTCTGTAGCTGTGGGAAATAAAAAAGCCATTATGATTGATTGTGTCGTGCTTCGTGTTTCTGGGTTCATGGGAATACGTGATACGTCTTCCCGAGTCTCCGTGTTTGGTGTCCGCGTGCATGCATCTGGATCCCAACGTCGCATTTGCCCACAAGGAAGCGAGCCAATCTGCTAAATGTTCAAATCAATTTCATTGACGAGGGAATCCCTCATGGAGCACGGCGGTGCGCTGTTAAAACAAAATGGCACCGACGTCCCCTGGCGTGCATAAAGGCTTTGGTTTCCACCGGTGTGTACTTAGAGTGATTACCTGCTGCAGTCCATGTATGAGACTGATAGCCGCGGCGGCGTGGACCAACTAATGATCTCTCATCCGGCCTGATCAATAGGCCAAAGTGCCACGGGACGACGACGGTGGAAAGAGCGGAAAACGGAGAAGAAGAGAAGGCGTGAGAGTGCGGGATGGACAGAGATGGAGGGAAATGCGCAGGAGAAGGAAGACGGAGAGGGGCTATTAGTGCGACCTCTCACCTTACAGCTCAATGTTTCAACAGGCGACACTCGGTCAGGGGGCAGAGGAGGAGAGGAGAGTGAAGCTGTGATCCGTTCGGACGGATGCGGCCAGGTGGCCTCTGGAGCCGGAGAGCTTATCTGTCTCTGTCTTCACTCCTGGCCAGAGGGAGAAGGAACATCTCTCCTTCAGTATCTCGGAACAGCCTGTATGCGCTGAGCACAGCTGGCCCCCGAGGGCTGTGTGTGCGTCAGTACAGTCGTATAAAAAACAAAAAACATTACGTTTTAGATGTCCTTATCGAAAAATTATACCCATTCGACATTCGCGGCTATTATATGATAGGGAACTTTTCGGCAGCTGCGTCGGTTCGAACAGAAACCAGTTTTCATCTCAATTTTTTTTTTTTTTTTTTTAGTAATGAAAATGTGTTGTCTGCTGTTTAATTCCCTAACATTAAAATTAATGGCCGCATTGATTTTAATAGGGCGCAGCTGTTAACTGACACACTGCAGCATTACTGCCGCGTGACCCGCCCCACCCGACAACTTGTGTTTTGTTTTGTTTTTTTTTGTTTTTTTGCCGGGTAGTAACTGCGAGCGCGCTTGCTTCTGTCAGCGTGACTCACGAGAAGAGAAGATCTTCGCCCGCAGCGTGACGGAGGCTGCAGTGACGCGCTCGCATCGCCAGAGATCACTTTCCTCAGCTGAGCAGACGGTGAGCGTGAATCAGAAGCTCCCTAACACGTATCAAATGGCCCCTTTGTGAAAGAGCCAGCTTTCTGTGAACCATTAATCATAATTAGAGTAATATTTATCCCCGCATATATATCTCTAAGATAAGTGTGTGACTGCTGCTGATAATTTTAGGGACGGCATCGTGACGGGTTTTTTTTTTTTTCTCCTTCCTTTCTTTCCTCTCCTTTTTCTTTTATTCCACGAGCTGAAAAGGCAGACGGGCGAATGAAAGGCTCCAGTGTTTTCAGGATTGTCGAGGTCATCACAAGCTGAATAAAAGCATTTGATTTTAGCCGAGATAGCGGTTCTGGGGGTTTTGTTGAAAAACAGTCATTTTATTCACAGTGCTCGCGATTGTGGTTATTTTTTGCTCCGGTGCCATTAGACGAGAGAACGGCTCGTAAAATGAATAAATAGATAAATAAATAAATAAATAAAAGTTGCTTTCGAACTTAACAACAGACGTAAGCTAATGTGACCTTCCCTCGGCGAGATGATGTAAACAGCGGAGGCGACGCGTGATGGGAGACGAGGCCTTGAGAATTGTATTCGCTCATCATTTCATCAGCGCCTGTTTTCGCCTTCACAATCTTCTTCTCACCATAATGAGCAGCAGCGACTTTCAGCCGGCTCAGTCCTCACGCTGGTCCTCAGCCACACATACACATATGCGCGCTGTCTGTCTGGCAGAAGGAAGTGAAACGTCTCCACTGGCCCCGTCCGTCAGCTGGTCTTTTTTTTTTTTTTTTTTCTCCCCTCTCTTGTCAACTACTACTGTGAGGAGCTGGTAGGAGACAGTGTCGGTAAAACAGTGAGTGAGCGGCTCCGCGTGACCCTGAAAAGTAACCTGTCTCTCAAGCTTTTTGGCTGGACTTCGTCCCCGAGCGAGTTCTCAGGGCGCACTTATCTGCAGAGTCGTGTTCAGAGTCGGCGTCCAAAATGTGGTCGCCGGCCGGGGTTGTGACTTCCCTCCAAAAAAAAAAAAAAAAGCTGCAGTTGCTCTTAATTATTTTTTAACCTTTCAGAGTGCGAACAGCTCCTCCACCTGAGATCCTGACTGGAAAATCTTTCACATATCTCCAGGCCAAGTGGTCTGCTGACATGAGTGAGCCGGTCATATTAAATGGACATGTTGTGGATGCAAGTACCAGCGCTGGTAGTGAGCGCCTGTCCCAGGCTGCTGCTGCTGCTGCTGCTGGAGTGAAATTCTCAAGAGCCGCTGATGCAACCGAGACGTAACTCCAGCTACCAGCTCAGGGAATGTAAAGGCTTGTAAAAGTAAATTTTGGGCTACACGACCGCAGGGCATCTCTTATTGGAACTTTCGCTAAACTGACTGTAAAGCAGATGCTTACAGCCTCGCGCAAAAGTCTGGGTTTCGAATATGCGAGGGAGGTTTTCATTCGAGAGTGAAATACTAATATATTAAACATGTTAAACATGATAGCGTTTGCTTGAAACTGCTGAAATTTAGAGAGAAACGAATACGCCGATCAGCCGCAACATTAAAACCACTGACGGGAGAAGTGAATAAATAGGTGGTCATAATGTTATGCCTGATTCACGATCACAAATGTATGTATGTATCTGTATTTTAGGTCATGTTTAAAAGGAACACAGTTAACGAGATAATCCCTGGATCTAACTTGGCCGCTGTCGTTGCTCGGCTCCCGCTGATTTACAGCACTGAGTGGATTCAATTACCTGCGGTTCTCCATCAAGCTGCCCGGCTGAGGAATGGCCTTCATTTCACTCGTACAGCGCTGGCAGCCGTCCGCACCGGGCGTGGATGAGCGGCCCAGAGACAAAAGCGAGAGCCTTTCGGAGGAATCAACGGACAAACATTCAAGTGAGAACCGGGAACCTGTTGGGAAAGTTTCCCAGCCCCGGAGCTCCGTCGCTACGTGTCCACGCGTGAAGCGTTTGGCCTCATCCCGAATTAAATCCGTATTTTACGACAATAAATAACACGTTGCAAAGTTAGTTCTGTTATTCAGCTGATGCACTGTGACACTGCTGTTTGAAGTGGATGTTGCGGTACGTGTATTCACACAAGGTGTAATAAATCTCATTTGTCACATGCGTCTGATAAGAGCGCTGACATTTATGATGAATAACCTGGAGAACGCACCTTTTTATTGTTGGAATTTCCCTGACCTGTGGAAGCCCACCGTGGTTTCTGGTCTCCCCCACACAGCAGCTGTCTTGTGTCTTAGGCTTTTCTTTTTTTTTCTTTTTAACTGTGCAAATACCTAAACTAAACTACAGCCTCATTGCCGTGTTGACCGGCGCTCAGACTTTCTTCCGCAGCGTGCATTTATCATCCGCCCGGGCCCCAGCTAAATGAAATCACTTCTCAGATTCACGTTGGGACCCCGCCAGAGTAAATATTGTCGTCTGCTGTTAGTGATTACGCACAATTGTTCCCGAGCTATTAAATTTGCGAAATGGCCCCGTGATAATGGAAACAAAAGCAAAAGGCCGCGAGAAGTCCAGGGTTTCTGAAAATTGTCTAATGGTGAACAGGTGTGTGGCTGAATTCAGGCCTCGCCGCTCGTCTTGGCTCTGGTTTGATTATTTCTTAGTTTTATGTCCGTATTTGAGTCATGCGCTCATCGATTCTTCTTCTTTGTAGTCGTCGTTGTCGCCGCGGTAACGCCAGTTCTCGGGCTGCTGAACAACCCTTCTTCTGCCCTTGGTGCCGAGTGCCAGCACGTCCCCCCATTGACTTTGGCTCCCGAGGACTAGCAGAGGAGCGATTCAAAGGAGTCCTCAGCGGGGAGGGTCAGCCGGGACAGAATACAGATCAGGGCAGCTCCTCTTCTGGCTCCGATTTGTCCTTGGAGGAGAGTGAAGGAGAAAAAGGAATAAAACAACTCATCTCTACAACCTCTGTGACATTAGGAGACTGGATTCTGGATATTAGATCATTTTTCTGTTCATCTTATGAGCCCTCAGAGTCGATTTATCCTTCAGCGGTCGTCACGTGCCTGCAACCAGATATTGCCTTATCTCTCCGTGCGTTCAGTGTATCCCTGATAACAAATGCTAACCATGACATATGTGTCCTTCAGCCACGTCCTCACATATTCTTGACTCCATGGTTTTAACGTGTGACCGAATGTTTGAAAATCGAGCGTTGGGTGCAGTTTAGATATTTGTGTTTCCCCTCACAGGTAACTACCAGCTCTCCCCGACTGTGAACATGCCCCAGGACGACATAGTGATGATCGAAGACGACCGGCCGCCCCTGCTTCCCGCCCACCTCTCCGACCAGTCGTCCTCCAGCTCCCACGACGACATGGGCTTCGTGGGAGGAAACGCGGCCTCCTGGATCCACGAGCTGCCCGATCACAATGAATGGTAGGCAGAGGCTTGAATTATTCACAAATGAATGGACGTCAGGCGGCCCCCGTGTGGAAGGAAGCGGTGTTTGCAGTATATGAGATGAAGATTAGCTTCTTAACCTTCAGGCCGGTTTTAAATTTACATTGTTACCATTTCAGATTTTAAACCAATGGGCTGATTAGCAACATTTTCAAATTTTTTTCTTTTTTTCCTATATATATTAATCTTTTAATCAACTTCATTCCCAATCACTTTATATGCCGGTGATGGCATTGCAAATTCTAAAAATAAAATAATAATAATAATAATAACAAACAAACAAAAAACACAACAATATTATCTAAATGGAAAGGTATTCTTCTTCTTGGGGCGATTATTACAGTCTTGGACATGTCAATGATGAGTAACAACATTCATTTCGATGGATTTATCACTACTTTTTATGCAGTGTCCTCTTCCAAAGCACCATAAAGTTAGCATATGTTAATATGCTAATTTTTATATATATAAAAATCTCTTAATCAGCTTCAGCCTAATCATAAATACCAAACATTAGATTAATTTCAGAATTTTAATAATTTATATGCCAGTATTTGTGATGCATATGTCAATAATTAGCAACATTGGATATTTTGCTTTGAAGTATTATGGGATTTGTACTTGAAATATAAAAATTAGTAAAAAAACAAAAACAAAAAAAAACATACTTATGCCAAATACCAAAAAGCAACCACTGCTAAGTTATCAAAACTAAAACTGGCAAAGGACACTTTTGTACCTAACTGGGTATGAGGGTTAAATCTCTACAGGGAGATTAGTGTCTTCCAGTCTGGTTTAGAAAAGCAGTGTGTTAAATTTTGTGATTAAAAATTCTGCACGTTTGGTTTTTATTGAAGAAAATAAGTGACTTTGCATTAATATGAATGCCTAACCAGGAAATAACATTTTAATGTCATACGCTAAGTTTGCTGTGAGCTGGCAGTGACATTTAGCTTCAGAGCTGTGTTCTGCCGGTACGTATGCAGTTGTGTAACTAAGTGTAGGCCTGTGGTCATAGGCAAGTGTGTGTGTGTGTGTGCGTGTTAAATAATGGATCGGCAGCAGTAGTCAGGCTGTGCATAAAAGACTCTCAGGGACTAGTACAGTACTTCCACCTCTCCAACCCAAACCGCCCCTGGGATTTCAGCACTCAGTCCGCAGACCACAGCCCAGCTGGAGCACCCCTCATAATAAAGTCAACTTTTTCTCTTTCTTTCTTTCTTTCTTTTTTTTTTAGAAGACTCCTCAAAGAGCGGTTAACTCAAAAGAGACCCAAAAACATTTCACCACCTCAGCGTGGCCGTGCGCCGTTTCCAACAATGCAGCATTTCTGATGCCGGTGCTATATTTGAAAACGGGCGTAATCGCTCTAACATTTTATGTGACATTTCCTGTGTGATTGCAGTGTTCAGGTACCGGAAATTTATAGACGAAGATGTTCAATCATGTCATCTCTCTCGTCCGATCAGGGAAGTGAGAGGCTGCGTCGTCAGCGGCGACGCGTTGTTTTCTTTGTCCGTGGATCTGCCTCTGTTATAAGTTATTGTTTTTGCACGCTGATTCCTGTGATTGGCAGGTCGAGGTCACATGTGTGCATGCAGGATGAGAAATTTTTTTCTTTTGCTGTCGGCCACAAATAGAGATGATCTGTCTATTTATTTCTTTTTTTTTTGTATTTTTGCTTTGTTTTCCCTGGAGACTCTCTACTCTCCCTCCCTCTCTCCCACCTTCTCTCTCTCTCATTTATTATGAATGAGTGGATTTTCCTGTTGTTCACGTGATGTCAGAGGTTTGTCACAGTGGACTCGGTCCGACGGCGTGTGGCTGAAACGCGCTCAGGCTTTCTCACGCATTCCCCCACATATACTTGGATGCACACGCGCCATCGTGCGCGCAGTGTACATGTGAGTGCGCAGCGTGCGCACACCAGACAGGAGTGTGCTACATACCACTGCCTTGGGTTATCCTGAATAATTCATGCCCTCAAAGTCACACACGCATCAGGCACACAGTCTTTCACTGAAATACTAACAGCTGCTTAAACGCGGCAAGTGTGCATCATCATTCTGTTTTTTTTTTTTTTTTCTTTTCAAGTGCCCTCGACAAGCCACCTCACTCACACAGCACACACACAGGCGTCCTGAGCCA
This sequence comes from Mugil cephalus, assembly GCF_022458985.1. Lineage (NCBI taxonomy): Eukaryota > Metazoa > Chordata > Actinopteri > Mugiliformes > Mugilidae > Mugil > Mugil cephalus. The sequence goes on from NC_061787.1 coordinate 19,481,504, forward strand.
GCAGGGGACGTGGGTCAGCCGGGCTCCAATGTACCGGAACTGTTACTTTTTAATTAAGCTCTTGCTACAGCGCAGTCGAGCCTCTGTATGTACTGAATATGTATTGTGCAGAGCTGTGAAAGTCTCACCTTCGCCACCCCCGGTGCTATGCAGCCTTCTTTCCTCACGGGAGACGCCAAGGCCACGGCCGGTGCACACTCAGAGTGAGAGATCCTTGTAATTCCGGGCCCTATTCTCTTCCTTTTGCGTGTGTTTTTTGCTCTGCATGCACAAGTTGTTCAATTAATTTCGTTGCAGCCGTTTTGTTTTCCCTCTATGTTAATTTAAGGACAATCAGAAGGCCGTTTCAACATCTGCTGGTACGTGTTGCGAGATAAATTACGGCGAACAAATAAAAACTAATTAGACCTCGTTTTTTGTGATGTACACACGTGGCTTTTTTGTTCAAACTTGTAGAATTTTATAAACATCCATTCTCGATTTTCATTCCAAATATCATCTCGCTGTTACTTTGTTCTCCTTCGGTTTCTGTAAGATGATACAGCCTACGTGCTGTTGGTGTGTTAATGGGTCGGACTCCTGCGATAAACAGCAGTGCATATTTGATCTTTCTTTCTTCACATTTCTAGGTTGAGATTCACAGATCCGGCATAACATTATGACCACCTCCCTTATATTGTGTAGGTCTCCCTTGTGCCTCCAAAACAGTTGTGACTCATCAGAGAATGGACATGGGTCTTTTGGGGGTGTCCTGTGGTGTCTGGAAACAGAATGTTGTTAGTGGGGGTTAGTTTGGGTCCTATAGGTTGAGGGGAGGGGCCTCTGTGGATCATCCTACAGGTACTTGATCAGTTTGGGATCTAGTGAATTGTCTGGTTTGGTCCAGGTGGGTGGTACATATCTGAGCAACATCCACATAAATGCCACGTTTCCCAGCAGAATTGTCACAAGATGTTATGTACTTCTCTTGTCAGTGGTTTTAATGTGTCTGACTGGTGTACAGCCTTCTATTGTCCCATTGATACAAATCACATCAGTTTTACAGGCCTCAAATGCACATGAAACAGGTTGTAAATATTGAAACCCATTCTCTGTTAAAATGGTAATGCCCAGATATCCAGGCTTTTATTGCTGCTGCTGTATTATATTATTACAGACTGAATTTAGTACGATGTCCTTAAATTCTCAATGGTCGGAGGCTACGTTTAGTCAAACTAGCTCGTGACTTGACCACGGTTACTAGTTCACATCCAGTTCAGACTCCGCAAACATAAACCTTCCAGAGACATGCCCTTGAGATCTATAATGTGTTAATGCTGCAGCCAGCTGGAGAGGATTGCGTTTGTAGTGGTTAAGTCCAGGACGTCCGTGGCTAAAGAGTCTTTGAAAGTGATTCCAGGCACTGATAGAGACCAGCAGGTGTCCTCTGTCAGTCATCACTGCATAAATAGAGGTTGTAAATTATTACTTTGCATATCTCCGCGAAGTTCATTTGAGCATCGGGTCCTGACCCGCTCGATTAATTCCCTCAGCAGTGTCTTCCTCCTCCCTCATTAGCTTGAGTCTAAACCCAAACAGGAAGGGCCTCGTCCGAATGATTTACAGTAAAACTGATACAACGAGCCAGCTGATATATTGTCCTCGCAGAAGAAGCTGGATAAATAAAAAGATGAAAGGCTTCTTTTTTTTTCTTCTCCGGGTTGGAATGTGAAACAGTGTCAGAAAAATTTAGTGTATGCTCATGGCAGCTCTGGAACAAGTAGGCTCCTCTTGAGATGCAGAAAGAATGTCTCTGATTTCCACCTGGTTTTCATCCCAGAAGCTGATGAAGTGCAGCTTCAGGGTGTGTCTGCTCTCCCTCTAACAGTTCATGTGTAGTTCTTTTCAGGCCTCCCTGTTTATTGTACAAATAATGAACTTTGTTGAGTCAAGACCTCGGAAAGAAATGAACCATAATCTGTTTAGTTATGCAGAAATGCTTCCATCAGCTTTCCAGCTAACAGCATTAAGAGTCTAGACAATATACCACTTGGGAAACTTTCTTTGTGACTGCTCAGCACCACCGCCCCATATGAATATTTCCCTTTCGGTACTTCATCAAATCCTCGCCGAGACGTCGTCAACTTTGTCCTTCGGAAGCAAAAATAACAGCTTTTAAAAGGGTTTTTCAGGCTGGCGCCGCAGTGCAGCCCCCGAAGAAAACAAAACGAGTCTCTCTGTGCTCGAGAGAAGTTTGGGAGAGCACCGTGAGGATAGGAGCAAAACATCTTGGCTTTGAAGATAAGGCTCTGTGAGAGAATGGAAACGTCCCCCTCCTCCCGCAACAACCGCTCTGATGAACCCACAGTCAAACTCATTTAGCTGCTTATAGTTTTAATGGAGGATGCGCTAATCTGAACCTAGAATTGTTAATGCCTTTAACTGTAATATCAGAACACAAAAGTACATTTTTACCGCAGTTTTATCAAACTATTGTGTGTTATTACAGTTTAACTACAGCTTAGACTACAGCACCACAGGCCCCAAAGCTCATGCAAGCACATTTCCCAGAGAATTACCAAACTTTTTTTGTAATGTTTTGTTTTTGCTTTGATTTTTATATTACAATTCAAAAGAGAGTTTTCTGTAAATATGAAAAAAAAAAAAAACTTTTTTTCCCCCCAGCTCCAGTCAGACTCTGTATCTTTCCAAACACGAATCTGTATTTTGTTAACTTATTCAAGGGCAGTAGTAAGTGAGAGTGCTGTGTGCTGTTCAAACAACAACAACAACAACAAAAAAAAAAAAAAGTCAGGGGTTGTCTGAGCCATGCTCATCATTCTGAAGTGCATGAAGTGTTGCATAACATCAGTGTGAGCCAGGAACTACTACCAGGCAGCCCTGTGGCATGACGACACCAAACGGCATAGCAACCGCTGTCATCACTGCAGACCACCTGTGTTAGGCTTCGCTACATGGGATAGGAGAAATCAGACAATCACCACCGTCATTTGATCTTAGATTCAACACTGAAGAAGTTTATATAGTGCATATATACAGCACCGGTTACACTGAGCAATGAAATTTCTAACTTTATGAGTTCCTTTCACCCAAATAAAACGAGCATCTAAACTGAAATAAACTTACTCTAAGCATAGAAAAACATCTAATAAAATACTTTTTTTTAAAAAAAGTTTATAGGTATCAGGTTCACAGGTATTAAAAAAATAAAATACCAAATAAATATAAAGTAAAGAAACCTGTTAAATAGAACACTTCCCACTTTGGCCACTAGGGGCAGTGCCATACCCTGACATAACAAGATCACCACCGCTTCCATCTTCCTGGTTTGAACCTCAATCTGGTTGAGGGTGACAGAGTGTAGAGGATAGGTGTCAATTCTCATCAAGGTGAGAGAGGGGAGATATGGACAGCGATGGAGGTGGGAGGGAGGGGGGGGGCGCGGCTAGACTGTGTCCTTTTCCGTCTCTGTGAGGAGTCACAGGTGGAAACATCATTTCCCAGGCAGCTCTGACACAGTCTGTCAAGCAGCAGCAGCGGCAACAGAGATGGAAAAGGACTCCAGACAAACATGCACACACCCATTTCCTTCTTTTCCTTTTTTTTTTTTTTTTTTTTTTTAAACGACGCACAAACACACACCGCCGCACAGACGCCCTCGGCCTCACGAGTGCTTAGATACACATTGGCTGGTAAACAGTTTCACAAATTAACATATAAAGTGGAAAAGGTCCGCACAGACGCGAGCAAACAAACTTTGCCGGCGCACTGCCTACTTCAGTCGACGCCCTAATAGTCTCCATCATCAGCAGTGTAACTAAGAATCACAAGTGCTCTATTAAGAACATTTTCCCTATCAAGCTATCGGCGTAACTACACAGAAATGCAAACAGGCCTGTAGTGCAATCACACACACCTTAACTAAACTCACGCGTCCATAGTGATTTTAGTTAATGCACATTTACATTTCAAGCTGTCCTCGCGCTTTATGAATATTTAGCACGCCTCTGTGGTGTACCAATGCTACAAGCATGTCATACATGCGCTCGTATCTGGGCTCACCTTCACCGTGTTTATTCGTGTCTTCCTACGTTGCGCTCTGCGTGTCTCTTTGCCCTACACTGTGTCACCGTGACAGGGGTGCAGCTGAGTCTCAGCGTGAGTGATGCCGGCGTAACCTGCGCGCTCACCAAAGTATCAGTCTCTCCCTCTCTCTCGCCCGGGCCCGTGTCAGTTCCTCCGCTCCCTTCGCTCGGGCAGACTGGAGCGGTCGGTCCAGCCAAATTCAATTAAGGCGTCCGTGCGCCAGGCGGGGGAATAAACCAGAGAGTCGACACAGGAGTCGGCAGGCGGACAAAGAGGTCTTAATTGGTCTGCTTCTCCCTCTCTGTCTCTCCGTGCGGCTTCATCACAATTAAAAGGAAATCACAGCAAATCACAGGTGCAGCTGCTGCTCTCCCTGCCATCGAAGGAGCCGTTTCGTTTTACGGTTTTCAAAGGCCGCGTTTTAAGTCGGGTGGTTTATGAGTGCAATTAAGCGACTGAAATAAAAGAAGCAATCTGAGGTGTCCATTTTTCGTTAAATACATATACGAGATATATATTTTTTCTTCTAACAATGCAACTCCGTGCACCAGCTTCTCATGCAGGGCTTTATGCGATGATTGAAGGCCGCTCCGAGCTACCCAACCCAGCTACGCGTCCGTGCACGGAATCCCTGCGGCTTGTCGATCAGGCCAAGATGCGCTTCTCTGAAGGAGTGGGGCGTTTCAGACTTGAGTTCATTTGTAAATGAGAGTTGAAAAAAAAAAAAAAAGACTGGAACTTGGAGGGAGTGGGTGAGAGAAAATGTTTAAAAAAAGACACAAATCACCGGGGTAATCGTGAGCACGGAGGCCTTTTAACGCTCACCACTTAGCAACAAGGCCGATGTGCCGTTTGACACATTTAACTTGTGAGGGAGAAAGGAGGAAGTTGATGTAAAATGCAAGTTGGAGCCGTGGATTCGCCTGTGAGCAATCCTCAGCGCTGGTTAATTTTAGATGACGGGGACGCCGACTTTGAAACGTGGAGGAAAGCATCTGCCCCGAATGGAGCGAAATGGCTTTTAAACGCAGCATAAAGAAGGAGAGATGAAGCGACGTGTTATCCAAATAGATCGGACCCGCTATTAAAAGTCAACCAGAGGCGTGGACGGGATGGAGGATCTGAAAAATCTGTGCCACTTGTTAGATTATTTAACGCGTCCCGAGAGGCGGTTGAGCTATTTCCTCCGTCTTCCCAACAGATTCCTCTCTACAGCCGAGGAATGAGACAGTACAAGTGTTCATCCAGTGCAGGTCTCCACTTCATAGACTCAACTAGTTAAAAGATTCTCAAAGTAGTATCTCATTACAATGAGCATTGCAGCGGGAAACTGAATATCCAGTAGGAAGTGAACACGAGATCTGTAACTGAGCTCTATATTTCCACTAATGGGCTTTAGTAGCCGTGAATCTTTGTGAGCCAGCTTTAAGTAGACTAGAAGATTAATACTTACCGTGCCATGCCTTTGGTACGGCAAAATGCAAACTTAATTCCTGGCTTCAGCTGCACATTGCTTTTGTGTCGCGTTGCTTTTGAATTGCTCTAACTTCGCCTCCGCTTTTTACAAAATGAAGTAGTGTAAAAGGTAATTCAGGTCTAGGATACGTGCGACCAGCGATGGAGGCTCACGGGGCAGGAATTGCTCGGCCACGGGTCACCGCCACCTCTTTAAATAGTCATAGCTGCTGCCACATCGATCTTAGGTGCAGGTTCTGACAGCAGGTCCCTCTGACTTGGAGGGCTGTTCACAGCAACACAGTTCCTGCTTTTTAGAGCACGGAGATTCACAATAACTTAAAGAGAGCACATCAGAACCCAGAAGAAACGACTCGACACGTAACATGAACTAGGTTAACTTTAGAAGCGGTAGCTAGCAAAGTTAGTTCCAAAGTACAGTGTTTACTATAAAGTTGTTTTATATGCATTTGCTTAATTTAATCTTAATACATTAGAACAAAGAATGCCACGTCTTAAAAGTATTGTGTTTGGTATCGTAGATGAATTTCAAGCTTCTGCCATTTGGCACTAAATCCAAATCCAATATGTGGTTTATTATGGTAGTTTAAAGATGAAAAACTCAAGCTCTTATTTTATGTGCAGACATTTCATGTAATGTAGAAATAATTTTTAATAGAATTAAATTTTAAAAATCTCTCATGACATTTTGTGGGAAGCACTGTGATCAGCTGCTGTGTTTCCATTGCCCTAGAAATGCACATTATAATGGAAACACCTACATTTTCAAACTCTCACATATTGCTGAAATGTTTTTTACGCTCTAATGAGGTGGTTTTTCAGATATAAAGTAATATTTTTAAGTGCTATTGAAACACTTTTTTTTTTATTTTTGCATTTCCTCATCACCGACGAGATGATGGAGGAGGTCATGTGACCGGTTCATTTTGAAGCCCGTCTTCCTCAAAGAGAAGTGACGAGGATTTAAAAGAATTACGGGATACGAGACTTTACGAGAGTTACAGCTCATTCGCAAAACGTCTTTCAATCGAAACACGAACAAAGCTCAATTGTACTTTATCTAAATCTCGCAAAATACCGCTCAATTTCTCACCACTTTTCGCCAAGACAGGCCGGACTGTAGCAGGACTGTCTGCATAATGACTCCCGCTGGCCGGCAAACACTCTCGACGTCAGGTCTCTGCGCCTGAGTGACAGGTCTGTGCGTGATCCCACCTGCTGGCCTCTCATGCTGTCCGTGTTCTTTGTGTGTTCAACTGGCCCAGAAAGCACAATGCCAGCGGACGTGAATACAATCTAAGTTCGTGCTTCCTCAGTCTCAGTCAAGCTCCGACAGATGACATTTGCGGAGGCAGAAAAATAGAAGGCAGGTTGTTTTTGTTTTGTTTTGTTTTCCGTTTTTTTCTTTTTTTTTTTTTGGGCACGGAATGATGAGAGGGAGGAAAAAAGCAATGGGATGATGAATAAATGAATAATACATCTGTGCTGTCATTCTGCTCTTCCTGCTCCGCCTCCCTCTCTCTTCCTGTGTCACCCTGAGTTGGCCCTGTGAGGCAGTCTGATCTTAGTCGAGATTGTCAGGTGTGGTCGTCGGCAAAGTGACACGGCGAAGCCTCCCCCTCCGTGACACGTGAAGCAGCTTCTTTGTTAAATGGGGCTGACAACCTAAATAAGAATTGTTTACATGCAAACAAATGCCAGCAGTTCTGCAGCTCCTGTTAAGTGATATTACCAGCGTTGTACTTGACGGAGGCTCTGACAATCACACGCGCCGCATTTCCTCCCCGCTGCTCAACTCACAAGCTTAAACGTGTAATCATAAAGCTTTCCACTTACCCTCATAGGAGGAATTAAATAAGTTGATGGAATTTCAGATGTAATTTCATGGTGGTAATGTATGAACACAAGCGAGACAAAGGAAACAGGGGACGTTCCTCTCACTCATGTAAGAGTCTAACGAATGTGACCGACTCCATCAGTCCTCGTCTTCTCGCTTCTGTCTCCGCACAAACGGCAAGATGTAACCGCCTTAATTGCAACTGCATTTCTTTTCTACATGCAGATACCGGTTTCCCCATCTCCCAGCCTCGTCTCGCTGCGAACGCCCCCCCCCTCCCCAACTCTGATTTTCAATTAAGATCCAGACAGAGATAGAGGACCTCAAAGGGAGTGAGCAGTGGCGGGCCGGGCCCTGTCACCGCTCCAGACATATTGAAGGCGAGGGTTATTGAGTGGCCATGACCCCAGAGCACCCTCACCTCGCTGGGGTATCGCACATCTAGGCCAGGCCTCCTCTTCTCCGTTGTGGTGTATCCTGAACACACAAAGCAGGGGTGGAGGTGTCCTTGATTAGAATAGTTGTCTGGTCTGGTCTAGGTGGGTGCTACATGTCTAGGTAACATCCGCTAGACCACAATACCAGGTCTAAATGTTCCAGTGGAATATTGTATTGTGTCAAAAGATGGTCAATGTTATTTCCTGCTCCTGTCAGTGGTTCTAATGTTATGCCTGGTCTGTGTAACTTTATTGAGATAATGTAATCGATTAAAGGACATTCGCCAAAGTAAAATATGTCTCTTTTCCTCTTCCTCTCTCCTTGCTGACCCGTAGCACGCTGAGTCCAGATACAGACGCTGACGGCTCGTTCCAGAGGGAGGGCTTCGGCCGACAGAGTATGTCAGAAAAGCGCACCAAGCAGTACGAAAATCCAGCCCATCTTGATATCATCAAGAACCGGAAGTCCAAAAGCATGGATCTAGGTATATCCCTGCGTAAGTGCCTAAAAAAAACATACGAGTCAAAAGAAAAATGTGATATTTTGTGAGATACATCTGTTTGCTTTTTTTTTTTATGCCATCTTATGGAGGGTTTTACACTTGACTGCTTATTGACCAGGGCATGTATCATTCTGGGATCTCGTCTAGTTGCCTGGCAACATCCTGGCAAATTTTACAGCTCATGCTTTTGTATGGATTAAACACACAAGATGCCCGTTCGTAAACCTTTGAGATGCTGGTTAGACCACTGGACAGACCCAGGCCGGCTGTTTACACCTGCGTCTAGGGCTTGTGTGATCAGTGTGGCTTCCTCCATCCACATAAGTCTGACTAACATAGTTTGTATCTTTTCAAGTGTATTATTGTCACTTGTGTTTCTTCCCCTGTTGAACAGCTGACCCAATAAGGCACTATTTTCAACAACACAAATATACAGAGATGCAGTCAGTTCAGGCTTGTCCTGCCACCACTGTTATTAATTTGGCCTCCATTTCCCATGGTCCTGTGTCCAGTGGACCACAGGTAAAAAAAACACAAGAACCAAGAGCACAATGCTGTTTTTTTTTTTTTTTTTGTTTTGTTTTTTAGAGTCTGTCTAATGGCCGGTCAGATCCAGGCATGTGCACATAGATGTGCAGCCTCAAACAGGCTGTATCTAGGGAAGAGGACGGTGTGAGTTCAGAGCCTCTCCCACTGAGGATGAAGCAGACGCTGCCTTCTCTCGGATCACTGGCTAATCATAACAGATAACAGGCAACTCTCTTCTCCACATGGAGCTCAGAGACCTGTAGAAGTCTTTGTCGAGCTCACAGACTGGTGTAGGTCCAGGCCACTGCACTCATCTCCGCGAGTTCTACCTTCCCTGTAATAACTGCACCCTCTGTTCGGCGCCGAAACTTTTCTACAAAGTGACTACACAAACTTTCAGTGGAATCTGCTCCTCGGGAAAAAAGATGATAGTCGGCCACTGGATCGGTTTCCATCATGCTCTTAGTGTTGGAAATATAATTGGACATTATCAAGGCTAGGAAGTGAGTGGAAATGGACAGGATTTTGAGATAGCCCCGTGATGGCTTTCTCATCATTGCAAATGCATGTTTTATCAATGAGTTTAATCAAAAAAGCTTCTTAATTGTTCCTAAGTGGAGTCTGCGTTATTTGTGAATTTGATTATTTCTAAAGGGTGGTGTCTGAAACCGGTTCAACGGCTGTTGGGATATAGCAGCGTTACTAATCTCATCAAACCTCCATTATGGCTGTATTGTGTGTGATAGTTCTCACACAGGGAATTCTGGCATTTTGAAGGTCCTTTTTAAGTGGGGCTGGAACATTTTGAGGGTTGAAATTTGTAAAGACTTTCCAACATTATGGTGACTGTTATGGACATAGCTGAGAGGGTTAAGGTTAGCCCTATGCCAGTGGAAGGTCCTTTCAAAGATGGAAGCACGGGTGTGTTTGTGTGTTGTATTAGGTGTAATTCAAGTATTATATGGATATTCCCTCCCTTCTGCTCTTACCATATATAGCAGATGCAGCACATAGTGAGATGAAAGGACGTTCCTCTAGGACCAAGGAGCTACATGAAGACATAGGTTTAAGTACAAGGGACTGATGGGTCAGGGAAAATAGCAAATTTGTTCCTTTCTTAATAACTAATTTCCCAGAAGAAAAAGATGTTTCAGTCAACGCCTGAAACTCAAACAAAGCCACATATCGCAATTGAGTACGTATCGAATGTCACATAAGTTCCATTTATCTCCTGGAAGCCCACTGCTATAACGCTTATTTTAATGAAATTATTACATCAAAGCCACACAATGAAAGCTGGCCTATGGCTAATGTATAATAGAGCTGAAAATTAAATGAGCCGAAGAATGTAGCGCCTTTGTTTAGCCTTGAGCTTCGTCTTCGCCACACTGTTGAACATCATAGTTCATCTCCAGAAGTTAGGTGGAGTAGCGGAGAGTGTGTTGCCGTGACACATTAATAAAGCTGCTCCGTGCTCCCAAGCTGCTCTGACTAAATAGTGAACACGCTCGAGAATGCTATTCCCCACAGACTCTCCCTTTCATTTAGTCACCGGGTGCTCCACGTGCTCCCAGATCACATCAGCAGATGGATTTCATGACTTTGAGGCCCATCGTTGTTGAAATATGCTAAACTGCTCGGACACCCCGCGGTTCAATCCCATTTAGATGGAGAACAAGATTGAGTGAGCAAAGAAAAGGGAAGAAAGAGATGTAAGGTGTCACGGCTGGCAGTAATACATTAGCACATTCCAGACTCTTTGCCTTGCAAGCGTCATGATGGACGGGCTCTCGCATGAGGTCTAAGATCTGTTCAGCTTCGATCACGGCGTCCGTCCTTTACTCCTCCGATTCCGTCTGTGCAGAATGCGCCGGTTGGCCGTGCTTGTTTAATATGCTCTTAAACATTAGCAGACGAGATAAACTGCGCGAGGAGAAGCGGCGGAGGTGAGCGAGCGCACCGAGGCCAGCTCAATACACTGTCGCCATTATTACAGTCGACCATTATGATTGTTCAGCTGGGTCCATGGGTCAATAATAGAGATTGGAAAAGCAGTCTCGCTCTTTCTCCAGCACCGGCTCATAACCAGCCATTATTGGATGTGTGATCTTGGCACCTTCAGATGCATATAGAGGAGAGTGTTGTTTGAGGTAATTGCGGCGTGATCAAAAGAGGGTTTTCATATCGCTGAGAGGGAGTTGCATGGCATTGAATGGAGAATTGGCAACTAATGTGAGAACCTGTGCCATTGTGCTCGTTCCGCAGTGCAAATGATTGAAGAAAACACTCATTACTGCGGGAGGTGTGGAGCGCTGGAGGGCGCCAGGCGATGGAGTGGCATTTGCAAAAGATAGATATTCATTGCCAGTTGGCCTCTTCAGCTCCTTTGCAATTGATCCATCATAGTCAGGTTGTTTTGAACTCCGCCTGGAGCACATTGGAGTGCATTCACATCATTAAATTAACACAGAATGAGCTGATCACTGGGTCTCAAGCATTAATTAGGACACACCTGTTTGGTTTCTTTTTGAGGTGCACTACCTGATATTGCGGTGCAGAAAATATAATGAATCGCCGGCTGAACCGGCCGCAGATAGGCCACTGGTGGTAAATGAGAAACCAGCAGACAACTTGCAGTTTTCATTCCATCTAAGTCAGCTCTGTCCGTGGTTCGCAGGACTTGGCGCAAGAGTTGGCAGCTCCTGCAAACGACCGGCAATGAATCTTGTAGGGCGAGCGTAAAGAATTCTGCAGGATATCGTCAGTGCGCTGAAAGCAAAACTTTCCGGATCCTTGATTGAGATATCAAACCGTAAGTCCAGGCGACAGGGATTCCTTTGTGGCATGTTCGGCATGCAGAGGACGTCCTCTGTCGCGCTAATTATCCTCAACTGGCAGAGACATAATGGCGCGGCCGACCCAGGGACGCCTCGCTTCCACTGGGATACCTGGACATGGCCTTGGTCCGACCACCTTGGCGGCTATTTTTAACATAATTACCCTTTTACCGCCCCGACTCTCTGAATAAATTATGTGTAATGGAGCCCCTGTCTGTACACAGATCTTTACATGCAAGGACCTGTGGTGAATAATGGCTGGGAAGCATAGTTTTAGCCGCTCTAATTATACTATGGGCCCCTGTCCCTGTAATAACCACTCGTGATTTATTCATAGAGTTTGCCATACCTCCAGTTTAACGCTTAATGGCAATGGATCTTCTCCAATTAACTGCCCCTGCCCTTAATCTGGCTAAGGAACACAACACACCAGCCAGTTCAGCTTGTAGCCCTGGCAAAATTCCGAGTGCACTTTTCACTTTAATTGTCTATGTATTTTTTATTTTTTTTCATTTTTTTGTATATTTCATTCTGATGATTTTCATTTCTCCTCCAGACGTGTAGGGAGTGGCAAATGCATGTCTGTGTGCAATGGGGGAATATGTATTTTCATCCCTCTGAATAAGAGGGAGATGAGGAGCGGAGCACAGAGGCTTCTGTTGTGTGATAGGAATCACATAATAGACTGGCATACAGAGAGCTGTCCGTCAAACTCTCCCAGGAGAGCAGGGGCTGCTTCTGATGAAAACAAAGGCAGGTTCGAGGCAGTTGGGTCCATGGGCAAACTCTCTCTCGCTCTCTTTCTCTCCCTCTCTCTCGCTGCTTCACTGTCTCATTCTCTTTGTCTCTGTGTTGCTCTCAGTCACTCACCGCGCTGACTAGAAACAATGGCGAGGGGGATTGTGGGGCAGAATACCAAGCAGGAGGATAATTCCCTGTTTCCGAGTACAGCAGATGTCATTTGTGTTCCCTTGAACTGTTGCATCTTGTGCAACTGCAACTTGGAATCCCATTGTGTCGACCGTGCACCCAGGCTTCTGTGTCTGCTGTTGGCAGGATTTACGGCTAAGCTTCAGAAAACACAAATTTACATCGGCATTTGTGCCGGGTTGATTGAGTTTTATCTGCGAAGTATGAAACATGGCCTCAGATTTCTTTTTTGATGCCCTGAATCTGCGACTAGGTTTCCTTATATTTTTTTTTTTCTGTCCCATCTTGTCCTTCACTGGATGAAATTACTCTCAGCAAATGCATTCCATGTTTTTTGTTTGCATTCTCTTGATCTTTGTTAGTCTGTTTATGCTCCCTTGGCATTTAATATTTCTCGTAGTAATCAAACAAGGCCCACCTCCTCGAAAGAAGCGAAGCAATAAAATGAATCTTGTGGTCCTGCAACCAGAGAGCTCTTGACCTCGCACACAGTTAAGTTTCATTTTACCGTCTCGTGCAGCCTGAAGGCGCACATGTGAGCTCTTCTCACTAAATGCGATGCGCCATTACACGATTGGCACTTCCAGGATTCGAGCGTAGGTTCTCTTGGGATCGGACACTTTTATTAACATTGACGAAAAAAGAAAGGCAAAGCCGTGCCAAAGACGTACGGCAGCAGCGTGTTCGCTGGTCTGGAAACCCAACACCGCCGGCTAACAGCTGACCTTTTAGCCTATTTGACTTGTCTGACGCTGTAGATCTATAGGTGCACTCACACTTTCAGGAAGCAAACTCAGCTGAAAGAGCGATGCCCTTCTGACCCTAGAGGTCCTAAAAGCAACATGACAGCTTTCAGTTTCTGCACAAAACGAGTTGATTGTAATTAGAAATCAATCTGCGCTGTTCAGTGCATAATTTTCTAGATGATATGGACAGTTGGCGGTAAAGTGAGCAGCTTCAGGTTTGCTCGGCTAAAGATTCTTTTTTCTTAAGCTTACGCAATTTTCACCCCTTTGTGTATTTAAACCACATGTTTTCTCTCGCCTCGTAAGGAGCAAGCATGGCTGGGTGGTCAGAGCGCTGATCTCTCCACATAACAAATAGTTTTCTTTCCGTTATGGAGGTTTATTTATCTTCTCCTAAAGATCCACTGCGATCACCAGGCAGCGGTGGGACACGCCTCATTTAGGCCACTTTAAACACGCCGGGGATCTTCTTGATGGTGTTTGACACTGAAGTGTGTATGTTATTGCGCCTTTTGGGGATTCCCCGCGTGCGGCGCACACGCGCAAACGTACACGGTGCTTGCATGTGTGTGTCCCGCTCAGTGGGGGCGCAGACAAGACCGTAAAATAACGTTTGTTCCTGAAACAGGGATGGATGTGGAAGACGTTTATTTACACCACCTGAAGCCACAGAGGAAACGGCAACACATAGTTACTACATGTGGAGGTTCTGTGTGGTCCAGAGGGAGCCGTAAAAACACAATGCTGCTCTGTCCGGGCTCCATCGATGTGTGTTAAGCCCTCCGAGAGTCCGCGAGGCTGCTAAAGTAATTGAATCAACAGTTTATCCATTATTGCGGATAGTTTCCTCCGCAGACGTCTAACAAGGCGTCACTTGTACATATTCAGAAAACGCGCCCTGTTACGTTTGACGGCACCTTGCCGCAATCGAAGCAGAATAAAGGAGGACAGAAAATCAACCGGGCTGCTTGTTTACCAACTGGAGGGTAAGGCAAGAGCTCCGGGGAGCTGAGGGACGCTCCCCGACAAAATGAAATACCAATACCTGAGTCGCGCTCCACTTACATACCCTAAACAAACCACCGGCAAGCATTGGGAAAATAATTACAGCTGTCCAAGGCCTGGCTCAGCTGTTAACTGTTAAAGCGGGCGACTGTTCAACATTCACTTTGCTTTCTTTGCGCAGCTGGTCCGTCAACTTATGACATTGTGACCTTCCTAATATTGTGTAGGTACGGGCCTGGGCCTTCGGAGGCTGACCTGTGGTGTCTGGAAACAGAGTGTTGTTTGTCGGGGCCTTTGGGTCCTATGGGTTGAGGGGAGGGGCCTCTGTGGATCATCCCACAGATACAAGAGGCCAGGTCAACACCTTGTGCTTTGAGTTGTTCCTAAACCTTTTTTTGTGTGTTTCTGTGTCGTACTGCATCCTGCTGGGGATATGTGTAATACTAAAATGTAACCTCTAACTCCGAGTGTATAACATTGGATGGAAAATTTAATTGAAACACTTAAAGTCATGCTTGACGATGCTTAATTATTTTTTGAGTGTGAGCTGTGTGTTTGTGTTGCAATGTGCAGCACGCGCCGCGTGATGGTTTTCTGTTGTGACAGTGTGTGTTCTGTGTGTTAGAGTTGTTCTGCAGGTAATCAACAAATAATAATAACAGAGCAGTTTGTTTCCCAATGGTTCCGTCCACACATTGTCGTTTTGTTCTTGCGTTGCTTGTCGCCCTCTGAGAGTCTGCTCTGAGCCTTAGGAATGAAGCAGAATGTCGCGGTTGTGAGGCGCTGTTTGCACTAGGATGGACTTTTGAGCTACAGTGTGTCTGTATGCCGTCACCTTTTGAGCCTTTAGAGAAACTGAGTAACTAAGAGAGGAGAGCTGGGATCACAAATGCAAGTAGTTTTGGAAATGTCTTATATTTTAGCGCGACGCTAATAATCTCAGTGGTGCTGCGGTCTTTGATAACGGCCCATTTATATGCATTATGTTTCAGCCACATAATTTCAACTATGCAGACACAAAAGACAAAAGCTGAATTATAATTCTGAACAGGAAAACGTCTGAGTGAAGAAATAACACTCGGTCCTCGTTTCTTTCACTTCATTGACCGGGCAACGGCTTCACCGGTTTTTCTTATTAATTGCCAGATTTGCACCTTTTCACAGCTGGCATCATTCGGACAGAACAAATCAAAATGGAAATTATTCACCGACACGCAATGAGCTATATAACGCTTTAGGTTTTAGGTCGCCTTTGCTGAGGAGTTAGAATCACACGGGATTAGTCCACTTGCTTCTGTGACACTGTTAACTTTTCTTTTTTTTTTGCAGGTTCTGGAGGACAGCAGGTCGGACCCACGTTGGGTCTGAAGAAATCCAGCTCCCTTGAAAGCCTCCAGACGGCCATCGCCGAGTCCACGCTCAACGATGAGATCAACGTCCACAGGCCGCGCCCGCGCATCGCCAGGAACCGCGGCTGCAACGAGAGTTTCAGGGCCGCCATCGACCGGTCGTACGAGAGACCTGGCGCCGCCGCCGCGGAAGAAGAGAACAGCATGGATACAGGTGAGTTCATGAAATTTTATCTGCAGCTCTCCCTTGTGCCTCCAAAACAGTTGTGTCAACAAACGTAGTGTCATTGCTGTGGGGTTTCCCAGCAGGACACTGACTTACAGGATGATCAGAGTTACTCACTTCTCCTGTCAGTGGTCATAATGTTGTGGCTGATCGGTGTATGTGACAAACGGCAGCGGATTATTACAAGGAAATTCCATCACTGCAATGTAGGCCAACCCAATAATATTTCCCCGGAGCGTTTTGCGGATTCGCAGGATTCACCACCAAGATAACTGGGTTAGGGATCCCCCGTATGTGTGTTGTGTGTCACAAAGCACATCCGCAATATCTGTGTCGGTTACACACTCATTAATATTCACATAGTTCATGTTGAGTGGAACTGCAATCTTGGCATGTTCCCCCAGGAGCTTACATACTCTTAAAGTGCATTGCTGTGTATTTTCGAGTGCACGCGAGTAAAAAAAATAAAAAATAAAAAAATAATTCTGTTTACCCACATCTGTCAGACTCATGCCGCATCCATTTTGCTCGTAATATGTGTAATTGCATTTACTATGATTATAAGTGGAATACATATCGTTGATGCGGTCTGTGCCAGTAAATTTTGGCACGCAGCACCGTACAGCTTTGCCAAGTTCCCTCCTCGTGTTTGTTTACCTGCCTGGGACTGAAACCGCAGTTTGTACTTTATATCATTTTTCGCAAAATTTGAAAACAAGCAACGAAAGGGACTGTGACTGTATCCATCCCCTCTTGGTGTTTGATGACAAAAAGACGCGCGGCGGGTATATGGAGACGGCCGTCTTACGTTCTCCGACAGGTAATAACACTGCAACGCACAAGAGTAATCACCCGATATAAATTTCCATTCACCATTAAAGGATTCCATTAAAAGAGCTGGGGGACATTTGAAAAAGGGGAATTATTTGCCTGGAAAGCTTTGTTCTCATAAGCTCTGTCGCCAAGCTACTAAATACAGTCTTATCTCGGCAAAGAAAAATGGGGGAAAGCAACCGATTTCCCCTGCCGCTGTATATTGCATTCTCCCCATGATATTCAAATAACTCTGTTTTTCAATTTAGATAAAAGCAGCCAGTCTGCGCTCGTCACTGGGGTTAATAGTCAAAGTTGACAGATAAGCCTCCGCCTTCCTCTGCTCGCAGACTTTTATTTACATAAAACAAGCATGTGGCATCACCTAAAGAAAATGTGTCCCCACAAGATATCCTGCTGGGCAAAATGCACTTCCGCGCGCCGCGGCTTTGTGTCGCGTCGGTTTGAAGAAATGAAACAGAAAAATCTGCTCTCCGCCGCACGAAACTCTTGCCTTTCATGTTTTTCGGAAGAATACTGGCAATTTCACTTGTCTGTCACAACCTGCTCCGCCGACAGGCCGGCCGACACGCCCTTGATTAGTAAAGCAGGGAAGTTTAATGGTAGACTCTCCCCAAAGTGACAAAATGTTTCCTGTGGTGGTCTGTCTCTGCATATTATCCTTCAGTCTCCCGACACTTTCATCAGCTGTCACTGGAGATTGTCAGCCTTTTTCCTTTTTCCCCTTCAGTTCTATTGAACCGCTGTAGATGGTCTCACCTTTTGATGTCTGGTGTTAAAGGCGTTTGTCTACTTTTTGATAGCTGCTTTTTTTTCTGTCTCATCTTATTCGAAAGACCTAAATTAAATGGACCAAAAAAATGCCTTCAGAACTTCCTTAATTCTTCGTGACATACTTTCAACAAGGTGTTGGCATTTACACCTGCAACAGATGCACATCGGGAAGCGCACCTGCCCCCACCCTCTCTCTCTGGGATGCTCTGCATTACAATGCTCAGTGCGCTATCTGCAGCTTGGCATCATTAAGCAGTAGCAACATTAGCGCCGCTGCTAATCTCAGTCATTTACAGATACAGATACGGCTCACAGCTGCCGTCGCTCGTGGATGATAAGCAGGCAGCAGATTGAGTGATAAAACCGATTCAGAACCGGACAAATTTGCGGAGGTGGAGAAGCGGCGGGGAGGGGCCTCGCGCGGCTATGAATTTCATAATTGTGCAGGTTTAAGCTCTCTGTTCCCGCCACGCGGCGCCTCGCGCTGAGATTCCATTTCAGCGATTTCATCAGAAATGGCAGCTGAAAGGAAAGGCTGATAGCTCCACAGATCACAAGAGAAAACAATCCCCACTGTTCATCCTTCAAATGCGAAGCCCGCCGCTCTTTCCTCCCTTACTCCAGCTCATCCCCTGCGCTGAAAATCCATCATGGCGCCCCCTCCCTCTCCTTTACCTCATGATAAGCTCTCTTCTCTCCTCCATCAAAGGTAGAACGTGGACGTGTGAGACCGTAATAAGTTGTAATCTGAAGGACATCTACCTCAGAGGCAGCGATACAGCGCAGACAGGAGCTACGCCGATTGCAGAGCACACCAAATTTGCAATTAAGATCCCCGGGAGCCTTTTTCAAGATTATTTAAATGTATAATTACTGACAGATTAATTACATTTTGCACATCGGTTCTGATTAGATGTGATGGAAACTTTGAGTTTAATCAACCTTGCATCACCTAAGGAGTTTGGTTTCAGTTTGATGTCTGGGTTGAAATGAGTTCAGACGTAATTAAGAACTAGATTCCTATGACTATCATTACAGCTATTCCTTCACATCTTTTTTTTTTTTTTTTTATCTAAAATTCAGCAAAAGGGGTCGTAAAGCGAGGTTCTCTGGTGATCTCTGTGAAATGTACACAACTGAAAGAACTCCAGGCTTTCAGCTAAATGAAAATATGTTCAGCGTCAGAGTATTACTCTCAGTGGTGTACAGTGTAAATATAGTTTGCTCTAATGAGGCCAATGAATTTCAGTGTGTTTTGTTCAAAGCTGCTATACCTTGTGGAACACAGCGTTTTTTGTTTTTTTTTCTTTTTCTTTTTAAATGGTACCTCTGATGTTGCCAAACAAGAAAGCGGTGCTCTGGGTCTAAAATATGAAAAGTGATGCGTCGTCTTTCTTTCTCTTCCTGTGTTTAAAATGAGTCTGATGTTACTGAGAGCTGTATTTAACATCCTCCCTGTCTCCCCGTACCCCAGTGGACGAGGACACGGAGGGAAGCTCCAGATCGGGCCCTGAGTCCATGTCCACCAGCAGTGACTTCGTCGTGAGCCCCAGCCTGAACGGCAGCCTCTCTAAAGACGACAAGCGGAAAGATCAGGAGAAGGCTGGGGGCAAAGAGAAGAAGAAGAGCGAGAAGGACAAGGACAAGAACAAATCCAAGAAGGGCGTCCTGAAGGGCCTGTTCAGGTAGGGAGGCTCACCAGAAACTTCCAACCACCTCACGCCTGCGTAGCCTCCAGCCAGCCAATCACTGTCAGCTTTATTTAATTCCACTCAACACGTTCAGTGCTGGATCATACAGAATTTGAATGCATTTACTGGATGTTGCCAGAGCTAATCAGGGACCCCTCTCCTTGAACCCTGCGAAGAAGGAGTGGGGGGAGGGGGGGTGTCGACCTCAAGGGTCTCTGGCACTTTTGAGCCAGATTATTTTTAATAAGGGCAACATGTTTTATTCATAATCCCATGTGCGCACACCTCCTATCCAAACACGCTCAGCATTTGTTAACCAGCAGAAACTGTTCAGGGGTGCTAATGGAGTTGGGTGGGTAGCGAGGGGGGGGGGGGCTGTGATTTGGCTCGGGGAATAAAAGACCTTTGGAGATGATAAAATCGACTGCAGGTTGGAATTGTTGCCCGTGGCTGGTATTTTTCAGCAGCTGTATCACCGTGCGGTTGCATGAATGTTCAAGCAGCCCATCTCGGGAGGCGGCGTGACTCGGCTCTCGACATCTTTTAGGCGTTTCAAAAATAGACGCTCAAGCGATTTAACAGTGATTGAATTTAACGACGCTCACACCTGCTGCAGGGACCCGGTGTTGGGTTATCGCCTGATATTGGACGTGAGCGGCAAATTTGAACAAGAAGCGCTGTTAGGTTTGTCTCCTGGTCAGGAAAGTAACTGTGGAAAAATAGTCCCCCCCGCCCTGAATAGTCACGACTTTGCACCAGCGATAGGAAAAAAACATGCAAAGAGACTCGATCAAAATAAACATCCAGCGGGTATCCATCCCGTATCTCTGCCACGGGGAGAATTAGTGGGGGAGTCGCATTAATTATTTCAATTCCGTGCACATTTAAATATGGCATAAATTAACGGTGGAGGCGGTGCGAGCCGTTATCGTGCCGTAAGTTGTTTTCATGTGGATTAGTTTAATGGGATTAGTTAGCATATCGCGGCGCACGGCTCAGTAATGAACAATAAAGACGACAAGTGTGTTTCGAGGTCACGATTGAGGAATGCGGGGAGCTCGCCTCATCATCTATTATATTCAATTTTAGCACGTGCGCATGTGCGTGTCCAATCGTTTTCTTCACACGGCTATATTTGCGACCCATGGCGCAGCCCATGCGTTCTGAGGCGAGTCAGGCGTGAGCACATGTTCACACAATGGAATACGAAATAAAAGTCCAAATTTGAGCCACGGGTTTGACACCGTGACATGCAATCACCGCCGTCGGTGGACCTTTATTTTTTGAGTGGCTGTGCGCTCGGCTCGGTAGGTGGCGGCCGGGTGATTTTAGCCGTGACCGCGGGCCCCTCGGCGTGCCCTCATCATCGTTCTTCATTATCTTTGAGTGCCACAGCCACTTAGGAGTTGGCACACGGCAGGCCTCGCTGACACCCGCACCCCACCCCGCCACACCACAGCCACCACCCGCTCTTGTGTGTTTAACGCCGGGCCCCGTGCCTCCTGAATGCAAAGAGGCAGCCTCTTGAACCAGCATGGCTGCTCCCTTCCCTCTGCTGCTCCTACTCCAATGTTGATACCTCTAACTATTCTCCACTTTAAACCGTGACGGCTCTCACACCTGCACGTCCACGCTGTCCTTTTCCACCCTCTCCCTCTTCTCTCGCAGCGCGCCCGGCAGTTTTAGAAAGTTAGAGATGTCAAAGAACTGAGGTGAGAATGAATGCGTCCCACTGGATACAATAACAACTTTTTTTGTAAAGAACAAAATGGAGTGATGTGAAATGCCTGCCGGTCAAAAGGGAGAAGGGGGAAAGAAAGTGTAAGATCTGTTGTGTGTGTGTGCGTGTGTCTCACTTTTAGTAATTCTTGCAAAAGTTTTGACTGATATCAGAACGGAGAACTTCGACTGCGCGAGGGTTCGGCTGACAGCAACCCAACGCGCCGGCTTACACATCACAGATAAAATTTGCATTAGCGAGTTTCACATGTGAGTTGTCTCAGCATTGCATCAAAACATCAAAAAGACGTGCTGATTGGGTTAATCCTTTGTACTGCTTGTCTCCGTGGTTTTCATTTACATAAAATGGACAGCCAGGCGCTCACTTTTTTTTTTCCCCCCTGCATTTTCTCGCGGATGCATGTCTCGCACGCTCGCAATCTCCCCTCTCTGAGGAGATTTCAAGGAGTTTGCAGCGCGCTGCAATTTGAGCTCATTTGCATGCGGGGCCTTCGGACGGGCTTGATGAACGTGTAGCGCGTGTCCGCTTAATGGACAGCCTGATTGGGAGTGCATTAACATCAGAGCCAGGGGAAAGTGGGATGGCCTAATACAGGAAGAGAGAGAGGGGAGGGGGGGGGGGAGGCGAAGACTGTGAGATAAATACTGTGAGTGCAAGAATGAGAAGTGTACGAGTGCGTGATGGAAAGAAAATTGACTGCCTAAAGCCCAAAGTAGAGAAGCTCTAAGACTGTGGGATGGAAGGCTGCCTGGTGTACAGTCCTGTGCCATCCAGTAAAGGATAGCCTATAATCTTATGAGTGAAGTGCATGCATGCATTGGATGAAGAACCAGCCCCAGGCAGCCTGGCATCACTGTTATTCCAAGGATGTCTGCTGCATGCACGCATGAATATGTGTCCACCTCTGCACGGTCTAGATATAGGGGGCAGTGCATGGGGCCGCATCATTCATTGTACGCGATTATTCGTGTCCTTTCTAGTGGAAAACATGCGATCATTATATTCCAGTCCTGTCGGGGTTGTTTGGAAGTCGGAAGCTTTGCCCAGGGCTCTGTTAGCATGCTAGCGGACAGCGATGTCTCGTCCGGCCTGCGAGACTCCCTTCAACGTGGTTAATGAGGTGTTGTTTATCTGCTCCGTGGCTGACTGACCTCCTCCATCAAAGCCCAATCTCTGCTTCCTCGCGTCATCGTGTGTGCGACCGTGTTTTGTCTGTGCACGTTCAAAACAAAAAAAAAAAAGAAGAAAAGAAAGGAGTAGGGATGTCATGATTTCTCGTGTCTTTGCATGCATGTGCAGAGCTACGTGGCGCCGAGAGGTTTCAGCGCGTTCTATGTGTTGACTCGTATCCCTGTACGCTCAAACATCTAATTTTCAAAGTCGGGGGAGTCATATGCATGACAGAAATGCAAGACGCGATGGTGAAAGTACAGTAGCATGAAGGAGACGAGAGGCTGAAGGCTGCAACAAAAAAAAAAAGCTGAAGGAAGGGGTGGGGTGGGATGGGGAATGGGTACCAGAGAGAGGTGGGGGTGGAAGGAGAGAGGAAGCGTGTTCACTGGAGTGAACTGGGGCACCGAGGGAGAAAGGGAAAGAAGGATGAAAAGGAAAGGGAGAGGGGGGGAGAAAGGGAGCCAGTCACGGCATCGAGCTACCGCTGTCTGCCCGCAGGGAGGAGGGTGGAGGATCTTTGGCGATTTTCTCCGTTTTTAAATGTTTTTAAATGTTAGCGCGGGCAGTTTGAAGGGGAATCTTCATGTTTGGACGCGAAGTTAATGGAGGCTCTGGCGTCTCCCTCACCCCTTCTCCTCAGCTTCCTCACTGTATACTCATTTATTTTTCCACCCCCCACCAGCGTGATAAGTGGCACGCCTCACACTGAGCCATCAGGCGACACTTGAGCTCAGTGTGACAGCCGTGCAGCCCCCCTCCCCACCACCTTTCCCTGCCCTCCATCACCCCCGGGGACCTCGCCTGCTTGCTCCTCCCCACAAATCCAGCCCCATTCAGGGCTGCACGGAGAGATGCGGGAGACCAGGGGGATAGAGCTGGGGTGGAAGATGCTTTCTATCCTTCGATCGTTATTATTCGTAGGCAGTGTGGAGGCACGCTAAGAGGGCTGAGTGTGTGTGGAGGAGAGGGGTGAGAGGGGTGGCGGGGTGGAGTTGACAGAACATGCGTGAGTACGCCTGGAACATGGATATCACGCCACGGAAGCACGAAGGCCTTATGCGTCTCGTGAAAGTAGGTAGTCGGCGCATTCCCTGCGTGTCTCCTCCACATACGATTCCTTCTGCTCACGCGGGTGTGATGCTGATGGCGGGTAATGCGCTTCGATCATTAGTACTCCGACGTGACGCGCGCATTAGCTTTTTCATCCAACTCGGCCGAGAGCGTGCCTGATGGTTCAGCACACTTTTTTTTTTGTTCTGTTCTGTGTAACCACCCCTCCGCTTTCCCCCAGCGCACACGCTCGCATATGTTTGTAGTACTACGCCGCAGTTGATTCGCAGACAGCAATTAGCCGCCTCCACATGTGGGCCCCGACATCTGCTGAATGTAATCTGCGAGAAAATGATAATTGTTCTTCTTTTTGCTCTGCCTCACTCATCATAACGTCTGGGCTGAGGTTGCAAAGGCAACCGCAGGGCGCAGCACCGAGCTCCCGGCGGCTGGGGTGACGTGGAGAACGCGCGTCAGGAGTAAAAGCAGTTCATGTTGTAACAGAACAAGTAACAGATCAATGACGGATCTCGTGTACGCGTAGGCAAAGGCTTCCCCTTCCTTGAATCGCGCTGACCTCCCGTCAGCTCCAGAGGAAGTTTTGTGCTGCCGACCCTGACCGCTGACCTCTCAGCGGGTCGGGCTAAAAGCAAAGTGAGCTACAAATTTCTCCCGTCACGGATAAATATTTCAGGGGTGTGACCTTTGGCAGCTTTTGGCAGCTTCGCCGAGTGCAAAGTCGTGCCTCAATATCACCTTCAAATGGCTCCGCGGCTAAGAGAAATATCATGTCGGTGAGGGCGCTGCACTCGGAGCGGGTCAGCTTCTTCAACTCCTCGGCAAGAACACCCCCAACCCCACCCCCGCCCCGACGTGACTTCAAAATCGATCCGGCGAGTTTTCGAGGGGGCCATTTTTCGCGGGCTGAACTTCAAATTCCCTCGCAGAAGCGTCGGTCCGAGTGTGACATCCCATTACTCTCCTGCCAGTCATGCACCAAAGAGGACTAGCGGGGGACCAAACGACTAACAACGACCCCCCCCCCCTCCCCGACTGAGAAGATTAGCACCACTGTCAGCAAATGCAGCGACCAGAGATTAAAAACAGTAAAACAACAAAAACTCTTCTGCGAGCCAGGTTCGATCAGACACTGTCGGAAAATTAAACGTCACTGCCAGTATCTAAAGTGTGTAGGGGGGGTGGAGAGCAGCCTTTAGCCACCAAACTATAATAAAAGAGGCCATGCGCTGGAGCTGGAGGAGGGGCCGCGCGTCTGTACGGCCACACTTCCTCTCTGCTTTTTGGCCACTCAATGCAAATGTGATTGGGCAGCACTGGGCCTCCATCAGACAGCCGTGGTGTAATTAGGTTTAGAATGATCACACAGTGCTCCGAGATATAGGGAGACCAGTGTGTGTGTGTGTGTGTGTGTGTGTGTGAGAGGAGAGGTGGTGGTGCACGATGGAGTTAATTGAATCTGAAATCTTGTCAGCCTGAAATGAGATCCACCGATGTCTCTCACGCTGCGTCTCCTGCAGAGGGCTGCAAACATGACTGAATTCATAAAGTGTGTTATTAAAGACCTCAAATTAAGTGCAGCAGCAGCGGCAGCGCGCCCCTCCGTACTCCACCGGGCCGCGGACTGCTAATGATCCAACCCCAGCGGAATCTCAGCCAGACTCACACCCTTTTTCTCCCGTCTTCTCCTCTCTTCTCGTCCTCCTCCATTCCTCCTCCCTCCGTCTCCCCTTTCATTAGCCGTGTCGCTCTGGTAAAAAAAAATAAAAAATGCTACTCAGCTTCCTCCCTCTCTCTTAGATATTTGTTTTTTTGTTTTTTTTTCCCCCCCACATTTTGAGACACTCCGATTCCACTTTGATGCCGTTTCTGTTTCGCTCCGGCCCCCGGAACGCTTTGATCAATCCGAAACAAAGCTGTTCGGCTCCAGCCATCTCTCAGAGGACGGGCGCGCGAGGAAACATTAAGAACATGTATGTGGATCTGAGAACGGCGCGGCCCTCTTTTGTTTGTTTTAAACACTACAAATGAATCACTAATGCCCCGCGCAATAAACTATATGAAATGTATGTTTTGGTCTGAATTACAAACACGAAGTGTGTTTGATGTTACAGGCACAGAGGTGAGAAATGCACATCAGGGGAATCTGTTTATTCCCCCGATGTGCTTTGTAAATGAAGTGGGCCGCCTGCTACAGTAGGAATCATTACTAGTCTGCTCAGCATCCAGCCGGCTTAGCATGTAACGAAATGGACGGCCTTTGGCTGTAATGACCTTTCCCGTTCGCGGCGTTGCCACATGCTGATGCGCACACGTCTGCGAGAGGATGGGTAGCGTGGAGGGAGAGAAGATAAAGAGCTGGGAAAATTGCTTTTGAATTACAAAGGTATTATCAATCGATGTTGAATTACACTTCTGATTTCCATCAAAGGCAGCCAATTAAAGCCGGGAGCCGCGCTCCTCGCGCTCCGCCTGCGTCTCCAACATGTGTTGGGCATGTATAAGTAAAATTGTCTGTTTTTTCTCTTCACGGGTTTTCCACTTGTCTCTCTGCCTCTCTCTGGTTTTCTCACTCTGATCTTTTTTTTTTTTTTTTTTACTGTCTTTGGTGTCGGAGAAACTGGGGATTCTCTTTGTGACTATAGATCAGGATTTCATGTCTCTCCGTGTTTGTCGCGAAGGGATCTTAATTGGACTCTCAGCGTCGCAGCCGAGATGGGTGGGCCGGTTTGTGAGTTAGGTGATGGGAATAAGAGAGGAAAAGGAGGGGAGTGAGAGCGGCTAAATGCCAGCTGATATTTCCACCTGCAGATCCACGTCGCGGCTGGTCCCAGGCCTTTCAGTGTTAACTGTCGATCAACTACTCTGACGCTTTGATTGACATAATGGCATCATATAGAGCCACAGAAGGAATGTCCTTTGTTCAGGAAAGGGTTTGTCTCAGCTGATTTACTTCGGTTTTGTGAATGACTTCTTGTTTAATGTGATATACACATGGTTGTGAAGCTGTAGGCGTTTTACAACCAGCTTCCTCCAGCTGCAGGGAAGGAGTGTCCAGGGTCGTTTATCTAACCCATCCTGTGATGTACAGTCACTGCCCGAGAGATTCCTCGGGATCCCTTCTCTTGCTCATCCTCACTTTATTCACCATTACTGTCACTCCCTCCCTCTCGTTTCCATATATCCACACAAACCCCTCCTCTTCCCACCTCCTCCTCCTCCTCCTCCTCCATCTCCTCTCCGGCTGCCCTGGAGATTCATCATGGCATTGACAGAAAGACCTCTCCCCGTCTCCCTGCTGAACGCTGCGAGGGATGTATATCACGGATCAGCGCTTCCGCCGTCTCCTTTCCTCCGACGGACTCCCGACATCAGCGGCGCCCCGGCCGGCTTCCCCCCCGTGCCTGCGCGTTTCGACGTCTGACGTTTACGAGACGGAAGACCTGCCTCTCGCCTACCATGCAGCTGAGCGTCAAAAAACTCGCCCGTCTCCAGGCTCATCAGCATGTAAATTAGTTGGGAAACAATTCAGAGAAGCCAGGATAATCAAAGCAGGAACGACAAGAGGCCCGGCGAGCAAAATTAATTTAAGTAATCTGGTATCATGACAATAAGCGCTTCTTTTCTCACCTACACGTCTTAATGGGTGTAAGCTGAGTCGAGAGCGGCTGTAAATACAAACCCAAAACTACCCTCGACAGAAGTCCCCGATTCCCATGAGCTGCCGCACATCTGCTGTGGGCCGAACAGCTATTACACAATTAATTCCTGTTTCTTCACCCGTTGGCTGAGGTTGCCGTCGCTGAGGGCTGCTCCGTTCACCGAACGCCGAGCGTCGGAGGGGCATGACGACGCGGAGAGTCGGCAGCGATCGGAACGGCCCATTAAGAATGCAGCGTGCCGTACTGTATCTAGGTCACAGCCTGAACCACCTACCACGCTGGAGCTCTTCCACCGAGAAGCACCAGCGCTGCCCCCCTCTCCTCCCCCCAGTCCTGCACCCTTTAGTGCGCAGACAATGCGCTGGTTAGTCATGAGCCGGTGCAAGATGATGTCGGCGAATCAAGTAACACGACGCGCGTGATCAGAAGGCACACACACTAAAACCACTGCCAGCAGAAGTAAATGACATTTAACGTCTTGTGACAATTCAGTGTTCTGCTGGGAAGCTTTTGGACTTCATGTGGGATGATCCACAGCGGCCCCTCCCCTCAACCCATAGCACCCAAAGGCCCCCACTAACAACATTCTGTTTCCAGACACCACAGGACGCCCTCAGAAGACCCATGTCCATTCTCTGATGAGTCACAACTGCTTTGGAGGCACAAAGGAGATCTACACAATTAGGAAGGTGGTCGTAATGTAATGTCAGATCGGTGTACACACATACTGTACAAACCACAGAAATCTCAACACCTCAGCGCCCCCCAACCCTCCCGAGCTGCTTGTGTTTTTCGTCGTCTGTGTAAATTGTCCTTCGCAAACCCCCTCCTCCCCGCGCTCATACGCTTTAACAAATGGATGCATGAATGTGTTCAGACTGTTTATTTGTGTTGTAATGAGAGGCTTTAATCAGGGGTGTCAGGAATTTGAAACGTTCCTCTGAGCGCGTGCAAAAAAGCACACCCCCCTCCCCCTCCCTCGCAGACACAAACACACAACTCTGTGATTTATGTGAAACATTAAAGGCAATCATGTTGGGCTGGGCCTTGTCCTTTCTATTGCCGTTTGAAATATGGAGCAGCCGAGCCGTCCCTTGATATACAGGCGCACGCGTAAAAGATAAAACGCACGCACAGATTGCGCGCCCGCTTCTCCCTAAATATGAATAATTAGTGCACACAGAAATGAAATGTGTTTTTTTTTTGTTTTGTTTTTTTTTTTTGTAGCAAATACACAAACCCGCACACGAGCAAGAACTTTTAATTTTGGATATTACACACAGACTCTCCCACACGCATCCCATTCAGCACTTGCTTTGATACTGATAGTGGCTTGTTTTAAAAGCGGAGAGCATCCTCAGTCATTCGCTCTGATGTAATTCCAGCCTCTTGGTTGTTGCTGCTGTAGCTCAGAGTATCCGTCCTCCGTCGTCTGGTCCCTGCGACTACAACATGCGTCTCTCACTAAGAGCGGATTAACCATGATGCTGGAATTCTGATAATCGAAATCGACTGTGCCCTCCTACTCACACACAGTGACACCTAACGACACAAACAAACATCGGGGAAATGCAATAAAATATATGTAGTCATATATATAGTCCTCCAGCTCAATGTGACTGTTCACTTAATAT
This sequence comes from Mugil cephalus, assembly GCF_022458985.1. Taxonomy (NCBI): domain Eukaryota; kingdom Metazoa; phylum Chordata; class Actinopteri; order Mugiliformes; family Mugilidae; genus Mugil; species Mugil cephalus. Next base: position 19,510,041 of record NC_061787.1, read on the forward strand.
TTATATACACCGATCAGCCACAACATTAAAACCACTGACAGGAGAAGTAAATAACTTTGACCATCTTGTGATAATTCAATGTTTTGCTGGGAAACGTTTGGACCTGTCATTCATGTGGGTGTTATTAGACATGTAGCACCCACCTAGACCAGATCAGGCACCCCCACGCCATAGCAATGATCCCCAGCCTGACACAGACACACACAAAAAAACATGAAGAAGAAGAAAGGCAGTCACAATGTTACGCCTGATCAGATTCTAGTCTGAATTCTTTTGCTTGTATCTCCTCCTTTGGGACGTTGGTGGTTGAAGATAAGAAGCGACGATGAGCCCCTGTCTCTCTTTGTGCCATCACACCTGCTAACAACCACACAACAGATGGAATGTGGTCGCCGGTCAGGCCATTGGACACACCTACGAGAAGAAATACACACCAAGCAGAGAGATGCCTCCTGAAAGAGAAGCGTGAAGAGAAGGAACAAACAGATCGGAGCAGAAATAACAGGAAATAGTGACCGGCGTGGCGGGAAACAAAGATGAATTTACGACAAAACACCATTTTCTAAAAAGGGTGGTACAGCATCAATTTCCATGCACCTGCCAGAAAATCCTCATTTCCATATGATAACCTCTTTATGGTAAACAGGTGGGGGGCTGTGGTATTGCTCGAGAGAAAAACACAATTTAAATACAGTGATGCGAGCTGGCGCACAATTCATACGCCCGTAAATTGTTTCTCCACGTTTTTGGCGTGGCGAAAGACCACGTCGAGCGACAGTGAAACCGAGCGATCCCCCACGCGACGCCGTCGCCTTTGTGTCGACCGGGAGGCCTAACAGGCGTAGAAGTTTTACGGTGAGAATGTTTTTTTTTTATTTTTTCTTCTTCTTCTTCTTCTCCTCCTGCCTCTCCCCGTGATGTTGTCCCCCTGCTGGGGCTCGGACTGATGTCATGAATAAATGCATGTCATGCCTCCACGGCGCCGAGCGCGACGCTTTCCCACCCAGGGTGAACCATTTTGGCTCCCATCCTCCCTCCCTCCCTCCCTCCCGCGCATCTACCCGGTGCTGTCGCGCCGCTGCTGCGAGAATTAGGCCCGACTCCGCTCCAGAGCTGCAGCCAATCGCCAGCGCCCCCTGCCCCTCTCTCCTCGGGAGGAAATCGATTGGTTATGTGTGTGCAAGCCCTTGTCCAATGAGGCGAAAGCGCAGGAGTGTCATATCTCGTCGTGACCTGTAAACGGTACGGGAATGTGCAGCTGCAGTATTTTGAAGACGCATTCCATATCTCCAAACCAACACGACGGCGTCGGCCCGAAAGGTGTAACCTTATCTTGTGAATTCATTGGTGAATCTCAGGCTGCAGTCCTTCTCCTTAAGCTCGTGAGAATTTTTTATTTTTTTTTTCTGAGGACAAATTCGTGGAATGCCAGAGTCTAGTGTAAAAGAAATCTGGCTGAGAAGGAAGCAGCACTGACTGACATTACTGGTTGTGGATAATGAGTTCCACTGGGAAGGATAATCGGGCAGCGGGCGTTGGAGGCATCCTCTCATGCCTTCCTGGAGCCGGTGTCCCGGGAAACCAGTGGCGGCGACACAACGCTGAAGCCACTCCAGCGATAACGAATGTCCCTTTAATGCCCGTTAACGATCACTGGGTCACGGTGTCATTCCCAGGGAAGAAAAATAAATAAATAAATGAAAGCTCTGGCTTTTACTTCCCGTGACTGTGTTATTGGATTTCTCTTACAAGACGTCTATATGTCTCACCTGGCGTAGAGTGTTTATTCATCACAGCCGCGATTTGCCGCGCCACTGTCTGTGTTTTGTGGTTTGGGGGGCAGCACTCTTTAGGGATCTCACAGGGCTTCATATTGTGATACACTGGACAGGTGGAGGTACAACAAGAGTGATGTGTTTTTGCTTGTATGCGCGCAAGTCTTAACTTTGTGATTTGTTCTTTTTGCAATCAATATCATGATAATAACATCTCCCGATTCTTCTCTGAGAGAAAATGGTATTTTTTTTTAATGGTGCTTTATAGATTATCACCATGAAATGCAGGGGTGGAGGCACAGTTATTTATTTTCCTCCTGACTGCTACAAATACAGTTAGAGGGGATGGGGGTGGGTGGGTGGGCGGGGGGCATCAGACGTCTGTGGGAGACTTCGCCCTGGGAGATTCGGATTAACTTTCAGGTTGGCCGAGCAGAAACCGTAATGATTCTGTCTGTCTGCCCTTGAAATTATCTTCTCATCACTTACTCAAATTGATAGATGCAGTCATCTTTTCTCCCCCTCTCTCTTTCTGGCTCACCTGGTTCCATTCGCCGGGTTTGAATAATGCCGCACCGATTTAACACGTCGCGTGGCGAGTGCACCGTTTGAGGTTAAAACGAGTGGTCCGTCACATCTCAGCGTTCGCCTCCAGAAATCATCACTTTTAGGAGAGCGAACCGACCGCTGTTTTTTATTTATTTATTTTGCTATCTTTTCCTTTTCCACAAGTCAGCTGTGAACAAACCACAAAAAATCCCCACGGAAGATGTCAGAACAGATTAGCTTCTCTCAAATCTACTCCACAGATTAAATGATTGCCACAATCAAACTGGCTTTGAGGCTTTGCATAATTTACTTTTTCTTCCCCGCTGTCTTTGACTTTTTACTCCTCTGTTGTGTTGCAGCCTTGAAGTATTATTACCCTATAAATCGATGGAGATGATGTATGAGGCATCCACTGCTGGTGGAATAAACCCTTCTGTTTTCTGTGATATATGATGGTGTGTTATATTGAATGGAGTACCTATTTACTAAGTTATTTTCTAGTAAAAGTAGACACGTGCAGTAAAGCCAGCTGCTCAGTAATCTGAAAAAATTTGAAGAAAAAAATCTTATTTTATGAGAGACCGTCGAATTCAAGAAACTTAGATTGAACTCTTCCCAATGTTTCGTCACATCAGCGGCCATCATAATACGAATAAAGCATATGTTTGTCACATGTTAGATCGCATCCAGACGTGGGTTTGATAGCCAGTCGATCATTATCTGTGCCAAACTCTGATGACTAGCTCGGAGCAGCTCATTCTGTGCAGCCTAACAGTCATAAATATTCCCTGCCTCTCTCTTTTCTTTTTTTTTTTCGGTTTGCGTGTCACAATGCGACTTATCAAATCTGCATCTCGCCGACTTGATCTGTATTTATGCTTTCGGATGCTTTTGAGATCGCGCCTCGCCATCATTCTTTGCCTTCCTCCGTGTCGGTGTGGATTTATCACGCTCACCTGCTGCTTGCCCCGGCGAGCTGGGTGCTTAGGAGGAGACCATCAATCAGATCGTCGGCCTGGAGGAATGAAGAAGAAACGGAGGAGCTTCACGAGGATGAGGACGCGGCGCAGGCACGTCAGAATCTGGAAGTTGTCAGATGGCAGATGTTTACGTAGAGCAACCACGCGAACGACGTGCACGTCCAACATCTCAAATGCAGAGAATCCTCGGGCCAAAGTGCAGTTGCGTCTCGCAAACTGCCATGTGTACTGTACCTCACTCCATTGTCATTCCACCCATGAGTTGCATCTGCCAATCAATATCTTATTATCAGGCCTCATCAGCCTCGCTCTCAACACAGTCGTCCCGTTTAACGCAGACGCGCCGAAGGTTTTACAGAAGAGTTTCTCCTTCTTCCCACCTGACTGATTAACTCCAGATCGTTACTGTTCTCTTTTTTATTTTTTTATTGGATTCCCTTCATTTCTCAAATGAGACACTTATCTTCCAGAGGGAGGCAGGTATGAAAGTCGATATGTTTTGCAGTTTTTATTCAAGCATCTGTGTGTGCATAATGTTGGAATGTGTGCGAGTGAAGTTGGAGTTTTGGCTGATGCAGTGTTCCCCCGCTCCCAGCTCGCGGGCCGTTGGAGTGAAGGGGCAGGGTCGTGTTGTCGGCGAACCAGCGGCGGTCCCAGCTGCCTCCTAATAGCTCTGGTAGCATTGTCCTTTCCCTCCGCCTCTGCTTTGATCTCGCTCGCCCTTCCCAGGCCACCAGCGATGAGGGAGTAGCCTTTTTATATTGGGGCTGCAGCGCGCCATGCTCAGCTTAATCCGCCAATATGTTTCACTGCAACAAATCCCTCTATGCTCTGACGTTGAGCCAGAAGAAGAAGACGGGGAAAAAAAAAAAAAAGTTGAGGGGCAGAAGTTTGTCTGCCTTGAGGTTATTTTGTGTTTTGACTTAGATTTAGACTTATATGGACTTTATTGTCCATCACAAGGTGATCAGTTGCGCAGGGAAAAACACTCTTCAAAACCACTAGTCAAAAGAAAAATAGGTGTTATATATATGTATAAGATGTGAATATAAAAATATAGTAGAGTAGATTTGTACAAAAATATGCACAAGGTATAGACAGAAGTAAGAATACACTACATACATAGGACGTATAAATGAGGTGCGATAATTTTGATGGTGGAGCATTGACATGAATAAGTAAATAAATAAATAATGGAAGAGGAAGAGTGGAGGAAGTGTATTCCTTCCAGGAAGTTAATGAAAGTCCTTGAAGTGAGGCGAGGGAGGCTGTCACCTGCCCTGCATGGTGATAGATAGCAGGCTCATTATTAGCAGCATTCCCAGCCCTATAGCATGGAGTTTTTATGCCACACTGGAGCCATTTGTTGATTAATTAATCAGGTAATGTATGCTACATGTGCTACAACAGGAGCACACGTATCGCCCTCCCCTCCTCCTCGCCTGCCTCTCCCGGGCTCTTCACAAAGCCACAAACTAGGACGTCCCGCCAGACCGCCGCACATTCAAAAGATTACAATTCCAAAGCAGCCCCTACCAAAGAGAAACCATTTGCTCTAAAGTCCTGCTTGCTTTTAATGTAAAGTAGAATAATATACTTCCATGAGGGAACCAGTCTCCCATTTCATGAATATATATTTGCTTCTGCTGGCCCAAAGTCAACCTTGTCTGATGTAATTCTTCAGCTTTCAGGGAAAGTTTTTCAGGCTGTCAAATAAAGCTCAGCTATGAGAGAGGTAAAAATAAACTCAGAGTGAAGCGACGCGGGGCCCGGAGACGGCGGAGCTTAATGTTTTCTCAGTCTGAAATTGAACGGGACTGCCATCATAATCAATGTCTGCGTGTACGATGCAAGAACATCGAGTTACGTTATGTAATGTAAACACTCAATAAAATCCAGTCCTTTTCTGTGATTATATTTATTGAATTTCTTCTCTCGTGAGGCCGCGCGCCCCCACTCCCAAACACTTCCTGCTATTGCTTTGTCTTTGCAGTCATCAGATCTGTTCGCGTGAGTGACTTCTGAACTTCGGAGTCGTAAAATGTAAAACTTTAGCATTACTTTTCTGCGGTTTATTCAGTTTTCACAACTAAAACCTTTCAAATGTGTAAAATCGTACTACAGATAAAACTTATAAACAATACAGGCCTTGACGACTGCCACAGTTACGAGATAATCTAGTGTACTGCCTGGGTTCGATTCGCCTGCATATCCTCCAAAGCGTGCACAGTGTGTTGCTGCTCAGATGTGATACGAGTGCTTTGATTGAAACGCTCGAGAAATCCATCAGTTGTAAACATTTTGTAAAACAAAAAGGCATAGATGTGTTTAACATTTAAATGAAACTAACACTGAAACTCGTTAGGTTGATTGGTGAGAGCGTGAGAGCGATGGTTGTTTGGTCTCTGTGTTACCCTAAACCTGTCCAGGGTGTACCCCGGAACTCGCCTCCAGCAACCCCCTCCACCCTAGTGAGGATGAGCGGTAGAAGAAGATGAGATGAGAAAATCTATCAATCCCTAACTGATTGAATTGCAATGTTGTAGCTGTGATGAACAGGTCCTAAGCCTTTGGGTGCTATGGGTTGAGGGGAGGGGCCTCAGTGGATCATCCACAGATACTTGATCAGTTTAGGATCTAGTGAATTTGGAGGCCAGGTCAACACCTTGTGATGTTCTTCATGTTTTTTTGAGTTGTTCCTAAACTGTCAGTGTCAGTCTGCATCCTGCTGGGGATGGCTGCTGCCATCAAGGAGTGTCATTGCTATCAGGTGGGGGTGTCTGGTCTGGTCTAGGTGGGTGCTACATGTCTAAGTAACATCCACATGAACGCCAGGCCCAGATGTTTCCAAGAAGAACATTGAATTGTCACAAGATGTTATTCGCTTCTCCTGTTTTTAATGTTATGCCTGATCGGTGTACACGATCGTTACAAGAATAATAAAATTTTAAATGATTTCCGCGTTAAGCTTAGATGCACAATTTCTGCCGAGACCAGTCGGGTCTTCATTTTTTATGATAAACCTATTGGAAATCTTTGCTTCCATGGGTTATAAATGTAGACATGGCTCTAACATTTCATTCAGCATGGTTCTATTTAATTAGGCTTTGCATGCGCACACACTTCCTCACACCATTGATCAAAGTGGTTGGAGTAACACTGTAGTGACGTACAGTATGTGGTGTACAGATGTCTGTCTCCGTTGCTAAATGACCATCATGTGCACTTCCTGGATGTCTGTATTCCTTCCTTTTTCTATAAACTGCTGTTTTGTGCTTCCCCCACATCTGGTCCCCTTGTGGTGCCGCAGGAAATGACATCATACCTTTATGATATTGCCTTTCCTTGCCCGCCTCGTCTTTTGCCCTTAAATCCCGTGCACATGTGTAAATTTGGTTGTCATCCAAAGCGCATCGGTGTCGGTGATAAAGCCTCAGACTGGGTCGTCGGATAATAGAGCTGTTCATATTTCCTGCGTGTTTACGAGTGCGCGGCCCCGTAAAGGCAGCGTGCCCCCTGTCACCTCGCGCCTCCTCTCTGTTTTCCATTCCTCATCATTTTCTCACACTCCTCAGCCGGTCTTCAGTCATTCGGCCGCCCGACACAAAGCATAACTGATCAGAGGAATTTACGATCATCGGCTTGGCTTATTCTCACTTTGCCGTAAAGCTGTCACGGATTTACTGCCACTGGTGCGTCACTCCCGCCATTAAAATGTGAAAAAGAAAAAGTTCGCAAACGCTGCCTCGAAAGTTATGCGCGATGCCAGCGAGCGTGCCCATCTATTCCTGTGCCATTTAGGCCCAGCTGCAGGCGGTCGGTTCCCCTCTTCGCTCATAGCTAAATCGTGAATTGTCGCTGCTTGTGTCGCTCTGAGTAAACTGTACAGCTCAGGGAGGAAACACGGAGCTCATCCTGTCTTTGGAGAAGCAGGGGTTTGGCCATTTTCCTGCTTTTCAGACTTGAGCTCCACAAGCTGAATCCTCTCTGCCGCTCCGGGCGCGGTTTGGCGGGGCGAGAATTCCCCGCGCGCGCTGACGAGTTATCATTTGATATGGCTTGATGCATTCTGATTGCATTTATATGAAAAAGTTATTCTTTCAATAATAAACGGATGCGCTGGGAGGCTCCTCCCGAGCTGTCTCCTCAGTACAAACCCAACCTGGAGATTTTGACAGTTTGACACTTTAATTTCCTACCCAGTATTTCACCTGAATTTTCCGGACAAAGGAAGAGACATCCTGTAAAAAAAAAAAAAAAAACACATTGGATTGGAAATGATTAAAGTGTGGGCCTCAGTTGAATCCATTCTGCTTTTTTTTTTGCTTCTCAGGTTTGGAAAGCAGCGGAAGGACGAGCGGCCAGAAGACAGGATGGAGAGGAAGGGCTCCAGCAAATCTAAAGCTGAGGATGTGCAGGCATCGCAGGACGAGACCCTGCGGATGAGGCTGGAACAAGAGAGGTGAGTGCTGAGCTTTGGCTTGCTAAAAGCCTGAACGATTAACTCCAAGCTGAACAAAAAGCGAAAGAGAGGAAAAAAAAAACTAAAACACTGCTGACTGGAAAATTAACAAACTACCTAATTAATAGAATGGGCGAGCAAGGCAGGGAGGTTCTGGGAAGGTACTCGGATGTCAATTTGTGAAATGTCCCTTTCTTTTATATCAGTACATTAAATAGATCATTTATGGATTGTTGTTGCCTGCGCCACGCAGAGGCGCTGACCTCGTAATGGTGCTCGTAGGGCCCCTGTGGATTTAGCATGATTGAATAGTGCTCATTATAATAGTGAGATCGATGTAGCGCCGCATTTGTCTTCTCCTGCAGCTCGCCCAGGTTGTTAATCGCTCAAGGAAGCGCTGTTCCTTTTCACCCGCCCCTCTTGGCTCCGTGTCCGCTGGTGTTCGTGGACATCGGTGACGTCCGGAGGGATGAGACGAGGGCATCGGCGGTTCCGGTGCGTGCACCTCATCCTTCACGGACAAAGCTCCCCCCCCATTTAATTCCCTCCAGCGGGGGGAAGACAACATTGGTGGCAGGTTGAAAGAAAAGACAGCTTGCTTCCGCCATTGTTCCCCAGCAGCTAAATGAACTCAGTAATCAAACCGCTGTTGGTAATGACAGCTAATTGAATAGAAACAATGGGCCTTGATGGCGTTCCCTCTCACAGCAAATAGAGAAAGGGATGGATGGCTGTCGCAAATGCATGCCACCACAAACAAACACGTACAGCCTCCCCCCCAAAAAAAATGTCACAAAGCCCTCTTCCCTGCTGAATAGAACATCTGGAGGCCTTGGTCAAGAAGATGTAGCAGGTTCCTTTTCGGTATTCAACTATGACGTGCGCTGAAGGTCCTCTCCATTGATGGTGTCAGCCTCGCTCTGGCTTGGGGCCCAACACATTTCCCTCAGCGAGCCCTGGAGACCGACAGGCCCCCGATTCTCCATCCAGATCTCTTCCCTTTGAGCAGCTCCCAAACAACGGTCATGCTAAGGAGAGGAATCGGCGCACACACTCACAGCGGGCATGAGATATGAGAGCGCATGCACGCTGTTATAAATCCTGTTCCCGCTTCTTGTTTTCTTTCCCCCCGCTGTCGCCCAATTCTTTGTCAGCTGCTCTGTCTTGCAGCACATTCTCCCCGTCTTGTTTGTGTCCGTTCTGCATGTGTGAGCTCCAGCGTCAGCCTCCTCTGCGAGGGGGCGACCCAATTCGAACATTTTCCCACCTGCTCCCAAATCCCATCACTCAGCCCAACCCGGGATTGTCCCTCAGTTAATGGAAAGGGAATCCTGGGGGAAATTGTGGTAGGTAATAATAAACCAAGCTGCCACGAAGCCAAGTCGATATTCAAAGCGTCGCCGTCGAGCAGGACGACAGCTCGGAAATCCATTACTACTTGTATTTTTCGGTAGCACTCTTGTATCGCGCTCCCAAGCCGCTACGTTTGATTGTCGTAGTTCCTCCACGTTATGATTCATTGCATCGCTGACGCTGAGACGGGCCGTTCGGGAGGGCTTTTATGAAATTATAGATCAGACCGTACCAGACGATCGTCAGCCAGCTCCACGCGTCAACCCACGCAACCCGGGATGGGCCGCAGCCAAATCCTCTGCTCGGTTGACATTAGCGATCATTAATTCAGGCAGACAGTTTGACACGGGGCTTTTAGTGATTCAAAATAGAAGTCGGCGAAGAGGTGAAACGGATTAATTCATAAAACGTGCCCCTTTTACCCTGCAATAAGGTAGCTACGGGCGTCTATTTAAAACTCTGACCTTGGTGGTGATTCTAGCAATTTATGGTTTTGGTCGGTGGTCGCTTGCAGACACAAACTAGTTACTTCTACTAAAGCTATTCTCTCCTGTTGATATCTAGTCAGCCTCTCTGGGCCTGAATACGATGGAGAAGAGAGCGTCTAAAACTTTGAGTTCATTACCAGAACACGGTGCAGTGTTGATGAAGGGCGCTTATCAGGAGCGTTTGTTTTCCCCGAAAATGCGACGGAAGCATTAGAACCTGGGCTGAGAGCAGCAGAGGTGGCCGTGTTTGCCCGCATGGACAGCGTCCCAAGAACAGCCCTGTCCGACTGGCTCACGTTGAGAGGACTGTGGAAACAACAAGCCTTCTGATTGGACCCTGGGTGGCTGCGCCCTCATTCACGTGAAGCCACAGGAGGGTGAAAAGAGACAGAGACGGGGCGGGTGGTGTTGGTGGAGCTTCTATCAGTCTCTGACTTATCTCCACACATGCCAGCCCTGAGACTATATTTTCCTGGTCTAAGTGGGGAGCGCACAAAGCCAACCTGACAATGTTCCTTCTTCATTTTCCGCCTGGACTGAACTCCATTCTCTGCGCCGTTCTTTGTGGCGCCTGATTATGATGTCCATTCTCTCTTATCTGCTCGGCTCCGCTTGGCTTCTAATTAGCGGCCGGCACTCCGCTGCCACTCTCCGTTGTTCCCGCTCACCAGACCACAGCAAAGCACATCACTCTGGTTTGTTGTTAGACTTCCCGCTGACTCTGGACAAACACAAGCCCGGCGAGTGTTTCTGAATTAGTCAGCACAATTCACTTTTGACGGCGAACTTGAATTAGGCGCGAGAATTTGCTCTTTCATTTGACAAGAGAGGAGCTCGTCTTTGTTCGGCTTACCGCCGATAGGGAAGAAAAAAATAAAGCTATACACCATAAAACAGACTCCTCTCGTTGAGTTTCTTTTTTTCTTTTTCACTCTGCTGAATGCGGCACCAGTGATATCGTTCCACTTTGTCAAACCATCTCATTATTTCACTATCCTCTTTGAGTCTCATTTGCATACCGAGTTCAAAAGAAGCTCCAACTGGCTGATTGGGAAGTGTGATTACGTTTGTAATTATATTGATACCTACAGCAAGTTAATGCGATTATGAACACTGCGAATTAAACTTGGAACAATTATATCTGTGATTGCATTATGCTCACTACAAGGGACGAGCTGTATATCGTAGGTGCGCGATTCTCGCACGGGCGGCTGCATCCGGAGTCATTTATTGCACTTTGATTACATTCAGATACATTCTGCCCTCTGTCCGCCTCTTCAGAACAATGGGACGCGTTTTGATGAGGGTGCATTGGAAAGAAAAATCCATTCAGGGCGGCTGGATGAGAGAGTAAGGCAGCAAATACATTCTGTTTCATCCACCACAGTAACAATGCATATTGAAGAGGCGTACCCTCCCCCCATCTCCTTTAGGCCGATTAAAGATTGACTAACATGGAGAATCAGTCTGGAATGGAATAACAGAAGAATGACTCGAGCTGACATGTTGCTCTCATTCTACCAAAATGCACCAATCAGGCATAACATTATGACCACCTTCCTAATATTGCGTTGGTCTCAATTGGGCTGCGATGGGAATGGACATTGTTCCAGGCCAGATCTGCTCATGTTCCTGAAGGGTTCCTGTGTGTGTGTCAGGCTGGGTGGGGGTGTCTGGTCCGGTCTAGGTGGGTGCTACATGTCTGAGCAACGTCGGCACGAATGAACGCGAGGTCCAAACGCTGAATGGTAACGAGACGGTCAGTGTTATTTACTTCTCCTGTCAGTGGTGAAACTAAACTTGGGCAACAGTGTTGAAAGGGAGCGATGTCAAAGAAAGGACAGCGTCATCTGGCTGATGATAATTTTCTCGAAGACACGGTGGGTGAGTGGATTACGGGCTGAACTTTAGCTGCCCCCAAAGCCTCACCATTAGACTGTCTAGACTGAGTGTTCGTCAGGAGGAAATGCCTTTCCCCTCCACTTTTTTGAAGAGCTACTTAGTAAGCATTTTATTTTAACTAAATGACCAAACAACACACAGAGGCACTGATGACATACTGGAATACTTTTGTTTTATCTGAGCAATTAAAATAAAAATCCACCGCGGATCCACCAGTGAGGCATCCGAGCCTGATTGTCACCTTCTTGGAGTGAACCCTTCCTGAGCTGGTGGCATTAAAAGCCACACTGCCCTGTCCACTAAAACGTACAGTCTGGTAAGATGTGGAGAGAGAAGAAGAGCTGGTAATTGGGACTGTACAGCGTACAATAACGTGTTTAGTGTGGGCAGCACTTTCCTCAGTGTTAACATGCCAGGCCATTAATTGGCTAATGGAGTATATGTGGTACCGTGCAGAGGGTGGTCTCTGAGGACAAAGTGGGGGGAGGAGTGGAGTAGCAGTTGCAGGTGGCCCAAGAAGATCACAGCTAGCAAGTGTGGAAGGTTTAATGAGAACATTACAGAAGAAACATGGCTCCTATGATCCAGCCCTGTTGCATCATTACATAGAAACGGATATGAAGATATCATAAAATAAAAAAATTCAGCCAATTCTGAATTGAACGTTGTGTGTTTCGCCGTTGTTTGGTCATACAGAACCAAATTTAATTCACTGAGTGGGATAAAAATATCTACCGAGAAGTCAACTTAATCAAAGTCACCCTCTATGAATATCTACACAATCCATTCATTAGTTCTTTTAGATGTTTGGTTAGATGCGAACCTTTGATCAGACCACACATTCTGATTCATCATCTGGCCTCCATATTTGCCTTTGTTCTTTAGATGTTCGTGAAAGTTCAAGACAGATGCTTTGACTCCCCATAGACGTATAAGAGATGGAGTTAATCTCGGGGTCATTGTTTTACTAAACAAATATTGTAATGCATGGATGTACTAGTACAAGGCCTTGTAGTGTTATTCTTAACGCATCAATGCGAGGCATCTGAAGAACGGACTCTGGAATGCGGCGTTCAGATATCAGCTGGCTGCAGTTGCCATCTGGTCAAGGTTCGAAATTTAATACCACATGATAGCCCAACCTTTCTCTGTGACAGCCAGAACAAGCTGGAATAGGCCTGTCACGGCGGAGTGACAGCTCTAAATTGTGGATGTGTTTTCTTAGCAAACATTCGGGCAAGATAAATCTTTTCTGCAACAACAGGAGCCATGATTTGTCCCTCTGAAAAACATGAAGGATATCATTTGCTGACACAATTTTGAAAGCAACATGATGAGTGTGTGAAAGCCACCGTTACAACCAACGATGGATCCGGTCGCATAAATGCCAACGACAACAGCATGACTCACAACTCTGGCATTTTTGCTTGTTAATACCCTCTTATTGAAATGCACCTATTAGCCTTATCCATGTCAGACTCCTGAGGCCAGCAGAAGAAGTCTCTCTCTGTTAGCTTGATGTCGCCAGTCTAGCCGAAGCCATTACCTCACCCCGAATGTCAATATTGCCATTTTTATGAATCCGATTAGTCCATAAAACGCCAGAGGCTCCTGAGATCCCAGTGGACTTCCGTGAACCTGTGGTAACATCATTGTCTGGTTCCTTCCTGGCAGAGATCTGACATCACTTTAGCCAGATAGCAGGTGAAAAGGCTTCTGGGAGTCGCCGTTGTTTTTTTTTTTTTTCTTGTTGACAGGAGCAAAACTGAGACGGCCCTCGCTCCATGCAACTGAGTTAATAATCTTCATAGATTACACCTGGTCCGGTGCAGTGCCATGCAAAAAAATACACCAAACCTGCTTTGAGGCTTTACAGATGACAGCACATCACGCAACATTGCATCAGGCCTCCATCAAAATCTCATTCTGCGGATAATGCTGAGAAAATGGGATTTTCGACGTCTAAAAATAAACAAGGCAGTCTATGGGTAGGAAGTGGGAATTGGGTTAATCCGGCACTGAAAGATGGTGATTGTTTGAAATGTGATTACTGTTATTAAAACACACAGACATGGGAGAGGGCGTTCTCGGGATTCTCGCTCTCTTCCAAACCCGTCAATCATCAGTTAGGAGCAGCGGTGGTGGTGGTGGGGGGTCGGAGGTCATCTATGACCTAAGGTAATGAGGAAGCCTCGCGCCGGTGGGAGGTCGCGTGCTCGTATTTGTGCACGGTTGAGTGCGTTACCCTACAGCACATGTAACATCTGGAACCAGTGAGCAGCCTGGTGGCTGCTGCCAGGGTCACCCCAGTGGGAGGGTTGCCCCCCCCCCCACTTTGCCCCGTTCTCCCAGCCTCTCTCTCTCTTTCCCTCTCTCCTCCCCACTGTTCACCTCCCTCCTGCTCCTGCAACTGTCCTCGCTCCCATGCAGCACCATGACTGAGCCTTGTTAGCTGCGGACAGATGGGCATTCACACGGAACCGTTCCCTGAGAAAGGAAAGGGCTGTGAAAGGCTCCGTTGTGTTCAAGTGGTCCCGGGGAGAGCGACGGCGTGGAGGGCGAGAGAGGGGCGAGAGGGAAGAGGAGGCGCTCCGACTGTTTTCCTCCCACCTTCACGCGTTGGAAAATAAGACCAGCGCGCTCGTCGTGGCCCTCTAATGTCTCGTGAAAGGCTGTATGTTTGAATGAATCTGTATGTCCTTTCTCTGTGGAAGACGTGTTTCTGTCTATTCCAGCTCTGAGTTACTCAGCAGGAAACTCACTCTATAAGTTTGGTGGAGTGGAGCCCACTTCTCCTCAAGTCTCAAGATTAAACCTAAAAGTCTGAACGCTGCCACACAGCCCTGTGATTCTAATAAGTGCTTCTTTGTCTTAATACATATGTTCAGTCTCCACCGCTAAGCATTTTTGTGTGGGATGTGAAGTAAGAAATGCCAGCAGTTTCCCGAGCTTCCAAATGAATAATGTTGAAAAATGTAAGAAAAGAAATCTTTTAAGAACATTTGCTCAGGGCTTTGTCACTTTCTTAAGTTGGTAAATACATAGTTTCATGAATGCAAATATAAACGCTGCTTCTTTCCTGCTTTTTCAAATGATCCAGAGGCATTTTTAATTGTATTGTAAATGACGCCATTTGCGGTCTAAAATTTTGAGAGTATTTGTAATGTCATTATGTAATGTAATCTATTTGTAATGTAATTAAGAGGAACTTACTCAACGCCGGGAATTTGACACAGAATATTCAGAGCACACTCAGGCAATGGCTGCACCAGAACAGAGTTTAAAGCATCGAGGCCAAACATATTACAGAGGGGGTTATGGTGTTGTGGAGCTTATAGAACCAGGGTACGAGCTGCCCTCCCCTCCCCTTGCTCCAGTAACTATGGCACCTCTATTTACTGTATTTGCTGCAGCCACATGGTGCACATGTGATACACAAAATACAAGTAAGATAGGAAAAGGCTTTATGAGTCTCCAGGAGAGGACATTTTGTGTATTCGCGATCGAACTGGGTCTCAGCTCAGCCGATACTAAATATTAAATGATTGGTGTCGCAGGCAAAAGACTTGATGAGGACATGCCTACTTGACACTGTCTTCATTGTGTTTGCCACAGAATACAGGCCAAGACACGAGAGCTTCGTGAGAAGCAGGCAAAAGAGAGAGAATACGCCGAGATCCAGGACATCGTCGGCCCCACCTTCAGCTCAGACGAGGAGCACACTTACGCCGGCATCGGATCGCTGGACTCGTCGGTGGACAGCAGCAGCTTGGACCCTTACAGCCACCCCTACCATCTCCCCCAGAGTCCCAAGAGTCCCCACCCACCTACCAGCGGTCCGGACGGCGGTCCGCCCCTGGAGGCACTCTACGCCCAGGTCAACAAACCTCGCAATGGACGTCCTGCGGCCCCAGACAGGTAGGAGAACCCAAAACACTGCAGGAGCCCAGACCCTCCGACGCTCTACATACAACGTCATGCTTTGCAACTCTCTTCCCTTCTTGTTCACTGGAATGACACTAACTAGCTTTATGTATCGTGCTTGTGCACTGCAACAGTCTACTTCATTTACACCTCATCTATAATGTATGAGCGGTAGTGTGATTGTGTTTGTTCAATTTCACTTGTCATGGGCTCACGGAAAAACAATGAATTTCACGCAGGGTTTTTATCGCATGCTTTGTCCCACGAGGCATTCCCCCCCGTGCAAGCAGGTAAAATCCACAGACGGAGAACAACAAGCGCCTATCAGTAATTCTCTACGTGTTTGAATTTAATATCAGTGAGACGCCTTTTCCCTCGTTTTTTTTTTTCATTATCCTCGGATCACAGGTAATCCTCCCCTGCCTCCCGTACACCTTTTCCGATAGTCACACTGCATATGAGTTCAGCCTCCTAGTCGGCGGGGGTGGGGAGGGGGTGTGAGGGGGGTCGTGTCTCTGCTCTGCGCCAATACAAATATTTGACGCGATGACAATGGCATACAGAGCTTTAGTTTCACGTTATCGTGTTAGCGGGTGATTGACAAAAGGCTGTGTGTAAAAGTTACTTCTCCTTCTCAAAATATCTTGTTTTTATTCATTTATTCGTTCTTTGACACGACTAAAGTGAGAACTAGACGTGAGTCTGTATTGATTTATGTTAGTGTTCATGCAAAGAAAGTCATTGTCATTGGAGTTGTCAAGCAGTGAGGATGATTTTGTGGTTTTCTGACTAAAGTAGAAATATATTGGGTCCCTCCGATGCTGAGAAACCTCCAAGAGGAAGGAGATGCGTGAGCTTTTTTCCCCACACCCTGTCCAGTTTGATGCGCTGCCAGCAGTAGTGGAACCACACATTAGAGAGAAATTCACCAAACTCCACCACCCTACTACCCTGAACAGTGGCTAGAAATATGTCTAAAGCAGGGACACAGTTTATCAGTCATTTGAATGAATGTATTTGCATGTGTGGTGGTTCTGAATGGTCAAGAAGAATTATGTCACGTGAAAGAGTGAAGACTTAGAAAAGACTTAAATGACGGAGGACGTTTCAGACTTTTCCAAACTGTTGAAAAGTTTTGTCTCAACCTGATGACTAAGTTGTGTCGACACTGTTTCTAATCAGGTCAAGAAATATTCTATTTTGTAGACACAACCTCACTTTCACTCTTATGAACTTCTCAAAATTTGCGTTGTTCTAGTTTCTTCATTCCTCATCCTCTTTCTTCTACTTAGTTGTGAGTTGTTCTGTGAGGGTACATATTTCCTCTAGGTCATATCCACTGGTGACACGTCCCGTGATCTCCAGAACCTTCCACGCTGTTAAGAAGAGATTGGATAATACCCAACTCCTGTGACTGACGTCTATCACTCGGGGGCTCACGACCTTTCACTTGCCAGGTTCTGGGCTTCACGTGCTTGTGTGTGTTCCCAAGACAGGACGCCTCAATGTGAGCGTGTGTGTGTGTGTGTGTGTGTGTGTGTGTGTGTGTGCCTTTAAGAGGATTTGCAGAGGTAGAGCCTCCACCCCGTAACCCTCCCGTGACAGCCAGACATAATTGACAAGGTTATCTCTCCCCTCCGACGGCCAGCTAAATCCATGTGCCAATACATTCAGGGCTTAGCGAAGGCCACTGATCCATATTTTTTAAAGTGAAGGTTACCTCCACATGTTTCCGCGGAATAGCCTCGTAGTAGCCATGGCAACCATCTACTGTTAACTAACCCACCTCTCAGGTAGACTCTGATGATAAGCCTGGTGCCTCGTTACATAAAAGATGAAGACAATGCATGGCTGGCGCTTAGTGGAGTCAGATCACTAAAGGTTAGGATGTTTTGCAAGTGATAGGCATGATGCTATTGATTCTGAGTGGGAATATCAATAAGGAATCAGGGATTCGGTAAAGAAGCATACAGTGTTTCGCCTACTTCAGTGCCAGTGGGAAAATTAATAGCGGCCTGTTTGGTGGGTTTTCAGTATCTCTCCGGAGATATATCCAAATCACATTATCGATTTAAAGTGACTTGGTTCTGGTGGGAAAACGCACCAGATCGACCAATCAGAAAATCATGAGGCAGCGGTTGCTGAGGAAGAGGGAAAAATTATATGAGTGACGGCGTGGGAAAAGACAGAGGGGCGAGGTTTGAGATTTGAGACATTTGCGACATTTACGCATCATTGTGACGCGTGACTGCTTTGTAAATAGTCGTAAATAATTTAATTGTTTTCTAAATTTGTACATAAGCTGCAGTTTAGATTTGCGTTCTGAGTTAGAAAAATGCTAAAAACGTTTGTCGTTTGCAGTGAAAAATCTGAACTTATTCCTTCTGTGATTTTATTTGCTTTTATGCCACAATTTGGAGCAAGCAATATTTCAGTTGAGATATGAACATATTTTAATATTTAGGAGGTCCTCTCTTATTTTTTTATTTTTTATTTTTTGGGTAAAAACAAGTAACCTTAACAGAACCTTATCTTCCCCTTTCCTCGCGTGGCAGCGGCTTCTTGGAAATCCTGAGCTCTCACCTTCACAGGTTTATTCCAGCATTAAAAGCTTAGCGATGCATGTTAATTATAAACACAAGCTTATATTTAGTTTGGGGTCTGAGCCTTGAGTATTGATAGCGCGCAGCGTGCAGTTTTATTTGCGGGGACAGGATTAGCTTTTGCGAGTGTTGTGATTTGATTTGAAATACGCACCGCGTGTTCGACACCGCGGTTTTGTTTTGCACCTCTCGCCGCTTTGCATATCGTGTGTAAGCCAGCCCAGCTGTACGCCTGTAATATTTGTCTTGCTGCCTTTGAGGTATAATAATATTCACTGGTTCTTATTTCACTCAGAGGCTTTCTATTTACGATTTGCACAAAAAAAAAAAAAAAAAAAAAAAAAGGAGCTTGAAACAAATTCAAATTCAAGACTCCCGTCACTTGCCTATCATAACAAACATAAACAGTCATTTGCATTTCTAAATTAAACTTAATGGAACTTTCATTGTCAAGTATAAAGCACCAACGCCACAGAATTTGCAATCATTTCCGACTAATCCATGTATCAAGGCTGGAAAATTGGACTGAGAACATTTGATTTGCCTTTTAGTTATTTGACTTTCAGCTTCTTCACTTTTTAATCCTGCCGCTGCTACTTGATCTTTGAAACTGCAAGAGATGACACGGATTTCCTGGATGAAGGTCAGAAGATAGGAAATAGAGGAAGTTTGGCCGTGTAAGGCCTCCCATTCCTGGCTGTCAGTCAGTTTGCAGTATGAAAGAGAAGAATGAGTGGCATTTAACCCCGACCTGGATACTGTTACAGGTGGGCCCTGAGGAAATACACTAAAGGATAAAAAGGGTAACATTAAGGCTCCTGTGCTACTAGGTTGTTCGTCATTTTATGGTAGCATTAAGGTCCATAGTCAGCGGACTAACATTAAGCTAGTAAGAAAAAAAAATCACTCTGCCCTTTAACCTGATTGATTTTTACCAGCCCTTTACTAAACTCCAAGTTTGAGAGAGTTTGAGAGAAGATTTAAAGTACTGGCTTTAACTGACTGGATTTGCAGGTTTATTTGCATATATTAGCCTGGAGTAGACAGACTCACTTCTTATCAGAATGTGAACCTGGTAGCACTAGGATTTCAATATGGTGTTATTTATACAAAAAAGAGAAACTGAAAAAAAATAAATAAATAAATCCTCTAAAGCATTCTTAACAAATGCCTTAACCACTGTTAACTGTTATAGACGTTATAATGGATGTAGCTTGCGTCTCTAGTAACGACCATTTTGCTTTAAACTGATTCACCTGGTTAGCACTGATGCCTCACAGCAAGAAGGTCTGGATTCTAATCCTCTCATATCCTTTCTGTGTGGAGTTTGCATGTTCTCCCTGTTCCCAGCGGACCTGCTTTCTGCCTCAAAAAAAAAAAACGTGTTTGGTAGCAAAGTTGGGCTGACTTCAGGGCTATACATATACAGTATGAAACGAAAATATATTCATAAAAAGCAAAGTGAGGTCAGCGCTCTCTCGTTGGCCAGCTGCTGCCATCTCTTCCACTCTGATAACTAACACACCGTGGTGGAAGCCAACTTCAAATGAACACATGAGCCCTAAAAGACCAACACAACTGGATCTTACCTTGTAAAACCGGTTCTAGGTACTTTGTAAATCGACAGTCTTCCCTTTGGGAAAAGCATTGTGAAGACTAGGCAGAGGCAGCGCATGTGTAGGAAGATGACTACCACCTAATGTCTATCTTTCATCCGAAAACCCTTTAAAGTCAAACATTAGCTGGAACGACATGAAACAATCGGGGTTGCCCCGAAGTCTGCCTTCCCATTGGTTCCGTTGGTTTATTTACCCTGCATCCTTCAGTGCTGTCATCACAATTCAACATGTTAGTTATATAGGAGGCTCGACTAATTAGAGCTCCTTCAAGGCCCTTTGATTGAGGTCTGGGAGGTGCTCTCTTTAAGAGGAGGTGGGGTCCAATTGCCGGTGACTGTACACTATAGTTTTGCATCTTGGAGTCATTTATGCCTCATGTGTTTACATGCATGTGCTTTCATTTTATACCATAATAAAGGCGTTCACCCGTGACTCTACAAAGCTGCAGCCTTGTTTATCCACCACAGTTCATAAGAAGAGGCTGCAGCTGGATAAATAGCCTCTCTCTCTAATAGACCTTTGGTAATGGAGGCCTAATGGGAAGGTCACCGTGACTGTAAAGCTGGAATGAGTCAGACCTGAGCCCATAAAATCCTTGGAGATACGAGGACCCCTGGTTGCTGTGGGCGCCCAGAGATCCTGCCCATTCTGCCGGATCGAGTTTTACTGTTCCTCCGTTGGATCACCGTACAACAAGAGCTCATTTGACAATTTATTGCTAACCTCCATGTTATTAGAACTGGCAGCTCCAGGGGTGTTTTGACAATGCTGTCAGACTCAGTAAAACTGAAGGGCACCAATGGAAATAGAGGCTTTTATTTATTTTCAGTTTTGTTAAAACCTTATATAAAGCAAACGTAAATATCGTCCCCACTAAAACCTGTGGCATGAATTCTGCTGTTACAGAGGTTACATGAAAGCGAGTCAGGCGTAAGCACCTGAGCACAAGGTTTTCTTTTTTGCAAAAAATAAAAAAATAAAAAAAAATAGTTACATGAAATGACCTCATTTCTCGACAGGCAGCTGACAAGTCAACCCCTCCATCTGCTCAGGGACCGGGTGGTGCGGGTGAATGACGTTGGATGCCGCGTTTCAGAACGACAGCCTGACAGGTGCCAGGCTCGATGGGATTTGTGGGAAGGGAGCGTGAAACAAAGCCTCACCTTTGAAACTGCGATTTGATTGACTGCTGCCCCCATTACCCAGTCGAGTTTCTAAAGCTCCTTAGAGCATGGGCAAGAAAGTCAGAGAGAGGCAAAGGGGGAGAAAAGGTAGGGGGGGGGGGAGAGAAGGGAGAAAAAGATATGGAGCTCACGGAGCTCAGCGGCGCAAAGCCCTTCAAGTCCCCTGCACCTCGGCAGAGTCGGGCGGGCGGGCGGCAAAGACTGAAAGCGAAACCCTGAAGATCCACACCTAAAGAAACACTCCGGTGTATTTTCTCCCCGCGCTAAAATTCAGTCGAAAACCTCCACTCTGCATGGTCATGAAATTGGATTATGAGGCTGCTAATGCATTTTCCGCAGCTGATAAAAAGGTCAGGCTTTTCATCTTCAGAGAAAGTTTGTGAAGATTCCCCTGCTTTCCCACACGGAGGCTCAAAAGCGTTGCCTCGCGAGGTGGAAAGGAAAAAAAAAAAAAAGTTGATCATGAGACGCGTTCGCACCTTGGATGAAGCCTTCGTCTGTCCTCTGATTTGTAAAGCTTTCATCCTCGCTGTCGGTTGGAATAACTTTCAGTTTCGCCCGAGTCTATTACGCGGGCGCATTTTCTGAATGGGCCGCGGGATGACTCCATTAAAGTAATGCAGTTTGAGAGTAGAAACAACGGCGTCCCAAACTCGCAGTCGCACAGTCTGAGGTAATCACTTTTTTATTGTTTGCTGTCTCTTATTTAGCGTCCGTAATTAACTCGGCAATCAACGCTCAGCCTCTGTGAGTTTTATAGTTTATGTTTTCATTTGGACGCAATCAAAGTGAGATTACCAACGCTTTCTGACTGCAACATCTGTAGCTTTGATTAAATCCTACCTCTCAATAATTCATTGGTAAACAAATGAATCTTTTACGACCCTTGCATCTGCGTTAAGTCTTTAATAACAGCTCGCAAGTCCCTAATAACGTTTTCTTGTGGATCCCGAGGGAGTAAAATGGATATGTCTAGCGTGAAGGCAGAGTTTGCTTTAATGAGAAACATACATTAGCGGCAAATGATTACATTTTACCAACTCCCTGGTATCTCTGTTAGACCGGGGTGTTTCGTCTGGTGGATCTGGTTCCTCCGCCTCCAAGTAGAGCTCGTACAGACTAGTCGACTAGTCAGTTTGTCCCCGTCACCGCTGTGCCATGACGCTTTAAGCATTATGTCACGTGCCAATACATGGACCCCTCAAATAAGACAGGTGAGACATCCTCTCACGCTAGTAGAGGAACGTTCCAAATCTTCAGCAATCATCAGTTAACAACTTCCCCAAATGCCCGGCCAAACAGTTCGATAAAGTTATTAGACCTTTAGCTGCAGATTGTGGAATGTTTTGAGCGTGTTATCTGTGCAGCCGACCGTACACACTCTGTTCCCAGCATGTGTTCAGGTCCAGAACACGCATTTCGCTGTTGCAAAACTTTGCTCTCGTGTTTTTGTTTTGACGCCCCCCGAGACCGGTCAGCGTCGACCCTAAAACAAATCCGAACTTGTGCAACCCCTAAGTTGTGTTGCTCAAAGCTGGCTGCGTCCCATTTTATTCCCGAGGCCCCGGGAAGCGTGCTTTGTTCGTCTCCGACATCTGCCAGCGTTTTCCATTCCTTCCTCTTCTGTGTCCTTGCGCGGGTTGGAAATCTGTGTCAGGAGCGAACAAGTGCAAAACCTTGACTTGCTGTAATTGAGGATCTAAACGGGGCATTGGAGTGATGGGGAGAGTTCATGTGATGACCGTGTAATGACTGAAGGCTCGGGTCAGCTGCGGGAGATGATGGCGCCGGTCGCCACACAGCTACCGTCGATAGGTTACAGTATGAGGTCTGACACAGAAACGCGCAACTTTCGCCCTCCTCTCTCCACCGGCTCTGTGCTGTGGCGATAGTGCAGGAGGCCTAATGCACCAAATGCACATCAGCCTTATCGCCGGCCTCTAAACAGATAGCAGTGTGTATCTCCCAGGCAAAGCAAGTGAATTATTTTCCTGCTCTGTTTTCTTTTTTTCCTTTTTTTTTTTTACCCTCCTGCTTGGGAAAGGGCCCCGTGGGACGGATGTGATGAGATGGAGCGCACGGAAGGCAATTTATCCTCCGTTTGTACCATTACGTTCATTTAAGAAAGCAAACAGCCTGAAAGCAGATAGAGAGAGAGGGAGAGGGAGAGGGGGACAGAGAGAGAGAGATAAACCCACCTTGCCTTCAACTCTACATCAAGTGGATCAAGCTGATTAAGGCTGTGCGTACAGTACTTTATCAGCGTCCTTCAAAGCCTGGAAGACATGCATACAGTACCTAATGAATTTTTACAAGAAGATGAAAGGAAAGGAGGGGAGTGCGCCATTTGGGGCGGGCTGCACCCGGGCCGACGAGATGGGAAGTGAAGAAGGGGTGGTGGTTTAAATATTACCAAGGGCTGCCTGAGCCTCGTTTGTTGATCAGCACTGGAGGGCATCCCATTCCTGGCAATCAGGAGCCTCAAATAGACAGCTAATCCCCTCCGCCTGCCTCCGTCTCTGCCTGACACCCGTGGCTGAACGCGTGGCACAAAAGACATAGTTTCAAAATAGACAGACGTTCGGCGGGGCCTGGCAAACTCCCCTCTCCGGTTTGCGACGGATGCCACGATTTGTTTTGAGGATGTCACAGCGGCTAATTGGGAGAAGGCACACAGGGAACATGCTGTTTGTAAATGTGGGATGTGTTTCTCTCTTGTGCTCAGTCTCTGAGAAATCCATTTTGATTGAATAACACACGCCGCTGTGTGCCTGTAAGACAGATATGAGGTTCCCAGTGAGGAACTCAGGTTTTTCGCGTGATAGATAACCCAATTTCATAAACTAATCACGGGTCCTCTCCACTAACATAGCGCCGCTGCTTTCGTTCCCTGCCACCCGCTCCAGAAATACACCAGGTGAGATAGGTGATCGAGAGGTGGGGCGACCGCGGAGCGTGGGTTTGCACTGTGAACTGTGTCAGCAGGCAGATAACTCTTAACGCCTCTTCATCCGCCTCGCCGTACACTCATCTCTATCTTCAGCTACACAAAACCTAAACACACAGCTACACATGAAAGCGACCTCGGAGGGTCGGGCAAGGATCCTGAGTGCTGCAGTTTTCCTTTTGTGCTTGAATGTCTGCATCCGGTGAAGTGAGGCCGACGAAGTCGGCGTTCGGCAGCAGTCTGGAGGCAGTGAGGTTTTCCCGTCTCACTGTAAATACAGCTCGTGAAAAACAGGAGAGGAAAAAAAAACAAGACTAAAGTCTGGAGGTTACTCCCTGACGAGATAATCAAATGTCATAGAATATATGAATAACTACCTTTTTTCAAAAAAAGATTTAATAAGATCTTCTCATATGTTCGAGGTCACTTCCAGGCCAGATAATTAATTGTAACCTTCTATGGATCAATCCATGTTACTGGCAGAAGTAATAAAATAATTAACATGATTATACGTTTGTGTTAAGAGGTCATGTGAATGTGAAATTCATTGAACTGAAGGTTACAATCTAATAACTGCACAACAACAGTGTACATTTTATACATATATAAAAAGTCAAAGAGTAGACATCTTCCACCAACCAAAACAACTAGAAGAAAGACCAAACAGCCTGCCAGATATCATGCTCGCTAGATGCCAGCTAGATATTATGTTTACACCAAGTCTCCAATATTGAATGAATAAAACAATACCTGTCTGTCATTTGTCTCTGGGCTGCTGCCAACAGTGATCTAAACATCAGTGATGTCACTGTCAGAGTACCTGCTTTAATATCTGACTGGCACATCAATAATGCGACGTTGATAGAATAAAGCACCTTTCAGATTAGTGGGCCAGCCAACTTTGTTTAAAATGATTCAGCTGAATTTCCATTGAAAAGAATTGCATTTTAATACTGAAAACATTAAACCAATCATTTAAATATGAAATACATACATCATAAAATACATGTTATTAATACATATAAGTGAAGTGAACTGTACCGACACTGATTTCCAGTTTAACACCACATTAATTCCCCTGAAGTTTAAATTCTTTTAGTAAGGATTTAAACTCATTGCGTCATCAGGCGCCACTCCACAGCAAACAGCAGGCTGCGTCCCAAGCGCTGTTTTCTAAGTGGTCACTGGGGTGTAACTGTATCAAGAAGTTAGTTCATTCTAATCGAAAGCCAGGCCAGTGTGTGCCGGGCACGTAATTAAATTTACCTTGCCCACCCACAACTGAGCCAGCGAGCCTGTGTACTCAACACAGTGCAGCATTAGTTCCCTCTATTTTAAGAGCACGGTATCCATATTCCTTTGTCAGACTGCGCCATTGTCGGCCCAATCCCCGGGCCTCGAACAAGTTTCCAGCCGCAAATCGGATCTCGGCAAAAGCCTTTGTAATTACAGGGAGCTGAATGGGTGCATACGCCGCAAATCCACAAGACCAGCCAGCGACACATTCCATCTGTTCTAAGCCTCCTTCCAGTGTTTGAGATTGACTCGCGAGGAGGTATTGAAATAGCACCGCCGATCATTTTATTCCACTGTTTGTGTGAAAATTCTCTCTTTGGAATGTTTAAGACGACGACTTTCGTTTGCCACATCATTCATAACAATTCAAGTAACAAACAAGTAATTGTTTCTGGGAAAGTCGTGTTTCATTCCGCAAGTAGGTTATATTGCTGTGTGGCTGAACAATCCTCAGCTGTTGTAGCGTTGTGATTGGAAGCTACAGTTTACACCATTCAGCCATAACATTATGACCACCTTCCTTATATTGTGTAGGTCACCCCTCCAAAACAGTTGTGACTCGTCTGAGAATAGACATGGACCTTCTGAGGGTGTCCTGGGGTGCCTGGCAACACAGTGGTGGTAGTGGGGGCCATTGGGTCCTATGTGTTGAGGGGAGGGGCCTCTGTGGATCATCCCACAGATACTTGATCAGTTTAGGATGTAGTGAACTAGGAGGCCAGGTCAACACTTTGTTCTGTTCTTCATGTTCCTAAAGTGTTTTGTGTGTGCATCCTGCTGGGGATGGCTGCTGCCATCAAGGAGTGTCATAGCTATGGGGTGGGTGTCTGGTCTGGTCCAGGTGGGTGCTACACATCCACATGAATCCAGGTCCACTGTATAGTCACGAGATGATTGAAGCCTTTTATTTCCCTGTCAGCGGTTTTAATGTTGTGGCTGACTGGTGTATAAAACCAAAAGCATCTCTCTCCGCAGTGAAAAGAATATATGAAATAGAAACAATGCTGATTATTTTATCATTTTCTCATGGTAATGATGTATCTTGTTTCAGTGTTCTACCTCAGGCTGCATTGTGTTGCACAGCTCCAGTCTTTTCTAACCTGAATGTTTGCTGCGCTCCATGAGCGTATAACCTGTGGTCATGCAATGAATGCGGGGCTCAATTTCTGACTATTACTCCATCCCCCTCACATTGGCAGAACATAATTAAATCAGATTCTTCCAGGGGAAGCCTCAGGCCTTCTTTGTATGTGTTTCAATCCACTGCAACCTGCGGTCGGGCCCACGCTCGGCTCTAGGGCCCCTCTAGCAAAATGGGACAAGTGCATCGTTAGGTCACCTGAGCCAGACCTTTTTGAGCTCACTGCGGGACCCAATAAAACCCAGCGGAGGCGACCAGACATTTCTAATGCCATCAGCGCGCCTGTAAAAATGCTCTTAGCTCCTTGCAGCAGGGTAATGGCAGCGCGTGTCCTCGTTGGTCCACCGTAATGAGCCCATGATGTCACCGGGGACGATCGCGGAGGCGAAGCGTCTTAAGAGTTTGTCTTGTTTTCAAAGAAACCCGAACCCTCGTCCAACAAAATCACATGGGTGTTTCTGGTTTCCACTGGAACCAGTGAGATTTGAAGGCTTTGTTTGTGCCATAAGGAATTACCGGGGAAGTTAATAACCAAAGGTATTTTAACCTAATCAGACTTATTAAATTGGTTGAGTGATTGGACTAAATGCCATGCTGCTCTCGAACAAGCTCCGTTGCGACTCTCCTTTGCCTTCTTGCCTGGACCCGAACGTTAAACATTCAGCTTTAGATTCACTTTATCTTATGTTTCAAACCTACACCATCGACATATGATCATTTTCAATAATTGAAATCAATTGAAAAGTAGTTATTTTTTTAATTATCGTTTATTTATAGCAATATAAGATGCGTGCTGCAGTTTTTCTGTTAAATGCTTGGATGCGTATTTGTGGCAGTGGAATATTGTTACATTATTGCCTTCTGTATCTACTTAAAAACACCTGTGTGACCGCAGCCTCTCTCGGCTCCGCTGTCCGAAAGCGAGGCAGCCGGCGCGGCTGAAGCTCTCTAAGCGTCCCTGTGAGACGCGTCGTCCGAGAAGCACTCGTCTCCTCCTCTGTCGTGATTAACTATAAAGAATAATCCCCGTCCTGCAGTTACAGGGCTGCCATTAAAGGCTCGCTGCCGGGCCGACCCGCAGTCCGTCTTCAGCCGGAGTAATGGCTGTGTTTTAGTGGTAGTCAGGGACGTCAATTAAAACCCACCGCTTTTTTTATGATCTTTAGTGGGAAGTTGTGACTTATCTGTTACATGGTGGTGAGGGCTGACGACGTATGCCTTTTATAGTTTTGTGTTTATGGCCTGGTGTTGTATTTATGTTTGTGCTGTGGGGCCTGTGTGTTTCTTTCTCTGCGTGTGATTTATTAATAAAATATCAGACTCGGAGATGGTTGCGCAGAATGATTTTAATGGAGTGCTTTATAGTTTATAGACTAAACACCACATGGCTCTCAGACAATGACGTTGACGACGGCAGAAAAGAAACTTGCTGGCATAAAGTTACGTCTATACAGAATCATGTCCTGGTGTACAGTTACTCTGAGACACGTGCTTAATGTTTAATTATGGTATTTAGGTTTCACCCCTTCTCAGGGAGGTGAAAGTTCAGGACCAAAGGCCAAAGCCTCAGCATTGTGATGAACTACTGACTGTGGTTGGAACACGGTCACTTTGGAGTTGTTGTGGTAAACCAGTGGTTTTGTAAGTTTCTCTTCTATACAAGTTGCTCTTGATTTACATTCTTGATGTCATTTTAAGTTGTTTGACCTTCCTTCCAAACACAAACTGTTTGCTTTCCGTTGCAATTTTAAAAGTCAGTTACATAAGGCTGGTGTCTGCTTGCTTGTTCATTTTATAGTTTGCATGTCACCACCTTTACCCTTTATACAGAATCAAGATCTACTTATATCAAGTTTCAGGCTTTCAACCACATATAAGACGCGGCTTTTTCTTTACATTTTGGGCTTTTGTTCACAGTAACTGTGGCTTCAGGTCTCTGAATAAACTGACCTTTTGGAAAGTTCCTTCCAGGAGGAAGATATCCAGTAGCTTTACTGGCACTGTTAACATTTAGACAGGAAAAACGATTTTTTTTTGCTTGTCATGTCGGTTATTTCCTTGTTTACATGAGGACTTTTTTTTGTAATAGGGTGTGGTTAAAGCACTGATGGCGCTAACCTTACTAAGAGGGGTTTTTACTTGTTTAGAGATTCATTTACTTTTCCACTAAACTGAGCCATAGAGGCTTCAGAATGTCCGGTGGAGGTTAGTGCTGCTTATTTGTGCATTGTCACCATGATTGCTTTTCCACTGGTATCTTTTTCCAGGCTGTAGTTTGGCCAACCGTTTTTTAATGGCTGTGAGTTATATCACCACCTGTTGGTTTGGTGCGCTCCTGGCAGGCATTCAGTCTGCTGTGGCGTTTTCAGGTAGATTATTCCACGATGTAGGAAAACATGGTCGTTGAGCGTTAGTTGGTGCACACACAGCAGCAGCATTTTTAAGAGCTCACTTCTTCTATTGTACACATTAACAGCCTTTTTAACCGTTTTACTGTTGCTTTAAAAATAACTGGGAATGCGCTTTGTTATGACCTCGTATTTGGACATTGACCACATCATCTACATGAAGGTCTGAATCAAAACTGCTTCATTAATCCCTGGAGAGGGCATTGGGTTCCCTCTGCCATCAAGCTGGAATAAAATGCTTCCACCTTTATGGGCAACGGTGCACAATAAGCCAATATAAGCAATAAAATACAGTATAAATAAAGCTTATGACACAAATCCCTGTAATATATTGCACTGTATTCATTTCTGAGCTGTTATATACAGGAAATGTAGAGTGACATCTCAAGGTGTGAATGCCCCTGCTTTCACATTTTTCTGCCTTTTGTTTTTGATTTGTCACGGTCATAAATAAATTACCACCTGACAGCGTGTGCACTAAAGTTGTTCTATGCGGCTAGCTACGAAAACAGAAAATATATCAGCTGGAGGATCATATATAAACACTTGTAACGCCTGTTGTCTCAATGCATCTGCGTGCTCTCTGTATATCTCAGCAGACATCTGTTTCTTAGCGCTCGTGTATATACGGCGTACTGTATATCATCCGCGCCGTGGAATCCTTCAGATCGTAAACTGTGGGATGAAGAGCTTAGAAATGTGGTACCTGAAGTATTTCCTAAAGTAGGAAAAGTGTTTTCCATTGCTATCAGGAGGCATATTCCGGTCCGACATTCTCCTCCTGATTTATGAGTGCAGATGAATTCTTCCCTGACTTTTGGAGGAAAAAAAAAATCCCTTTCTCTAAAGCACATGTTCTTTAGAGCCTCCTGACATTTGCAAGATGAGCAAAAAATTCATATCATTGCTATTATCAATAATACCTCTGGGTGTTATCTATAATTTTCATCTCTTATAAAACTCCTTGCATATTTTTTTTTCTTCCGCGAGAGCTGGCTGGAACACCATAAATTGATAGCAATAGCTCCCAACCTCGAATCAGAAGTGATTTATTTAAGTGATTTAAGACAAGCAGAGTGCATTTGTCTCTGGAAAATAACACGTCTTCCGCAGAACACGACGGAGACGCTCGAAGTCTAAGACGTGAATATTAACGTTAGTTTTAATGTCGAGACCTGAGACGTTCCTTCATTTTGTGTCCTTCCCCTCCATTTCATCTGTCCTCCATCGACGGATCCGTTCCGCTTCAATAATGCTCCTTTCTCTCGGTCCGCATTCACTCTCGCTCTCCCCCTATTTTGCCCCCGTCGCTCCCACTCCCGGCCCTCCGTCTCTCTTCTATCTCTCTTTATCTGCCTTCCCTTTTTCCCCATTTTCCACCAATGCTGAACGAGCCCCAGCTATCAAGCCGTAATGAGCATGTTCACTAAAGCACTGATTCATCGGAACAAAGAGAGGCCGAGAGAGCGAGGGAGAAGGATGGATGACAAGGGGGAGAGAGAATAAGGGAGAGATGCTGGAGTGTACCCTTGAATGGCTTTGGACTGTAAACCCCTACAGCTTCCTCCTCTTTTGGGGCTGTATTTTTCCTAATAGCCTCTTGGGCTATTTCTGGGTCCCTTTTTAAATGGTGAGGTGGGTGGGAGTGAATACAGTGAAGGGGGGCGTGGAGGGGAGCATTTGTGTAAGTGTGTGTGGTGGTGGTGGTGGAGGGGCGGGGCGGTATTTGGCCCCGCTGTGGCAGTGAATAAGCACTCTGACTCGCAGCAGGATCAGTGGCGGCAGGGTTGTGTGCGCTGGGGACTCTCTGTTGCCACTGGAGACGAGGGGAGAGATGTGTACGCTCGCACACACGAGCCCCGAAACGCGGAACCTCTAAAGCTGATTAGTCAAACTTGTGATTTCCAATTTCAAACCCGCGACACAAATCCCACACTTAATATTCATGCAGAAAGCAGTCAGGGCTCCTCGCAGTCCCGCGCTTCCGTGGGGCTGCGGGGATGGGTGGGGAGTGAGTCGCGGCGAGGGGGGTGGAGGGGGAGGAGGGGGAGGAGGAAGTGGGGGTGAGCTGGGCTTTTAATCAGCTTAGTTAAAAAGAGGAACATGAGGGGGGGGAAGAGGAGGATGAGAGAAGAGAAAGTGATGTTTTTGCTACTAGATTGGGGTGGGTGGCCCATCGGTGAAAGCAGTTCGCCCACACACACATGCAGCATGTTATCTGAGGGGGGGGGGTCAGACTGACAGGATGAACACCTCTCCAATCACCCACCCGCTGTGCCTCTCCTCTCATTGGATCTAATAGCCCTGAGGTGACCAATGCAACAGACGACATAGTCTCCTCTTTAGTGAAAGCGTTTACAGCACATCCTTCGTATTGTTTGCAGTGTGCGCGTGTGTTTGTGTGTATGTGCATGCATTTTTTTATTTTTTGGGGGGGGGGCCTCTTTGTCAGGGCCGCGCACTCTTCACAAACAGGATTACAGCCGCATCTGACAGACGTCATTTCTGCTTCAGCGAGGGCGACTTTTGGCTGTGCCACTGTTTGTTCGACTCCCCCGTCTGCGTCTCTTTAACCTTGTAATCAGGATGGCATGCTGTGTCATTGTGCTCCCATGCAACGGGCACAAAGAGAGAGAGAGGGAGGGAGCTGCAGGCTGAAGGAGGGAGGAGCGGAAGAGTGAGAGCGAGGGATGAGGACGCGGAGGCGACGCCGGCGTTCACAGTTCATCTGCGGTGGGGTAACAGGGCTCGTTTGATGTCTGCGTTTTTGCAATTTGAGGTTATGACTAACGGAAGAAGAAGAGGTGAATTCGAGCATGAATGCAACACTTTCACCGGCTTTGAGCTTTTGGAAGGCGGTCAAACGACTGGCAAATGATGATATTGCGTATGCACTTTTTTTTTATCTAGTGAGGTACCTTTTGAAGCGAAGGTGAGTCAGTGAGGGAGGTCATGAAAGGAAGGCACAGAACCCATCAGCCACAACATTAAAACCACTTACAGGAGAGGTAAATAACACTGACCCTATTGTGTGCCATGCAGCACCCGCCTAGACCAGACCAGACACCCCCCCACCCCACAGCAATGACACTCCTTGATGGCAGCAGACATCACTTTAGGAACGACAAAAAAACATGAAGAACAGCACAAGGTGTTGACCTGGCCTCCAAATGCACTAGATCCCAATTTATTTATTCTTTTTCATTTGTGTGTGTATATACACACACACACACACACACACACACACACACACACACACACACACACACACTACAGGCCAAAAGTTTGGAAGCAACTTCCTGTTCACAATGCCTCTCTTTTATGTATTTTGGGATGTATTTACTGCACAGTCAGACTTTGCTTTTATTTTTAGGTGTTAATTAATTAATGTTACCAGACCATTGTTGAATAAGAAAAAGAAGAAGGGCTTACTTTTAGGTTTGAGAAGATTTAAGAAGAGTCACAACTTCAGTGCAAAAGTAAAAAAAAATCACAGCTTGCATTATTCACTTTAACTCTTTGGCTTTTGAGAGTCTGCATAAAAATATCCCTTGTGGGAGGAATGCCTCTTATATGTCGTGCTGTGGTTAAACTCAGAGGTTACTTTGAAGAAAGCAAAGTCTAAGCAAGAAAAACTCAAATACTTGATAATTATGGTGAAAATGTCTTCTGATAAGTTAGTGTACCAATGAATCTATGATCTTTTGTGGAAGATGGTCATATTGTTGTGGTTCATCGGTGTAGAAAGGCTGTCAATGACTAAGAGGAAAATTGTGAGAGAGTGGAAGGAAATGAGTGGATGTCCACCTCCCGGAGAGCTGGAGTGATTCTAGTGAAGACTGCTTCCCCCTCCTGCGTCTCCGTGTCCAGGCCGAGGCTGTAGACTCCCACCCCATCATTCACGCGGCCATCACAGAGCGGTGCGAGGTGTTTCCAGTCTCCACCGCGCTCCATAACTCAAGCCCTCTTCTCCAGAGAGACGCTCCTTAAACAGCACCTCCCCCCTCCTCCCTCCCTCCCTCCCTCCCTCCCTCCCCGAGCCGTCATCACTCCCATCAGTCTGTCTCTAAAACAACCACCGGAGATAGGAGCAGCAGCAGCCTGCGACCCTCCCCGCGACTCCCCACATATCTACCCGTCTCATCTCCGCGGGCCTGGAGGAGAAGAATGTGGCAGACATGTGGACTGTGTTGCTCCTCGGGGAGACCTTAGGAAAAAAATGGAGGCAATCGAGTCTACAGGGGCCATAACTCACGGAGCCGGCTCCGTGATGCTGCGACACCGTTATTAGCCATATAAACTAGAGCTGTCACCGTGTCATTATTGCTCAGATTCACGCGAGACCATCCTTTTTCTTTTTATTTACTTATTTCTTTATTACCAGCTTAGGCCTCGCCCGCTGATGATTCTTCTTCTTTCTTTCTTTTTTTTTGTATCACTCCGGTGCGGTTGCCGCCTCAGGCCAAAATACTTTTTTTATTCGGCTTTGTTTTCTCACTGTTTGAGAACAGAAACACACACACCGGCACATCTGCAGGACATGGATGTTAATCAGGTGGTCGCGTGCCTGCAGAGCGGTGACAGGAAGTGAACACAGCAAAGGAACTTCCTCTGCAAAACTATCCAAAGCACTACATCACTGCCTCGTGAATTCATAGGTAGAAATCAATTAGGATCTGTTTTAATGGCTTTAAATGTTATACTTGTGTGTGAATAAGTTTGGGCCACCAGTCAACATGATTGAGGGGCTAAGGTTAATGAATTTTCCCGTGATTATTCCAGGCGCCATTTAAAAAGCTGCCTCGGTGGTTCATTGTTTTTACCTTTTCTTTGATCTCATTAACATTTAGCAAATAATGTAAAATGTCCATTTGCAAGTTATCATCTTTATTTCTTTGGCTTGAACAGTGAGGCACTAAAAACTATGAATTTGTAAAAAAAAAAAAAATTAAAAATCGACCAGCTTTAGTACACTGAACGTCCATGAACCAGAGCTTTCCATCCGGCCCCGGAATATTAATGGATTCAAGAATATGTTTCTATATTTTAGAATCAATATATATATATATATATATATATATATATATATATATATATATATATTTATGTAGAATCAAATGCCTCCGATGTTCCTTCAAACAAAGATGAGGATGAACTCGTGTGACCTGTGGCGTAATAACAACCATCAATGTAACAGAGAAGAGCCTGGCACATCAGCAAATAGATGCAAGTGGTAAATAAAAACCTTAGTTATAAGTAATGTGACTCTTTACATCAAATAAATACAGATAAAGTAAAACTAAGAAAATCACAACACTGAAATGCTCAGGTTAGGTTAACAGTATGTGATACATATCCCCTCCGACACTATTTTTTTAGTTAATTTTTGAGAATGCGTCGTTACAGGTTGATCCAAACATATAGGGCCCATACATGGCCAATGTCCTTGGTGCGTCATACTCTTGGGGACAAGCCAAAAAATGCAACACTGCCGTGACTGACCAATCTACAGCCTCGCAATTATGCAGCCTAAAATACTGCAATCGCCCCCTAGTGGAGGTACAGGTAATGTGAGTCTGTTAACACTGACGGAGGCTAAAAAAATAACATACATTTGGAAGGAAAATTATATTCTCAAATAATAATATATTACTTAGGATACAGTATTTATTATAATGTACGAGAGCATGTTGCCCTCACAGTGTCTTCCATTAAATCCTTCAACTTTACACTCATTTATTTATGAATGTAAACTTCGGCTTTTTCACAATCATACTTTACATCCCAGCACTTAAGATTTATGCAGTGTGCGCTTGATTATTAAACTTGCTGCTATTCATTGTCATACAAACTGTTGTGCTATTTTATTTAATTCTTTAGTGCCAAGTGAAACTGGTAATGCACCTGTATATTATTAGCTGCAAAAGGTTGCCACTCAAAGTGTCATGTTAATGCAAATCGACATTATTTAGTTACATAAATGTGTATGCACAACAGCTTTGTGAATGCGTTAGAAAGCACTGTGTAGTATCTCACAGATGGCTGCCACATTGGAAGACCTCAGCTATGCTTTGCTCCAGATTTAGTTCGTCCATCCAGTCTTCTGGAGTCGTGACAGTATCTGAACACTAAACATCAGGTACGAGTGCCCCCTCCGGGTTCCCGAGTCTATTTTATGAGCTGAGTAACAGTGAGGTCAGGGTCTCCCCGGCCTGTGAGATAAATAGACTGTTATTCGGTGTTTACGCCCGGGTCAGGGTGATGTATGTCCTCGGGTTTGAGAGAGACGTAAAGATCTCGCTCTGTGATCTGTGTCCACCAGTCAAACATCACAGCTCGACAGTCCACACACAACGATGGGAGTTATGGGCAGCATGAATGATTCACGCTGAACCTCATGCAGAAGAAGAAGATTTATAAACAGGTGCAGATATAAATCTCCAGTTGGTGTTAGGTCAAGGCTTCTTGTCAGATTTGATTTCGGGTGATCTGTTAGGATGAAAATCATCTTGCATCCTTGTTTGCAGCATGTTCAGACAAGGCAAGGTTAAGTTAATGCTTATTATGGCAATTATAGCTCCTTTTTTTAACATACTTAACCTCAATATACCGCCAATATTTTATTCACTTCTGCTGCTACTTTGCAATTAACCTGTTCAACCAGAAAACTGCTACAATGTAGCGGTTGCATGTTAATTAATGTCTTATTTGCTATAATCAGTCTGTCGTCTATAAACAGACATAGATCCTGTAAAGCCTTTCTCAATGTTCCCAATGCATCACAACTGTCTTCGCAGCATTTCTTATCTGATATATCTTGGCGTATAAATAGCACGGCCCTTTTGGCACATTTCGTGTGTCATGGCAACACACGTTAAGCTTTTCGCGTATCATTTTCCAGCGTTGAATGACATCCAAGGAGACTGCTGTCATGGCTCAGGACAGAGATTTAATGGAAATAAGTAGCACTTGGAATACCCGGCGACATTACTTCCACTCATTTGCTGCTGATACTACGCTGCCGTATCACTCCACCAGCCCCGGTGCACTGCTCATATTGCTCACGTATGGTCTATGTGTGGTTCTTTATCTGTAGAAAGTAAAATAGCAAAATAAATAAATCTAAATAAATATCAGCATCTGTGTCTCTTCAGACAAAATGTCCCATTTTGATAGTTTTGAAGCAATATTTCATCTCTCAACTAAAAATAACAATAATAATAACATTAAAATAAAAAATCTGCTCCATTACTGGTAGGTGGGAAATTGCTGGGTAGCAAAAAGCATAGAAGACTGAGATCACAGAGATACTGTGCAGTACACCCGGCGTTACAAAAATGACTCAATCATCCCATTAACCGCACCAAAAATGAAGCAATGTACAAACATTTTGCAGGAAACCAATTAATTTAATTCCAGCAATTGTGATTAATCGCAGTTAAACAGTTGTGTTGATTGTTATGCACATGTGCTCCCAGAGATAAGCTCCAGTGGTGGCGTGGTATTTATCTGGGTGCGATCTGCACCTATAACCTGCTGAAAATGAAGCAGACTTATACACGCATCACGAATAAATTGCACTATGCTTTTTAAGTATGATTCTCTATTTAAATACTTGTGTGAAAAACCAAAAAGGAGAAATACTATGTGAGTTTCTCCGACATAATCTTTTCATAGTACACATGAACTGCAATTCAGTAATGCACGCATGAACACACATATGCACCGTTACCAAATTACACATTCTGGTAAACACTTTGAGTCCAGGCCATTTTGATGTTTGAACTTGAGTTCTAATGCGTCATCCTGCATTAAATTACTCCCAATTATCTTTTTTTTTTTTTATAGCACCTTTAGTACCGTTTTTTCCCTCCCCCTTTTAACCTCACCCTCTTTTTCTCCCCCTCCAATCCTTGCTTTCTCTTCCCCATCTCTGTCAAACTGACTTCCCTCCTTCTCGACACACACACACACACACACACACACACACACACACATGTGCACATGCAGGGCAGCTTAGGCGCCCTGAGGAGTAGCTGTCAATCACCCATCAGACATCCCGGGTCAATTTGCCAGACTGCCAAATGTGTCGTATCAGTGTGCTCCCCGGTGTCAAGAGCCCTCATTATAGGCCAAAGGCTAAACCAAGGAAGTGAATAAGGCTTTCCCCTTCATTATTTCCAGTCCCCCGTGACCCCCTAACCTCCACACGCACGCGCACGCACACACACACACACACACCTGACTATAACAACACCACAACCTTTAACAAAGCGTGCTGGTGTGGCCCGGTTTACCTGCAGGCAGTGGCCCTGCTGCTGCCTCCTCATGTGAATCCACTCATGCTCCTAGCTCCCTCCTTCCCACCCTTTTCATTCTGTGCTAAAAGAAAAGAGAAGTGTTTGACAAGGGGCCTTGGAGTAGAGTTTTTCCACAGTGCACTCTGCGTGGCGCCCACTGCTTCCTGCCTTTAATTCTCAGACATAGGGCTTCTTTTTTATTTATCTTTTTTAGCTGTCAAAAGCTCAGCTAGCTCTTTTTGCTCAGGGGATGCCATTTGGGGAAAACCCTCGTGCATCACCTGTTGCCGCCGAGTGACGCAGGCTCGTGACCAAGCAGCAGCTCAAGTCGTGAGATAAACGCGCCGTTCGCCGTATCAGTCCGATCGTTCAGAAGCGCCCTGCAGCATGTGCAGCGTCTCCTCTGTTGGCGAGGTGCCGTGACGGTGGAATCACTTTGGCAGCGAAATAATTTTACCCCGATTATTAATTCGCAAATCAATTAGCTGTCGTTGCAGCATCTGTCTGATGAATCGCTCGTAATTGGCCCCGTAGGTGTAACAGAGCCGTTCCCCGCGTTATCTGTCCGCGCGCCCGCCTGCGTGCTGGTCAGGCCGGCTGATGTGAGCTTAGATGGCTTTCCTGCACATTAGCCTAACGCAATTAAACTAATTATTGATTTTTGTTTCGCCTCTGTGCAATTCACAGCCCAGATAGCGCCTGTAAAACATAAAAGGCCCCGATTTCTAGGTAGATACCAGGGATTGAGTAGGAGCGCTCGCCGAAGGACGACAGTAACTTTAGACCTCTGCTTATTTTCAGTATTGAACTCTCCGCGAGGCTGTCAGGGCAGCGCAGTTTCATATTATATGGGACATACATACAGAGGAGTAAACAAGGTTATCTGGAGACCTTGATGGCTTCACCTCACTAACACCAAAGGCCCCCGGTGTTTGTTTACTGGGCCATCTTATCAGGAGGCAAATGAATCACAAACGGCTTCTGTGCATGCATTAAATATCGTCCTTGGTGTGGGTTTAGTCACAAAGGATACACAGCCCGGGGTAAACACCACGCATTGTACCAAATTCAACAAAAGCTGCCCAGGCAGGTTCTGAATGCAGACATTAAAAACGAGGAGAAACGGTTCCCCCTTGAAAACTGTATATGCTTTGTTAATTCCTAAAGGGAGGTATATATCCTATTTGGGCAAATGGATAGATAAGAAGTCCCTGGAAAGCTTCTTTTACTTCATGCGTTGTCAGTGAATGGTCAGATACAGCTGACCCTGACTGCTAGCACTAGCGTAGCCTATCACTCCAGCGTCCACATCTAATCACAGCCGTTTGCTGACAGCGTGTAGTCCACTGGTAGGAAGATGGAGCTTCTCTACCCTTGAAAGACGTACAAGCAGAAAGAAATTAGGATTAAAAAGAAATGCCATTGTGATCCCAAAGCAAATTGTGTTTGTCCACCTAAAATAAAGTAAAAAAAAAAAGTGCAATCTGATGATGCTAGTTGCTGTGTTTATCACAGCTCTTCTGCCAGATTCTTTCATATTTAATTTCTTTCCAAAGTACAATACATTGTTTATTTCATTTCAGGCGTGTACAACTATTTCTGGTCCATTGCGAGACTGTGTCGGGGGAAACTAGACCACGACGTGCAATTATTGGGACACGCTGAGAACTGTGCAACAAGCAACATGGAAGCTAATGGTGAAAGATTACTAGTGGCTAATCCTCTAAATTTAATAGGTTTGGAATTATAACACACAAGGTGCAGGAAGAAGGCTGCACTGCCCCTCTGAACATCTCCACCCAACGCAAAAAGTT
The DNA here is from genome assembly GCF_022458985.1 of Mugil cephalus. Classification (NCBI taxonomy): domain Eukaryota; kingdom Metazoa; phylum Chordata; class Actinopteri; order Mugiliformes; family Mugilidae; genus Mugil; species Mugil cephalus. The sequence continues at coordinate 19,548,786 of NC_061787.1, forward strand.
GACATTAGGATTGCAAAACATCTTTATTTATGTATTTATTTATTTATTTGCCTTTGATGAATTACACCATGCACTATGCATCGTAATAATGCTCTTCAGGGGTCCATTGTTAGAAATGAAAGGCCTCTGCACACGTGTCTTGCTACGTTTTTATAAAATCTCCAATAATCCACAATAGGCGACAGTTTTTCTTGCCCTGGCCTCTACATGCGGCCTGTAGCCTATAGTAACACAGTTCCTATCACCCGTCTTGGCGCAGTCCCGAGCAGCGTGTACCACTTGGCCCGCCGTGCGCGGGAATGTCAAGTGGCTTAACCCGAGGCTCATTCATCGTCAGCTCCTCCTCCGCTGATGCCAGCGCCGGGCTAAACAGCGCCGCATGTAAAGCCTGCCCCTCGCGGATAAGCCTCGCTCGGTCCGACATGCGGTGCTTGACCACGGCGGGGGGAGGAGGACAAAACAGGAAGTGTGGCAGGAGACGGCCAAAGGAGTAGAGAGCATTCTTAAAGCAGTTAGGAGGCGCGCTAATCCCTACTCCCCTGCCAGGTGCTGAGAGAGGAGATAACCTGGGAGACAATGGCGTCGGCCAGGCCTCTCCATATGGTCCTAAGTGCGCGTGTGATTGCGTGCGGGAGCTGCTAAGCAGTGTAGAGGGCAGGCCGGGGTGGTGGGAGGGAGAGGGACTGGCATTGAGAGGGATAACAAGAAGGAGTGAAAGGGAGGGAGAGGCCTTTGTCTTTGTTTTCGCAGGCCTAAACAGGGATTAGTGGCTTGCTGATGTTTCCTGTCACTGGCCACACTGTGACGGCTGCTTAGGGAGGCAACGGCTCAATGAAAGTGACCGGGATGAGAGCGGCCGACTCGGCTCAGAGCCTCGCCGACTGATCTGCGTCTGAGTGCTACCGGTTTGACCCTTTCTGCTGCTGGAAACGCTTTCACTGCGCAAACACGGCGCTTCACTGACGAGGACACAGTCATGCACTTCACATGTCTGGGTTAAAGCAATCTTTACCATACTTTTTTGTGGCATTGATATTGGAATTGGAATCTCAAAGACAGCTTTTTTCGTTCACACAGTCCTGTGTACAGTCGGAGTAGTGGGCTACAGCCTCTAAAGGGCCGTACCCGCTCAGTTCAGGCGCTCGATCGAGGCATCCATAGCCAAACTGTGTCATGTAGTTTTTGTGATGGACATTTCATAATTTGTTTTCATTGGAGTCCCATAGAAACAAAATCAGATTTACAAATGTGATCATTTCGTAGTAAGTTAATAAAATAACATGAAAATTGAATTCCTTTTAACGAAAAAAGCAAAAGCCAAAGTCTCCTTTCTAACCCGAGATTCCTTTAAAAAAACAAAAAAAAAAAAACAAATCCCCAGCTTGGTGTGATCGTGTTTTTGTTTTTTTTTTGTTTTTTTCGGGGCCATTTGGTTCACAGTGAAGCAACCGATAAAAGTGCATTACAGCAAGTTTCCCCAGTTACCTCAGCGCCCACACGCAGGCATTCACACATCCAGCAGCCCCCCTCATCGCGAATTCTCTGTTTCATGCTTCCGCCGCATGGGGAAAAAAAATTAAATAAAAATAAATTTGCGTGAGTCTGCAGAACCCAGCGCTGAATGTGAAAATGTAGCAGGCAGAGACCAAAGAGAATAAGCTCTCTTTGTTTCATTTTAGTTTTTCATCTTCGCACCTAAGCTGCCGTCAGTAATGTCACACTCTACTTTTTGGTTTAAGCTAGATTTTTATCTAATCCCCTTTTTTTCTCTCACTCTGTCTCTCTCTCTCTTGTCACTCACCTGAAAATAAATCATCACCTGGCTGTGCAGAAGTTTTGCGAGGGGGAAAAAAGTTTTCACCACTTATTGATGTATTTATACTGGCTTCATTACTTCATTGAGTCTGCATGTCTGCGAGGTGGGAGTCCCGGCGAAGGAAAACGTAAACGTGCAGCGAAAGGAGAAATACATAACTCAGATGGATAGATAGCAGGACTTTTTTTTTTATTTATTTATTTTTCCACTGCAAAGAAGGGTGTTGTTTAATATACACTTTCTTGTATCTGAGAAGGAGGGCGGGCGGTGATACGGCGATAAAATGCCATGCTGAGCGAGATAGGACATGACACAAACTTGGCCGCTGCTCGACAGCCTTTCCACTTTTCACCCTCTCGCCGAATGAATGTTTTCTTTCTTTTTTTTTTTGCACAGAACACGGAGCAAGTAGAGATAGGCTGCATTCTCTGCCGGGGGATTTTTTTTTTTTTTTTGAACTGTGAATCAAGCCCCGGTGATAAGATCAGGAAGGCTCGCTGATAGCGCGCCTGGTTGACATACAACCCCTGCTCTTTTCCATATGTTAACAAATGGCGTTGTGGCGCAGTGCGTATAATGAAACAGGTTATCTCCCGTCGGTGTTTTGTGTCAAATGAACAACGCGCTCTTTGTTTCCCCCCGGCGGCCGCGACACAACAGCTTTCGGGAAAGTCGGTTTATTTGTCTAAGAGACGGAGCCACAAAAGCCGCCTCTGTTCCCCGACGCTAAGAAAGCATCTGACTGCGCTTGACATGTGAAACGCACGGCGCTATCAGGACGGAGGACGCCGTCCCTCCCCGATCAAGGCCGGCTTTGTTGGGCCCGTGGAGAAGCGGGGCATGAGGCGAGGCCGTCAGATGCCAGGGTCTGGAGGTTTTGGTGGTCGCGGAGGTCCTGGGGCCTTCCCCTCGGCGCATGATGCAGATAACGGTACAATGAGCACCTTGTCCGGTCACTGTGGGAAGAGCAGGGGATGAGGGATGCGGGCGGAGGGACGGGCTCCGGATGCCCCGAGGTGTGTACCCGTCTGTTTTCGCAAGAAGAAGCCACAAAGAAGAGCTGAACGGCGTCGCGGAGCAAACGAGCTCATGAGAGGTCGCCGCTTTGGTAGAAGCAGCCGCGCGTTGTTGGCGATCCGTCGAGAAACGTCTCGTAATGAGGCACGTGTTTACTTGCAGAGGAGAGAGGGAGAAACACTGATGCAAACTGTTGAAAGGAGCTACAAAACCTCAGCAACTGTGTAGCCGGCTTAAAACAAAAAATAACAAGTCTTTGGTTGTTATCGTTTCTGATGAATCTGTGAATTCTCATTCTTCCAGTGTCCGTTACCTCCCCGCTGTACGCCGCTGACAGTTTGAATGCTTTTGCTTTCATTACACAGAGAGTAATTGGCATATTGACTTTTCACATGACGCGGCATGGCGGTATTTCTTTCGAGTCTGATTGCACTTTTCCTCCGCATTCTCTTTAACCGGGTCTCCTTGTTACCGTCTCAAGGAGATGCCCTTCATAAATATTGATGCCTAACCGCTTGCATTTCAATGCACCGTCTCCGTTCTGCACCAGGTGTTTGAGACTATTCTGAGCTATCTAAATCCAGACTCTGGCTGGTGCCAGATAGCAAGATGTTCTCTCTCCGTGTTTTTTTTTTTTTTTTTTTTTTTTTTTTTTCTTATTCAATGCTTTTGAATGAAAAAAATAAATAAATAAATAAAGATGTCTTTTCCATCTCACGCTTGCTCTAGCCTAGTGCGCTCCTTCCTCCTCGCTTGTTTTGATCTTAGGTGACAAGTGAGGGCTTTTGCAGACGGGAGAAGTAGCAGGCGGCGTGGCGCTCCGAAGAAAGTGGCTTTGATAGTTGAAATTAATGAGGCTGGATATGTTTGGCTCCGCTCATTATGCCTACACATAGGCCCCAAACCCTGGGGGCCCCGGAGCTCTGCTTCTCGTCTTTGTGCCATGATCTCTCTGTCTCCTGATTTAGAGCCTCCTCCACTCTTTTCCCTCTCTCCCTTTGCTACTTTTTTTGTCTCAATTTCTCTGTCTCTCTCTCTTTCTCTCTCCCCACCCACACCTCAACCACCTCCCCCCATCTCTCAAACTCTACCTCCTTTGTGTGGCGTGTGGAAGAAGGAGATAATATAATCAGCTGTGCACGGTGAGAACAATAAGTGTGTCGTGTCGGGTTGACAAGAAGCAGACACCTCTTCAAAGCCACCTTAACATTCCACTTCAGCCCTAACTGCACGCGGCTGGAGGAAGGCAGAGGGGTGGGGCGGGTGAAAGTCTTTCCTCTCTCTGTCAAAGGAAGCTACCGGGGCCTGGAAATGTGCGTTTTGTTCTAGTCCGCTTTTCCGTGTGTGTGCGTGCGTGCGCATGTTTCCCACGCATGAATTAGCGCTCATAATTGAATGTGAGGAGCATATTTGTGCGCCTTGTGCTCGTCCCACTGATTGTGTGTGTGTGTGTGTGTGAGTTTGCGTGTGTTAAGGGGTTGATGGGCTTGAGGTTGGTCCTGAGATAAGGGGAACATCTGTTAGTCTGTCTTTATCTCTAGCAGAGCTCCTGGCACACCGTAGTAAGGAGGTCCATCTAATCAGAGCAGACACAGAGTCGAGGCGGCGGGGGGTGGTGGTGGTGGTGGTGGTGGGGAGGGCTGAGGGGGGGGTTGCAGAGCAGGGCTGCCAGCTCTGTAGTCTGTCCTGCCTCAGCCCTGGCACCGGGATACACACAAAAACATACACAAACACAGACTCGTGCACAGAGCTGGTGGCCGACATCGCACTGCACATGGCTGGTTTATGGTTGTGTTCCTGGTTTAGATTCTATAAGAACACACATGTTCTTTTCTATTAAATCCTTTTACCTGCCCACCACTGAATACTGCTTGTTGTCGTAGGCAGGGATCTTAAACATATGTCCCAGGGGCCAAAACCTAAAATCACAGGAGACTGCTAGTATTGATGAAGGTTCATGAAGTAAATGGAACGTCCAATGTCCAACATGGTTCTGACCCATGCCTTGTGTTATAAATGGTATGGATAGGTGTCACTCTGTTTGATGAGCACATTAGTGATGTCCCCTTCCCTTGGTTACCTACTGGTAACCTGGTTATCTGCAGTATAAGAGACCGTGTGTGGGAAACTGGATGCTTATGAACGTGGACGGAACTTGAGGAAGTGTTTCTTTGTGCAGTTACCTTCTTGTTGTTCATCATACTAAAAGGAGTTTGACACAATAAGCACATTTTGAAAGAAGAGAGAACCTGAGTTTTAATTTCAATCATCTCATATTTTCTTCCTCATCTTCCTCCCCTTTAGCTTCTGAGCTAAACGTCCTAATCTTTATCTTTCGCCTCCAGGAATGAAGTTTTCTTGCACTGAATATCAACACTGCTGCCATTTTATTCCTTGTTCCTTTAGTTTTTTTTTCTCCCCCGCATCGACAGCAGCAGTCCTGACAATGTCAGCCGCAGCCAACTTTCAGAAGTCAAACACAATACCTGCCGCGCACCTTGACATGAATCGCGTGTTATTGACTGCTAGGTGGCCTCGCTGTGCATCATCATCGATTTAGGTCCTCTTCCATGTTTTTTTCCCCCCATCTGGAGAATTTGTTTTGCTCCGATTATTGTGTGTGTGTGTGTGTGTGTCTGTTTGTGTGCGCGTGTCAGGGTAACCAGCAGTGACACCAGCCTGCAGTGCAGTGGATCTGGTCCTTAGGAGGTCTAATAAATCTAGGTGGGCCTTGTCACCGAGTGTCTCCATGCATCGCCCTGCCGATCATGAGAGCCGACAGGTTTATGCAGCTGTGCTCGCTCCCTGGGGAATGGTGATGCAGCGAGGAGGGAGGAGGCGCCCAGGGGCACATGCGTACACATATTTTTACCATTTGTCAGACTGATGCGCAAGTTCTGGTCCCGGCTAAACATCAAGGAAACATGCTTTCGAGGTGCAAAGCACGTTGAAGGCCGCTAGTAGTTTGGTAACTTGATAGACCAGAAAGATCCAAAAGTATCTATTGTATGTCATCTCATCGAACCGAAAAGCTGAGAAAAGACTGCCTTAGTTCTGAATAAGAAAACTTATTATTTTTGCTCTGTTGTTGTTATTGACAAGGTCCTTTTGATGTCTGACGCCCTAAGTGACATGCACACTCCATAATTGTTTTGTGTTCTCTCACTTATAGGCGTTCATTTTCATTCTAATAACCGAGGAAAAACACTGGCGCCAGGAGATACCATCTTGCATTTGCTGTAACTTCGAGTCAAAGATTATTATTTCCCCTCTCATCTCTGTAATGAAAATTTATTCCAACTAGAGGGGCCCTGAGTTTATGGGAATTAATTCACGTGTGAACGGGGCGGCGGCGGTGGAAACGCCGGCTAGATTTGAATTAGTCTGATGAGGGCTGATAGGAAATCAAAAGTCTAACTTGTAAAGTGTTTGTTTGCTGTGGATTATGTTTGGGAATTGATATTGTTTTTTTGTCATCCAAAGAGCGACTACACTGAATTGTAATATTGCATTTGGTCTAAATTGTGTCCAAAACCATTTTAAGTGGCGGAATGACTCCCACCTGTCGGATGACGAGCTCACACATGGGCATTCCTTTATATGTGTTACAGATTCACTTCCCCCATCTCCTCCTTTCCAAAAGTCAAAAGTCGCACGCCAGCTCCCCCATAATGACTTAATTAATGCAATTTTCCTTTTTTAATCCTTACCATGACAACTCTCACAGAGGGAGACCTTTGACTTGTCACCCCCTACACCCCCCCCCCCCCCCCCCCCCAAAGCCCTGCTGGCTCTCCGACGCTGAGTCTTAACATGTGTCACTTTCACTGCTGCGCAGCCTGTTTAGATAAATGTCGACTGGAAGGCCTGCTTGTCAGGAGAAATTATGGCGGCGCATCTCACGTTGGAGAGAAGCCAGAAGCCTTCTTGTTTACACACATGTCATTTAAACCTGGACTTTAAAAAACAGGCCCTCTTTGTCGTGAGCAAACACTCAGGGATTTAAGAGATTGAGGTGAACTGAAACTCCCCGTGTGACTCGAGGGAATGAAAGTGTAGGGAAAGGTTATGACGGCCTTGTCAATTTCGGAGGGTAGAGAGGAAAGCCATACGGGCTTGTGTGCAGATCTGGTTTGTGTCCATGTCTGTCGGCTCAAGCAGGTTTAGCTGTTCTCTAAAGGTCACTACCTATTCATCTCTTATATACATTTATGTGCCCTTTTGTTTCTGTCTTCACTGTATATTCAGCCTAAAGTAGTTCTAAAACAATGTTTTTAGGATTTTTCTCTTATCTCTTACTTTTTCTCCACTACCAGAAAAACTGGAGAATTTCACGTTGGTATAGAATTATCAAGCTCCAGTATTCTGACATTAAATTAGGCATTTCTTTTTCTTTGGTCCCTAAGCTTATGAGTGACAGCCTTTGAACCGACTTGGGACTCTGGACAACAGCAATGCACATGCATGTCTTTATGTCTGTAAGGCAAATGACACCTTTCATGGACTAACTTTGAAGAAGCATTTTAGCTGCTGACACATCTCGCTTCAGACGAACCCTCTCCCATGGCCTCCCCTTACAGGCCTATTGGAAACACGGCAATGCAGCAACAAGAGCCAAACCCTGGCACTTTAAAACCTTCCAAGCTCATACCTCTGGAGGTAGGCAGGCAGCGAGGAGATAAGGCTAAGCCTCTACCTCTCCTTTACCCCTTCCTGTCTTTTTCTTCCTCTCTCTCTCTCTCTTTGCTTCGACTTCTTTCCTTTTCCTTTGCGGCTGACTGAGGCATGGAGGAGGATGAGATATCCACAGTTCAGATGTCCTATTGTGAGCCTTTGATGTGCCACCTCATAAAGTTACAGTCAGGGATCTATCAGTCACGGCGCTGCGTGGCGTGACTCTAACAGCCTTGAGGCAGTCACCATGTGTCCAATAGAAATGTAGTATATGGTTTAGCCCTGCTGAGCTACTGAACTTGCTCTGAATGGTTTGATTAGAGGAGCCATGCAACCCTCAATAAATGTTCGTTTCCTTTTGCCTTTTTTTTTTTTTTTTTCTTAGAAATAAACAACTTTAGGAAGAGACAACATGTTTGTTTCAAAAGTACAAGCTGTTGCGCTCACCTCCTCCGTGTTGTTTCTATGGGAACCTAAGACTTGTTGACAGATTAAGGTATTTTTGTCTGCGGAGTGAAGTACTTGGCCTTTGGTAGCTATCATCAGTGTGGCGCAGGTGGTAGATTGTAGCCATCAGGTGCTTCTTCTTAGATTAGTTGTTGCTTGTTAAATTAACTCCATGGATGTGGCTTGGTAGCACAGGAACATGAATTTTTTTGGTGTCAATTTACCTTTTGCAGTGCTGTAATGTTATTCTCCATAGCTGACATTGTTAGCATGGAGCTAGGCATAATAGTAGAGCTAACCACCTTCCCAAATACAGTCGATAGTGATAGTTTGTGGCTAGGAGTGAAATAGAAGTGGGGATGGGCTATAGCTGGTTCACTCCTAAACAGACCTTTGCACAGTCAACCTACCATCGTTATTCCACATCACGGACGGGAGGGATTGATCGTTTACCGGGTTTGAAAACACATGTCAAGTAACCTTGCTAGTAGCATTGCCTTTAATGCTGTCTCTTTGCAACAACCCATGAAATCTGCATCAATTTGTCCTTGTTTTGCTCAACACAATTATCAGTTGTCCATAGTAGCTGTATAACCTACAGTAGATTGTGTTTGGGGCCACTCCAGTGTAGAGTACCAGCACAGAAGCCAAGCAGTAAACGACTCTGCACAGGCTCAATAGTGTATATCGAATTTAGAATACTTCCACCCTTTTGCTTTCTTGTCAGTCTTTACAACAGGTTACTCAAACCATTATATAACCGTCTTCAAATACCAGACCATGTTAACACGGCACACAGTAACACAAATAAACTCCAGGCAATGCTAGACCATTAACTCCTGTGTTCTGTGGTGAAGGCAAATCAATAGTGTTTTTTTTTTGTTTGTTTTTTTTTTACTTGAGCCTTGTTCAAGGTGACTGCGATATATTCTCTTGTTGCCACTGAGTCTTTTATTGCTTGACTCAGGGGCCTGTACTCCTTTCTGCCTCTTCAAACTGTGGCTGTCCTTTAAAGGACCAGTGTATCGTGTTAAGTGGCACCTAGTGGTGAGACTGCAGATTGCTCCCTGTGAAAGGGGACACACAGTTGTTGCAAAAAGCTCTCCCTGATGGCGTTGATGGACTCTGTAGGATTTTGTTTCCAAACGATGTACACTAATGAAAACATAATTATGTATGTTACATTCCATTTCTGCAAATAGAGCACCCTAAATGCTGCACACTGCACATCTAAGTGGTTATATGGCAAATGAATGACTCAGTTTTTCCAAAAGGGGTCATATAATAGCACTTGCCTTTGGTCTGGTTGCATCGCCAGCTGCACAATCTTTCAGAAACTGGCTGCGGTAGTGCCTGCCACAAAGACAATAGAGAATACATATATAATGTATTTGATTGCAACTGTCATATTGTTAAAGCATGCATTTCATCATACAGCCACTGGCCTGCGTGGCTCACATAATAGAGCATGTATACACCATCTTCCATGCGATAATCTGAGGCAGATGTATCGTGCTTTCTGTCATGACCTCTACCATCCGAGGAGGAGATGAACAAAAAGCATCGGTTACGCTCTATGCACATCTACAGAATCTACGCACACCAATTTGCACTTCAGTGGTCACACATTGCCCACATTTCACACAAAGCACACCTCGACGACTCAACCGTGCATCTGCACAGTTTTTGCCCGAACAATTTCCACCTGTTTGCACAGGCACACCGTTAACATTCGTAGCCAAGTGCTGCATGCACGCACACATGCGTGCACCTGACACACCGAGCAGCGGGTGCGCACTTTCTCCTTTTACAATCCAGAGTGGCTTCATAGCCTGTGATTTAATGGTCATTTTGGTGGCTGCAATCGCATCCTTTCCCATCCCCTGGTGCCCAGTGGTGAAATAACAGGCTCTGGGCTCATCCACAAAACCCACAGGACCACACTTGAATCATTGCTACAATTTGAGCTATCAAATCATAATGGGAGGATGAGATTGCCTTTCTTTCCTCGGTGCATGTGTGTGAATGTGCGGGTGAACGTGTACAGGGCCAGTAGCTAAGCAGGTTTATATTCTCCGGGCCCGTAGGCTTGGGTTAATGTGTCTAGATAGCTCACATTTGTTCTCCTATTTTCTAACTGAGGAGATAGGAGTTTTTGCTTTGTTGTTCTACTGCTGCTTCACCTCCTTATCTTAATTAGTAGAAGCTAGGAGCAGCTCACTTGTAAGCTGTTGGGTTTTCTCTGGATGTGCCTTTTACTCACTGTATGCCTTGAACAGTGTTATCATGCTGCATTTGTAATATTAACTCCTTTGGCTGTTACCTCGATATGTTCTGCGCACGTTGGCCGTTCTGCAGCACTTTCTTAGGAAGATTTTGTGTTTTTGTAGAGACACGTGTCAAACAGGAGTGAGGTCATTCAAAACACAGACTGAGTGTCTTATGACATCATGGTGTAGAGCGTTTTGAAACTCCTTTGTGTCTGGCTGCCATGGCTCCGTGTGTGTCTGGGTTTTACTCTAATTTCTACCTTAACATTTCAGCATGACAGCCGGCCGGCTTGACGTCACCTGTTATCCTGTATGTGCGCATAGTTGCCGCTTCACATTTTAGCGTCTTTTTGGCCTTTTCTTTTTGGGCTGACATCACACTGCAAGTGACAAGATATCCATGGTACAGAAAGAGACAGACAAAAGAGTAAAGGGCAGAAAGCAATGGATGATTGCCCTCGGCCCAGAGCAACTGTTATTACATAGCTGCCTGTGCCACCACAAGAGCAGTGAGGTCAATTTTTCCTCTGTGAATGGAATGTAATTTACCGTCAGCTTTGTAAAGGCAAGCCTTGGTCAAGGCGAGGAGAGTGTTCTCTCTTCTGCTGAGGCTAATGATCGCCTTTGACAGAGGAATGGCCACCATGCTTTTCACCACAATCCCTATTCCGCTCACATTGATCCCCCCCTGCCTATTTTCACACAGTAATGGATGGCATTGTCCCTCCCTCGCCGCTGTTAGTACAAATAATTACGAATCAATATGCACTCAAGGCCCCGCATCAGAATATCATTTTAACACATGATTTATTTCCACCAATGCCAACGTGCGGGAGTCAATGGGTGGGCTGTGACCGACTCCCTTACCGCGCCTGTGAGATCAATCATAGCAATCAGCTAAAGACTCTAAGTAGTAGCGACTGAATGAAGGGAGCCGCGCTCTTTGTGTAGCTCCAGTGCCACATATGTACGTAGGTATCTCTTCAGACAGGATGATCTCCTTAACTAGAAAGGTCAAGACTGGAGCAGCACTTGGTGGAATGAATGAATGGAACAACTTTATAAGACGGACATGTCTCAGCTCGTGGTTTTCGTCAGGGTCACCAAGAAACACACTGCAAATAACCACTGTCACACTGTTGAAGGCCACGAGCTGAATCGTGAGTCTTGACATCCCTACAATTTCTTTTGCTTCTTCATGCACCTTGATAGCAGACGAAAACATGAAGCGATTTGCAAATGCACACAGCAATGGCACTGTGTTTCCTTTACCATCACATTAATGTCATTTTTACATTTTGCGATGATGAGCACGTAGAAGTTGATGTTCTTCGCGCGTGTCTGTTTGAAATTAGCAACACCTCTCGGCCTATTCACCCCCCCACCCCCCAACTCGATTCCAACTTGAAAAGATTGTACGCTTCAATATTGGCCTTGCAAACCTTCAAACAGCTGCAGCACTGTCTAAAATTGCTCCCTTTAAGCCGTCAAACTCAGCTTCCGAACATGACTTGGCGAGGAATTCATATCAAAATGATCAGTTTGCTATAGGGTTGGTGCTCCGAGGCTGGCGCACGAACCTCTTCTCTCTAAGGCCCTGTCAGTGGTGGGGAAATTACATTCAGTGTTCTTCACTCAGGTGATGTGAGTTTTTGGCAGGCAGAAAAGCCAAATCTTTTTTAAATCAGAGTTGGAGGATTCCACTTACCATAGGCCTTTGAATTTTCAGCTCCAGCCACTGCCACTGCCGTCATGCAAAATTATGAAAGGTCACTCAAACAATCCCTCAACAGAGATGCTCATTAGATTCAGCCAAAAGCCCTCCAAAGCCACCTGAAATTACTTCAGTTTGGGCAAAGTCTTCCCTGAATTCCAGACATTCTTTGCTAAGTTCATCACATTTAACAATTTAGTCGAATCCCATGATTGTGTGATTTGAGCTTTTAATGTAATTGGACTCAGGGGAATACCTTCACCACAGATGGTTTGGGAACAGACTGTGACTCATTCATGTTCATCATGCCGTAAATCCTTTAGGAACTTAACATGACGGAACCCTAAACATGGATATCTTATATATCATTACATTTCATTTGAATGAGCTTGACCCCAAACAAGTCAAAAAATGAGAGACTTTCTGACATCCCCCTGGGCCTGATTGCACAAATCTCCCTTTCATTTCCTGACACCCTGCGTGCGTTGGCTCGGGTCTGATTCTGGTGTCACTCTGACACAAATAATCAGTCTTTCTCAACTTAACTGTAGATGGCATGTCTTAAATCATTTTATAACTTAACACGGCTGAACTACTTATTCAACCTAAACTTACATCATCATTTATAAAGACATCTGAGGCCAGATGCAGACATCACAGATGAATAGAAGTTGTCAAACTTGCAATAAGTTAAAAATGGACCTGACATGACATGGAACGATTGGCAATAAGGTTTACTGTCAGAGATGGAAGACGTTCAGTATAATTTGTTGTTTTCTCAACTTATAAAGCAACATTGACTATTATTTGCCTGACTTGATCCACTGCCTCTGCCCCTCTACTTAAGACAACTCATGATGTAAAGAATGAAGGATATCGGTATGAACTGTTTTAATGTAATCCGTGTTGTAAGTTTGGCTCGATCACCGTTTAAAAGGAGTGACGACATCCTCCAAGGAGTGGTTACCCAAATCTCACTCTTCACCGTACTAGAGATGTAATGTCATGACAATTTCATTATTATTGTGACCAGAATTATCAGTTATCGTTATTATCACGGTATTTTTAAATGTAATGTGCAATCATTTAACCAAATGTTATTTTGAAAAAAACAAATAAAAACGACATTATGACAACATTATGAACTTGTAGTAGCCATAGCATTGCTGGGTTTGCCTGCCGCAAAACAAAGTTGTTGTTATTATTACTGTCAGGCTGAGACACACACGCACACACATTAACATTACTTAACACGTTTCAGTGTTTCCTTTATGATTTGTTTTTAACACAGAACATTTTCTTCTAAAAATGTACCCGATCTGTGTCGGACTTGTGTTTATTGTTTATTTTAAATTTCCCCATTCGAAGCATATCTGAATATTCATATTCGAGGCAGAGCAGCAGGTCGAGCTAATGTAGCTCCGGGGCAGAAACAGTCAGACCAAACATGCATAATTAAGTGGCAGCGTTCGTACACAACAGAAACACATGTTGCTGTGCTGCTGCAGTAACATGCATTTTTTACAGTTAGGTAACACTTAAAACTTAAGTTTCCTTTGGTGACGAACTGCAGGAAAGTTACCTTGCACCTGCTGTATAGTTGTGGGTGATGTTCATGAAGATGGCTCAACAAATTAGAAGTGTTACCTGCAGGTGCCTTCCGCCATCTATGCCGTATCACAGTGAACAATTCAGGGTGTTCATCAAATACGGTTTTAATGACAATAAAAACTTGAAAGGGTACTACTAACCGCCAGGAATTTCACCGCGGTTTATCATTATATACTGTAATCATTACATCCCTACACCCTACGTGCATTGGCTCAAGCCACTGTTGGGTAAGAGATTTTGATTCTGATTCTAGTGCAACTCTCACACAAATACTCTGTTTCTGTCTGAAGTTCTTCACTTTGAAGCGCTTTGTGGCGAGATCAAAAAGGGCCTTTGGTCGGCGTTGATGTTTTGAGCGCTGACTGACTTCAGTCTCTCCAGGGGACAATCCGGTAGACACAATCAGGAAGAGTGGAGCAGCCGGCTGGCACGGATCAAGTCAGGTCTTCGATGTTCGTCCTGTGTCAGACACAGCCGGACGGCCACGAAAACATCATCTTTACACACATTTCCTCTCCTAAGAACAGTTTGAAAATTTTCAGCCCGATTACCTTCTTTTATTCTCAGCAGATGAAACCAAAACAAATATGGTGCTGGCATCGCCCGACAGACGGAGGTCAGACACTATGGGAAGCAATTTTGTTCGATGGGTCTTGAATATGTTCATCCAAACACACACACCCAAAGTGTTGGCGCCTTCAGCAAATGGGAGATGAGTGGTTCTGGGACCGTCTTTGATGGTATCCCCCCCCCCCCCCGGTTTGATACCAACTCATTCCCATCCCTCCGCCTCACATTTCTCTTCGCTTGTACACACACAGCCTCCTCCTCCGTCCATCCGTCTGGATATACGGATGACACAGCGTGGCTGTCGGAAACACAGGAGCCATTTTCATCTTTTGTGGGGGCTGTAATGGCAAAGAGAAGGTCAGTGTTCCCATCATCTCCCGCGGCAATACTAGTCTGTCTTTCACTGGCACCAAGGCACACATTACACACAGACAGAGGGAAAAGATCAGAATCTTGGCAGGGCAAGAGAGAGAGACACAAGAAAGCCCCAGAGTACAATCACTTAGGGTGGGAGTACATGGAAAGCTACTCTTAAAGGCGGTTTAGGCTTCTGCATCAATTTGATGCCGCGGTTATGGCGACAGCCCGGACCATACACAGACCCCAACGCCGTATCACCTGCTCAGAAACGTAGCTACGCAAGGGCTGTGATTGGTCCGCTTGGTAGTAGCATATTTCTGACTACTTCTCCTCCATTGAATTTTCACATGGAGGAAAGACTAACTGAGAAGGTTTGAGGCAAAACACTTGTATGACTCGTCTGCAATGTGTTTAGGTTACAGCGTCTAGTCCTGCATAGGCATAAACTCCACTTTAGGACTCTTAAATACCAAACACGAGAAGTGATCATTGGTTTAAGTTGTGGTTTTGCTTTAGTCTCCCCTTCGTTGGAGGTGACATTGAACCACAGTTACCACAAATCCTCCCCACCTTGCCGGCTCTCCGTCGAGTCACCTCTCGTTGAGATGCCCCTAATTAAAAGTGGTCTCTCCGCCCTAGCTCCACACGAGCCAAGGCAGGACGATCCCATTCATCGCCCCTCGTTCTCAAGGCGAACCACGCCAGGCCTAATGAACGCAGGGGGGGAGGCGGCTCACTTATCTGCCTCTTTTTTATTGCTGCCTTCTTCCTGCGCTCTTTTGGAATAAGTCATGATGCACCTTCCCAGCAGTGGCTTTGTACCTTAACGAAGGGGGCAGATTTAAATAACTCAAAGCTCCTTCGCTCAGACCTAATCCCTAACCCCACTCTAATCAACCCTGCTGTTCCCTTTCTTCGCTTCTTAACATTTTCTATGTGACGGAGCGAAGCAAGGCCAGATAGAGGCATTTAAATGTAAGTGCTGGCAGACTAATCTCTCCAAATCCACCCTCCGTTGCGTTTATTACTCCTCCGACATTTCGCGTTGTTTTCTTCTCTTTCAGGCCGCTCCCTTTATATTACAGCTGGGAAAGTGATTTCTCACAATGCGAATGACGGCAATTTGCTCCAGTTTCAGCACAGAGGAAGCACCTCAGGGTATAAAGTGTAGGATGTGGATGTGCTTGGTTACATATCAGATAGAGAACTATCTCTGTCAGGTCTAAGTCAATAAATACATGATGTGTTTGTTGGTCCGCGGAGCAGCAACGGTATGTAATAATAAACCTTCCTCACTTTTTCTGCAATCATGTCGTTTACCTTATTATTTACCTATCTAGCAGGAATGGTGCTGAGATCCAGGGAAGATAAGTGAGATCATTTCTTCTGGTGTGGGTATGGTACTACCCCCCCACCACCACACACATACACACACTCTTTGATTCTTTGGACCTTGAGCCCTGAAGCAAAACGACACAGTGAAATACAGCTTTCTAAAGTGATGTGAGCACCCAAAATCTCCTGTGACATTCACTGAGGATAAAGATCTTTTTTTTTTTTTTTTGGTGGCGGGGGGGTTGGATCAGCAACATCCCCCTGCAGCCTTAGCATTTCACCACGGGGAGGGAAAGCAATAACCACGGTGAGATAAGATGAGCTGATGGTGCAGGCAGTTTTGGCACTAATGACGTCTTCAGTGTTTTTATTGCATGCTTCGCCTACCATTTTCCACAGCCCTTATTGTACGGCGGCTTTTCTTACAGAGCTGAGACGTTAATATGGCTGCCTCACACGTTTATGGCCTCAGTATGCTTTCACTCTGTTTATCACTGTTTATGGCGCTGATAGCGAATACTATAGTAACACATGTCTCCACAGCCTGCAGGTTTTGTGTCCCAGCATTCAGCACCCATGATGATTCAACTTCTCTTCACACACGGCTTCCAGTACGCTGCTATCTTTCCCCACTCTCTCTCTGGCCCTTTGCTTTTCCCTCCCTCTTCCAAGAGGGCTCATGGAGCAAATTCCTCTGGGCTGGCAAGACTTCAGTGCAAAGACATCTTTCTCTCAGGGCTTTTTCCACATCCACTGAACACATTCATTGTTGAGAGGGCTAAATCCACCAACTTTGTCCTCTCTTCCTGCCGGGCTTTTGGAGCTCTGCGCTCACAGCCTCGTCTATCCATCTGTCTTTCAGCGTGTCTGACAGGGTTTATGACACAGATGCCCCGGCAGTCGATAGGTCGGAACATCTGCGGAGCATTCCTGATCAGGCCCAGGTGTCCCCGTAGCTCCACTGGGAGTCTGGGACTGATTAAAAGGAGGTGAAAGGGTGAACATTTCAGGTTTTTTAAAGGCTGGTGTCAACTTTATTAAACCTGTGTCTTTATGGCAACTTCAGGACTTCCCTTTGAACATTATTTCAAAGCAGTCAGGTTTCAAAATGCCCTTCTCCTTTTACCAAACATTACACCTGTTCCATAGCATGGTACGGGCAGATGACTCTGGTAACTCTCCATTCAGATTTTATTATGGAGTTTGGTTCAAACAATAGAGAAAATAAAATACATCTGCATGCAATAGGATAGTCCTCCAACCAGTCAGAGAATAATCAGTGTCCAACAGCCCAAATCCGGACCATATTTCCACTGAAAATCCTCTGTGTCCAACTCTGTGGAAATCGGACTGACTTCTGGGCTACCTGTTCCAGCCAACTAAAAATTAATTATGCAGCGAAGGATCAAGGAGTCACATTCGAGCCTAGCATCCTCCTCGTCCCAGTTAATCCCATAAAACATCTTTATTTACTCAAAACAAGGATCTGAGAGGATCACTCCTACAGGATTATACTCACTTGCACTAATGCAACACTTCTGAGTTAGAGGCCTCGGTATTCCACTAATAATTCCAAATCCCCAAATAAAACATAAAAATCCATTATAAACCAATTGAGCACTGTGTTTAAAATGTGTTTAATCATGTCATCATTAAAATGCAAATGTCTGCCCTTGTTTTTTTTTAGTGTCCACTTTAAAATGTATTATCGTTAACTCCTTAAAAGTCTTTCCAATTATTTTAGAGTATGAATTGCCATCCCCAACCTCGATGGAACTGCTTTTTGCAGCATATTTGATGCCACTTTAGTCAATTTTATGCAACAACATGTGTCTGAATTACACGGTTCGGTTCAAGCATGAGTTGCAACACATATACATGTCAGTTCCACAGTATTGAGTAATCAGCAAGATTAATGGACCTGCCATTAAGTCTCTATAGAAGCAGACAAGCTAATATACAGTGTTTGAGGCAGCGTCAGACCAACCTCTGAGTGCTCTTCTTTTGTTTGGGATCACCCTCCTCATTATCTCCCCCAGACACTTCAGAGGACCTCCCCAAACACCCTCAGTGCACAAAGAGGAGTTGGAGTCGGCCCGGGTAATTTGGATAATAATTATTTCTGCATTTAGTGCCAGCTGGGTGCCTGAGAAGGTCAGGGAACAGCATGAGGACAGGCTTATCTCCGTGTTGGAGCTGGCTTCCATATGGCAGCTGACAATAGGAAAGGGCCTTGGCCCCGGACACAGCAGCATGGCACAGGACAGCTCCCACAGACAAAACACAACAACACACCGAGGCAGCGCGAACCACGGTGGGTCTCAGAACTGAAACACAGGCCCCGGCCAGCTGAATGACTGCACAGCAGCCCGCACAGCGGCAGACTGACCATAAAGGAGCGGAGCAGGAAGAGCACGAAAAAAAAAGCACGAGTGTAAAGTTAAAATCATGAAGTCGGTGCGTTTAAATCCTCGTCTCATTCTGGACACAAATAGTTGTGTTCTGGCCTGAATGCAAACAATGAGAAAGGGCTCGGGTAATTTATGAAGAGGACTTTGACCTCTCTATTGAAACTCTACCTTTATGCGTTAGACTGGTAAAGGCTCCAGACTTGATGAAAAGATGTGAACAGTGAGAGGTTAAAAGTCTCCTTTCTTTCCTCCCATTCTGCTGCTCTTTATTCAGCCGCCCCTTCGACCTTACCGTTCACTGGGTTACCATGGCACCAAAATCCCTGTAGCAACCCGGCCTGAGCTTCATAAATCAGATTTTTACTGTGTAGCACTCCTTTTAATCTCCATCCACTGACGGCTTTATTTGATTCCTTCTCTTTGGAGGGCTTTCAGTGGTCAGTCCATCCTGAAAAGAATGCCCTGCTCTGTGTGTGTGTGAGAGAGAGTTTGTATGCGTGTGGACAGGCGTGAGAAAAGACCTATAGGAAAAACAATGTCGTCCGAGGCTTCTTTGAAGACCCTGTGTGCCTTTCGTTTCAGTTTGAGTTCCCAAGTGTCCCCCTTCACCGTGTGGTGACTTTGAGACCGAGCCTGAGTGAGAATCATTTTAATGACGAGCCGTTAATCCCCTAGCGGGCCGCGATCATACCTCACTTTCATGTCTGAAAAGAGGACGCGAGTCAAAAAGAGGAAAGTCTCCTCCCATTTCTCTGAAAGAATGACACTTAATTTAATTAAAAGGGAACTTGGCAGTGTCCAGTCAGATTTATTACTCATTCATAACGCAACTTTGTTTCAGTGTGACCTGTTAATCAGAGTGGCACTAAAAAGAGCCCCAAGCCAACAAAATCTCCTCCAGGTGCCATCTAATTTTAACACGGCTGACTGGTCCAGGTCACTGCCTTCTGCCTCAGAGTCCAACTCCCGAGCAAACAGCTGAGGGGACGGAAAAGGGCGGCCCAGGTGAGGGAGAGCGGAGCTCCAGCGCATCGCGGCTGTTAAAGCGTCCACGGCGCTCCGAGGGCCATTTCAGTAACCGTCCCATTGATCTGCAAGTAAATGGATGAGATGGCTTTGTAATAGCGGGGACCTCTAGCTTTCAACAGCAGCTGTCCATCTGAGACGTTATGAGCTATGATCGATGCGATGGCCATGTGAAATCGGACTCTCTGGGCTCAGGTAGTTGTGAGTCTGCTTCACACAGCAAAATGTGTAAGTGTGTGTA
Organism: Mugil cephalus; assembly: GCF_022458985.1. Taxonomy (NCBI): domain Eukaryota; kingdom Metazoa; phylum Chordata; class Actinopteri; order Mugiliformes; family Mugilidae; genus Mugil; species Mugil cephalus. The sequence goes on from NC_061787.1 coordinate 19,568,278, forward strand.
CGAGTATTAATGCTTCTAAATACGTCCAAGTGTATTCGTTTTGGAGAGTTTGGCTAAATGAGAACATGTTTTGATGTAATTTATGAGTTTCAGGAAGGACAGCGCTTTGGACAAAAATGTCAAATTAATACAGTCTTAACACAGATTTGTAATGCAGGAAAGTTTCATTTTAAAGGGTAGTTTTAACGTGCTGGTGGTTGGGATCCTGGTCCAGCTTTCTCGTTCAGTACACAGGCTAATCTTTTACTCTCAAATACAGGAAATAAGGCCCAATTTTGAAAAGAACAAAAAAAACTCAAAGTTGAAGGAACAGTTTGACATATTATTAAATTTTTCCTATGATACCAGGCATCTGCTTGGTAGGCAGGTAATTAAATGAAAGATATTTCTATTTAATGTGCGGGGACATGGGCTTCCACGTGTCACTGTAACAGGGGAGATGAGAGGCTGTATGTTGATGACGATGCTGATGGTTTCTCTCTGTCTGCCTTGCCTGCAGACTAAAGGTCTAGAGTTCATTATCAGAGATTTTCCTCTTGAAGGGCCACGGCGACCGGGGCATGTGGCGAGCGCTCATTACTCCCATCGCTGTCACATAATCTTCGCCCACTTACACGGTAGACACGGGCACCCGACTTGTCTGGAGTGCGCCTGTCTCGTGTATCCATTCCCACTCAACACAGGAAATTAATCTGAAAGTGCCCGCAGAGAAATCGCCATTCTGGGCCATTAACACTTGTTGTGCAAAGCTGCCATTACTGAAATAGCCCGGGCAGTGGAGAATATTGGACTTACTGGAGCAACAGCCAATTCATGCTACATAAGTTTGGAAATCGCCCACTTGGGGAATATCGTAATGGCGAATCTGGACTTATGCTAGGGGGGAAAACGTAACCTACCGCAAGTGAAATCACTAGGTTTCAGTTCATAAACAGCCTGAAGAAATATCACAGTAAGCATAGCAACTATACAAGTATGGAAAACCTTCATCTGTCTCTCATAAGGCTAATTCAGGCTGGGCCACACACACACTAAATCACATAAACATGCACGTTTTCGAGCTGCAGAAGAAGAATGAAATAAATCTATGTAGCAGATTTATGGCTCCTTTTAATGGGACATGATTGAACTCGAAGGATATTCCAGCTGATTCCCGAGTAAATGCTGACATTTTTTGGTCATTCCCAGACACAGATCTGCCAAAGACGTGTGGCCACTGTTTTATTTTAAGAGATTTTTTTTTCCTTTTATATTTACACGCAATAGTGAAACCGAAGAATTGTTATTTGCAGATAGTGGGTTCAGATCAAAACCAAAAAAAAAAAAAACAATTGGGGAAAAGTGCCCTTCGTTAACCAAAGTTCAATAGACTTTTAAAAGCGAAATCATTTTTACTTGTTCCAGTTTTGGCACCGCCACGCCCCGCTTTGGAGATTGGCATCCTGTGAGCGCCAGCCAATTGGCAGCCGCTATTTACTGTTACCAGCTGCTTTCACTCGACGAAGTCGCCGCCTCTCCTTTACACATCAATCCACTTTCTCTCCTCTTTCTCCCCTCTCATTAATCTTTACAAGATCCCAGAGTATGGCACGAGTTACGCGTCGCCTTATTAACTGGCCTACGAGGCCTGTTAAAGCTATTTTCGGGGACTGCCTGGTGGTTTTGATCACTGAGTGACAAAAGATACCACTTGTTGAGCTAATTTCATTTTTCCTCATCAAGTCTCTGTGAGTGTGTAGACGGCTGAGGATGTTAGGTGTGGCTGCTTTAAGTCTGGAGGGAGGTTGGGTTCCATCTCCCGTTGAAGATGTTCGTTTCATGTTGTCTTTTTCAGTTGACCCAACGATGTCCTTCAGACGCTGTCGGTGCCGTCAGAAGTTTCAAAAGCGCGCTCTCTGGTTCTTTTTCTCATCTTTTTTAGAAGATCACCTTGCTGGAAATAAAGAGAGGGGGGCTGTTTGAAGGTGATAGTGGTCTTTAATCTGCACCAATGATGATTTATCAGCTCCTGGCCAGCCTCCCATTGCTAGCAATGACTTGAAATAGAAACTATTACCTACCCACATCACACACGTCTTTGAATTTGAATCTCTGACTGAGTTGGTGGTGGTGGTGGCAATGGTGGGGGGAACAAACGCAAGGATTCATCTTCTTTTTTTTTTATTCCTTGCAAAGCCACCAGAGCTCCAATCCAATTTACTAGCCACATGGGGTCATCCTTAAGCCTGTCAAACGCGCTGACGGGGAAAGCTGTCACTTTTCATGTGGTCATATGATCACCACTCGAGTTATTTATAGGCCTCATCCTTCACACATTCACATCTACAAAGGCCGAACAAAACAAGAAACTTCATTGCACTTTGAGAATCCCAACTTCACTGTTCTTTACGCCAATAACTGCACATTTAACGAGAAAAAGCACAGATGTTGGCAATACTAAATTTGTTTTTCAATGGCTCCACACTGTGTGAGCTGGTTTTCATCTACGCTGAAAGAACTCAACCTGGGACGATTAAAAGCACCGAAAAAACATGAAATGAACCAATTTTCTCTTGACGGTGTAATTTTCTGCAGTTATTACCTTAAAGTATCAAAATTAACTCGGTAATTATATCTGCAGGTAAGTATACTCTCCACGGCAGCTTTAAATTAAATGCTTAAGATCACAGTAAATAATGGGATATTGCTGTTCACTTTGTGTGGGAGCAGAAAGCTAATTAAACGTGCTTCAGATATTGCTACCTCCATTCGGACTCGGCACGCGGCTCAAAGTTACCAACAGGGCAATTATGACTTCAGTTCCGTCGCATGACCATTGCCTTTGTGCACGAATGTGTGCTCATACCTGGAGGATATGTGTTAACTCAGCAGGTTGAGCGTTACCAAAGACCTCCATTGTTCTCAGCTCCATTGAGAGTTCTCCAAACACTGGCCTATAATTAAAGGGCTCACTCCTACTTAACGCTTTTGTTCCCATGCCCCCTCACCCCGCCTACACTGGAGGCGCAGGGGGGGCTAAGGGATAATGAGCGTTTTTGGTGGATGTGTATGCACATATGCACGTATGCTTGTGTGCACAGGCAGATGTATTGACAGTGTCTTAATTTAGTTCGGCCCACTGGTGCGTTCATTCGTGCATCAGCCGGCCGTGGTAGCCATCTGCAGGAGAACCCATGACCGCTTGGCCTCCTTTATAAGCACCAGGGGCTAATCCCCGAGTGGCAGCCCCACCCCAAGTGTCCTCCCTGACACTCATTCCTTTAACCACCTGAAGGTGACAGTGTTTTGTCATTAGTGCCTCCCGGCTCCCCTCAGTTAACAGGGCCTGAATAATTCTCTCGGACATTACAAGGCATATTACGAGTTTGGCTGAGTGCTTTGCTGTGTAACATTTAAAATGTGGGGGCCTTATAGGATTTTTTTTTTGTCCGTGAATATGTACAAAGGAGGGACTCTGTTTCGAGATGAAATGCGAGATGGATCAAAGGGAGGGGAGTTAATGAAAATGACGCTTTCTTTTTTTTCCTATCCCTGAGACGTCCACTCAAGGTTTGACTCACTGCTGTTTTCTTTCTGTGACTCCTGAAACGGCAGACAGGAGTTCCTCCGAGTGGAGGCAGTTAATTAGATAGCTTTCTGTTTCCGAGGACGCAGACTCTGCTTCTGTACTAATTTAGCATCTTTCTCCTCTCATCTCCTCCTCATAAGAGCTATGTTTTTCCTGACTCAAAAGGACTTAAGTGTGAGGATTAGGAGAGATTACACTGCGATCTGGTTTGCGATAAGAGCTCATATTTGGGGGCGAGTTGGAAAGCCTTAAAAGAAACAGACAAAACACCCAACTGATTTGTGTGAAATGCTAAAAAATTTGGCCTCATGGCGGAGCTGCTGACAGGCGTGGGGAAGCGTTACCAAAGCCCTTCTTAAGTTACACTGGTTCAAATCCCGGTGGCCGAGGAGAAACAACAGGACGGGACTGATGTTAGCTTAAAGAAACAACCACGGAGACCCGCTTTAGTGTCTCCCTGTCCTACTCACGGGGTGTGGAAGTGTGTTTATGCACGAGAATGTGCGTGCCGTTGGAGCGCTGCCACGACTGCTGTCTTGTAGACTAAACGCTTGTCACCGCTGACCTCAGAGCTTTCTGCTGGGCTGAGCAGAGACAGTTATGGCCCTCTAAATCTCCAGAGAGAACAGAGACATTTTAAGATCATCTTTGGCCCCGCTGCTATGTCCCCGGGTGGGTTTCTAGAATGCATAGAGTACATAGCCTCCACGAAGGAAACAATTCAAACCAGATCCTCTTTACTGTTACTTCCCCTCCCGGAATCTTGTCATTTTCTCACAGGGATCTGAGCCCATTCATTTAAAAACCAATTGACATTAAATGATGTAATTATACTTCTACCAATTCTACACTCGATGGCCTTTTCCATGCCTTGATTATTGACTGCCAGTGCTCCTTATTAGCATGTCGGTCACAAGGGAAGTGGTGGCCCGCGGTCATGATGTTAATTGAGATCATAATCACAGCCGATGAGTTTGTGTGTGCGTGGTCACATAGTGGTGGACTTGGGATTCCAGCTGTCACACGGAGCTTTTGATTGATTGATGGCTGATGCGAGACGACGGATGCGCACTCCGCGTTAAGCCGAGCGACGGCCACGCCGAAGGTTTTTTTTTTTTTTCTCCGGGCGTTTTAAGGCAGCGTTACGGCTTCATTAAGGCAGAGAGCCACTGCGGCCATAGATCATGGCGGTGACAGGCCAACATTATGTCTCGCTGGGTTGATAATGATGTCATGAAAGTGAGGGTCACAGGGTGAAGGGGCATTAACATATGTAAGGCTTCTGGAGGTTGATGGCAGATAGCACTAATGGAAGGACATGGTAGGAGTTGGGCTGCTACGAATGCACTATTCCTACTCCTACCTCCTACCTGAGTTTTGTGTTCATTTTGCTCTTCATAGAGTTGAATGGGTTTCCGGTTAAACCTCATCCTAATGTGTGATAGGTGGCACATCATTATAGACTTCACTGATCCACAAGGTAAATCGGTTGGTGGAGGTGTCTTGGTTGCGCGTTTTAAACACTCTTGAAAAACGCTACAACGAGAACAACAAAATAAAAAATAAATATAAAAAGAAAAATACATAAATTAGTATAAGCAAAAATTATACAAGACTTGCATATGTGCAAATCTAAAATGAATAAAAGTAGCAAATATAGACTATATATCCAGGTGTAGGATGAATGATAAGGAGCATTAACATCAAGGTGGAGTTATTTGCTACAGAGCATTCATTATTCCTTTAAGTTTTAATCATCTCCTTTTCCGTCTTCATGCTTCTTTTTTTTGTCTTGCCATCTGTCAGTATCATTCCACCTCTCGACCCTGACATTGATTATTACACAACATTGATAGCCTAAAGTTAAAGTGACGGTGCTGGCCTTGTTTTTTTTTTTTTTTCCTCTTTTTTTTCGTCATCCGTCTGTGTAGCCATTACTAAAGGTCGCGACCCTGGACCTCCTCCCTCTTCCCTCTTTTTGGGTGTCTGAAGAGAAGAGCTCGGGAATTAATCTGAGTAATGGAGTCAACGGCGGCGTGGCCAGTACACGGTGACGCCAGGGCGATGGCAGGGGGGAGGAGGAGGACGAGCTCACCCCTCTCCAAAACCTCCCCCTGCCTTTTTTCTCCTGTAGCCAATCTACTCCCTAGAAACACAGCCAGAACGCCACCACCCCCCTTCCCCTCCCCTCACCACTTAAAGCCGAAACCACCTGCTCCGAGAGCGACAAATAAATAAAAAATCTTTTAAATTCTGCTTTATTACACCCACTATCAATATTGTTATTGTTTAAAGTGGCTAAGGCTGTAGCCGAGGCCCTGACTGACGGGCATCCCACTGCGCCTCTCTTGTTAATTATGCATAGAGGAAGTAGTGGCGGTACAGGGGGTTGTGGAAGAGGAGACACGGGGGCTGGATTCTGTATGGGACGCGGAGGAAGGCTACCGAGGGCTGCTGTGAATTATTTACCGCTGGCTCGTGGGTAACCCGCTGAGCGCCAAGCACTGACATTTGGAAAGGGAGCGATTGTCCGCATTCAACACAGTGTGATGTTGTGCCGGAGTAAATGAGCTTCTTTACAGGTGTGAGCCTTCTCGAATGAACCCGCGGGACCTTGGTGCCCCAGTAAAAGAGAGGATATCTGCTCTCCTTGTTAGTCAATAAAAGCGAGTGCACATGTGACCAGAAATCCCTCAGTGCAGCTGAGACTCCTCCAAACTTGCCAGTGCCTTCTAAAAAAAAAAAAAAAAAAGCGAAGCACCAGATGTCAAATGATATATTTCTGAATGCATATGGAATATATGCCCACAGAACCACCGCCGCCGCTGCTCTGGCCCATTTGATATCTAATATTAGCCTTTCATTATAGGTAGCCAGCGACTGTGTCTCTCTGGCAACGTGCTGGAATAGCAATAGGTTCAGATTCGTGTGAATATCTGCATCTGAGCTGGAGTCATCTGCTCCCTCGCAGGCTGATGGCTTTGCATATATTAGCATTAAAGCAGCGTAGCTGTGTTCTAATCCATTTACAGTGTTTTTTACACATTAACCATATTCCCAAGCAAACAATGGCTTTGCTGCAGATGCTCGTTGCTACAGTCTGACCACATGCACAAAATGTTTGGATCCCTTTTATGAAGGTGTGTTAATGCTATCACACATTCAAGGGACAAATTGTGCACTGCAGTAATTCAATTATGAATTCCAAAAGCAGCGTGGAGCAATGTTTTCTTGCAGGAGAGAAAACACCAGTTGAAATGTGTGACGTTTTGAAGGTGGATTAGATGAGGCAGCCGGCTCCACGAAAAATCTCACGTGAATAAAATGTCACCCCGTTTTTCTATATTTTAGAGCATGCCCAAAGATCCGTCTCTGGACTGCTTTTCTCTCACTGTCTCGTTTTCTCGCTGCTGTGCTGGGAGTGTAGTGCACTTGTGTCTCTCTAATAAGCTGCCCGTGGGCTTTCCAGCACGTGAGAGCGGCTGAAGGACGAGGGCAGTTTCGAGTGTGCAAAAGTTAAGAAGTGAGCCAAGATGGGAAGAGGGGGCTGCAGGGCCTGGACCCGGCCAGGCCGAGTTGGAGACCTTTATAAGTCTTTAACTGTGGATGACAAAAAAAAGAAAAGAAAAGAAAACGAGCAACATACTGTGCATTTTCTTTTTCTTTTTTCTCTCAACGTTGGAGCAGCTGACTCATTTTTATTTCGCTGGCTGTTCCGTGACGTCTATTAAACACAAAACACTCGAAGCATCCGCGAACTTGGCCGGACAACTGTGTCTCATGATCTGTCCCCCCGCCGCTCCCCCCGCCCCACTCGTTTTGAGTGCTGACAAACGTCTAGCCAGGCGCTTCTGCCAAAACTCTCCAACGGTGTCTAGGTTTCCCGCGGAGAGCCCTTGCGAAGGTGACTTGTTGCGGCAACGTGCGAGCCTCGCTAAGCACCTATTTGAGGTCTCCTAATACAAAACTCGCCGACTAATTTCATATTTCACGGCGCCAGCCTATACTTAGACAGAATACTTGAGTGTCAGGGTCCATAAAAGAGCATACAAGAAGCCAAAGTCATATAATATACCCTCAGCTCACTAAGTGTCAAGCCAGCTGATATCTCATAAAGGCTGTCTTTAAGCCTGATGGGCTCATAAACACTGACTTAACCTGTTTTGGTGGATACTTTAGCTTATAGCCTTCACACCTTATTTAAGACTCATAACTTGGCTCTTCTTACCCTGAAGAGGAATGCTGATTCATCAGATGCATCTGTGCAACACAAACAGCTGTATCTCTCTAAAGCACAAGAGGGACACATGAAAATATTCCATTTCTGCCAGTTGTCAGGCTTCAGTTGCCACAGATGAGTTCCTTATTGTTTGTGCGCTTCTTTGACAATAAAAGATTTATTGTGTCGGCGCTCGGGGCCATGGATCAGTAAATGAAATTTGCGTGTGTTTGCAAGTTTCTGAGCATGTCAGTAGCTCTAATCATTAGCATGCTGCGCAGCTTTGTCTCATTAGAGAGTGGCACAGCTCTGAACTTTCACTCTGACGCGTTTCTAAATGCGCGGCAGCCCTAGCAGTTGCTCGGAGTTTCTTTTCCACCTCGCCCGCTCTCTCTGTTTCTCCCTCAGAACGAACCGGCTCCTCTGAATCAATGGGCTGGGATTATGAGCCTCAACTTCAAAGTTGATCGCGCTGCTCATGGAAAATGCAGCCGTGCTCCTTTCTTCACAGAAAATAATTTATAGAAAAGTTTGCGAAAATTAAGGCAAAAGAAAGTTGGTTGAATCTAACATCCTTGTAAGTGTTGTGCTCCCACCTTTGCATCATGATGGATTTTTTTTTGCTGTATGAATCTCAGTATTGCTGATGTTTTTTGTGTGTGCACAAAATTTGAGGCAACTCCTGAGTAGTAGTTAAATGGGGAGTGTGGAGAATGTTTTTTTTTTTTTTTTTATCCATGAAGCATTGGCTGTGTTACAGTGTAGCATATGTTTACACCGTTGAACTGATGAGCAATCTGACATGTACAGCTGTGGAAGACTTGCACCTGGTCAGAAGTATTTTTGGTCTTGGCCTTTTGTGCCTTTATTGAATAGTTGTCAGTGGAGAGAGACAGGAAGTGATGAAGCAAGAGAAACCATCTTATAGGGTTAGCTAGGTGAGCTATAGGACTAGACTAGGCAATTATTGACTGGTCTTCTGTCTTCTTTCCTTGGCACAACGTTATGATCACCTTCCTAATATTGTGTAGGTCTCCCTTGTGTCTCCAAAACAGCTGTGACTCATCAGGGAATGGACATGGTCACAGGGACCTCTGTGGATCATCCCACAAAACAAATGTCTGTTACATTACTATGATGAAGACATGAAAGAAAGGGTATTAATATGGGCTGACTTGACTGGTTACTTCTAGTTCTGCAGTGAGAACAGGCCTTTTCTGTCTAGCTTGCATCAACTTCAGATAAACTGCTACTACCGCCTCATGTCCCTCCTTCGGTTGGATTTAGAGCAGCTTCCATTGGCCTGATAGGATCAGCTGAATAATTGATACATCGCTTTAAAAGCTCTTATTTACTAGAATGTTCTGCCCATACAGCTGGCTTCACCACAGCATTCCTCCCAACCGTTCCAGCGGCCTATCCCTTTTAGCGTTAAAGCCGCAGACCGTATATTGGTAGTCTTAGAGCCAACCCAAAACACGCTCGTTTGGTTCGGCTTTAGGTTCGTCTTTTGCGGAAAAGGTCACACCTGTTTCCTACTAACCACAAGTTCACATGGCAAAACATGCAGAAACAAACGTGCCTTTGATCACTTCCAGCACAGCCATAAAACTTGTTAGTGCAGAGACAGGGCAGAAGGCACGAAGAGTTTCTTTCTTTCAGACCTGTTTTATAAACCCAACTGAAAAAATGAAGAGAAAACAAGTAGAGGTTATGTTTGCAGCGATAACGCAAGTTGGGGTGAATCTAGGTTAGTGGCAGTCGTAGGTGGTGTACTTTCTGGAGCAAATGAGGTGTATATTTTTTTAGACGCACAAAGAAAGAGCCACAGAAACTGCCTCTGCTCTTTTCTTCTTGTGAGCTTTTCCCGGTGGAAGGGTCGTCTGTGGTTTTCTTCGTGGTAGGGCTGTTTCTTAATTTCTCACACTAGGGAAGCGAGAGATGAACAGTACACTGGGGGCCAGCCATGCTGGACAGCTTGTTGGAGGGAGCAGCTCCACAGGCGTCGCTTCTTTCCCTTGCTAATCAGACAACCACGCTCCCCAGTCACGCCACCGCCATGGCCTAGGCAGGCATCCCAGATGATGGCCTCTTAGGACACCCAAGGACCCCATATGCGCTGCTTCGGAGCCTGAAAAGGAACCATGGACACACGTTCACACGACAGCAGCAGCCCTCATCTAGACGTGGGGCTTTTAGCTGGCGAGGCGCCGCTGACGGAGCATCAGTCACAGGAGGACATGGGTGAAGTCAGAGCCTGACAAATCCAGGGTATTATCAGGCCTTTGTCCACCCTGCAGCTGTCACTTACCAGGCTAGTGGGAGAGGATGAGGGGGACAGAAGGGAATTCATGACCTATGCCTGTAACCACAGAGGAGGATTGAGGCATTCAGAGATGAAACATATGGGGGGAAAAGAACGAAATGAAGGGGAGCAATGAGGCAAGAAAAGACTGGAAGACATTTCCATGAAGATGAAAAAGAAAATGTAAGGTAGAGAGTGAAATGAGTGACAGTAGGGGGTCTATACTGCATTCTTAAAATGCTTTCTTTTGATTGCTTGCAAAAATCATGACAGATTGGCTGGTATATGCTGATTTCCTCTGAAGACGGTATAAAAAAAAGGTCTTATCTTTGTCCCTCTCCCCTTCGAAAATGACCGGCGGTAATGCAGATCTAATCTCTTTCTATCATCGTGGTAGGTCCCAAAGGCTGTCCATTTCCCCAAAAACGCCTCATCTTTCCGTCTTTGAAATAAATGAAAGTCCACAGGGCGATGGAATAAAGATGAGCTAAGCCTTTGACTTGATGCAAGATTGCCAAAGGGCCCAAACTTGAGAAGTCTGCCCCCTCATCTGCTGCACAGAGATACTGGGGCCAGAGTGAGAACCCAGATAATCTGATAGAATTTCAATCAACAGTGATCAGATAAGAAATAACAGAACGTCTGATTTTAAAGTCACACCGGAGCTCCAGCGGTTCGGGCTTTTTCTTCTTCTTTTTTTTTTTTTAAACTTTTGTCAGAAACGAACAGTCTGTGACAACTCACAGATTTCCTGTCAAACTTCATGTCTTCTAATGTTATCCTCAGGATTATGACTGTGCGCCTCTGCTGCCCGATTTTAACTGGCTGGGGCTGGCCTCTGACCCGAGGTATGGTCATATGACCTATGTTTTACTCTATGTGATTGGATTACTCCTTTATTAGCCGGTGGCAGCGCTTGTGGTGCATGCCTAGACTCAGCGCGACTTTGATCCACCAACAGAAGCACATAGGAGGCCTGTGGCATAGTTTGCAACTTGGGCCTAATCCTTGTGGTGTGTGAGACATCTGCCAAATCCTCCTGGATCAAAGGATGACTATTACACAGACAGCCATTCACATACCCCCAACTGCAGCTTTGGAGTGCTCATGACCCCTGTCAGCAGGTTCATTTAAAAACACAGGTGGGTTGGGGTCAAACAGACACATGCACATAACTGGTCCTGCAGTATGCTGCAAAATCTAATACATTTCTTGTAGAACTATATTCATCAGAGGATTGTTAGAAGCAGCAGCAGTAGTAGCAAATCTGCAGTAGTCAGATTGCACAGACAGTCCTGAATCCTCGTTTTCTGACCTGACTCCGCATGCCCGTCAGTTCACAGGTTCACCTCTCTGAATAAGCCTTCCGCCCAGGCTAGAAATACAGCCGTGGTGTGATTTCATTGAGTGCAAGCATCTCTAAAGGAGAGGGAGAAGCGATACGGGGAGAAGGAGGGATGGTGAGAGAACGCGTCGGCTCCTTTGTGTCCCCTTCTTTCTCTGCGTGCGTTTGCGTTGCAGTCGGTGCGTTTTGGGATGGAAGCGGCTAACCTAACCTAACAGACCGAGTGCTGACATTTCTGCCGGCGAACCCACACATCTGAATTTTCAGCAAATCTCATTATGCCAGACAGAATGAAAATGCCGGCTGTGAAAACGCTGTGGCATATGGATATTTTTATCTCCGCCATGTTTTTTAATTACATTACAGACAGTATCCAGTTTTCCACTGACGCACATTTTCACTGCAAACCCGTGTAATTATGATGCAGACAGCCCGGCCTGTACCCCTGAGTGCACTTATACAACCTGTGACCTTTTTCTCTTTTGCACAAACACACGGCTTATGGCAAACCGATGAGCAGTCCTCATTCATATTCTCTCATACCCGTCTATTGCCTGGGTGACACATCCTTCCTATTGGTTCCTATCGCGTTGCATGTTTGTCAGGCCCATTGCAGACATTGACATATTCAGAGGTGAATTTGCAAGCAGTGACACCGGATACATTGGCAACAACTGTGCTAACTAATTACACAACGAGTTGCCCAAGCAATTCGAAGCTCTCACCACCTGAATCCATGTTCTTCATGTACAGAGACGGTGGCCGTTAGAGTGATAGGGTGAGCTTCTGCTTCTTCCCCAAGGCTTCCAGCTCTATCTCTTACCAGATGGTAATATTTAAAAGCATGGAGCTCTTTTCAAGAATCCCATCAACTTGGTGCCCCCCTGGTGGGTGGAGGACCAAGAGGAGAAGCCCCTGCAGATAATCTAGATATTGAACAGGCCTCCTTTGAACTGCCGTGACGAATTCTCTCCTCGTTAAACCCATACCCGCCTCCCAGCTCCTACTGGGTGCGATTTCCATTTGTAGCGCTTTGAAAAATATATATCCAAGTGGTGTGCTTCTGCTCCTTTAATTTAAAGGAGATCTTGTCTTCGCTCATCTCTTCCCGCTCCACACCCTTCCATTTCACCCACCGCACACTTAAGCAGATCTTTTTAATATACAGGCCATCACTCTTTGTTAGACTGAGGCTTCTGTGGGTGAGAGCAGGGCAATAGGTCTTATTATGTAGAGAGTGTATATGGACTCAAGCAGTCTTGTTTATAGCCCGAGGTTCCTGGGTCCCCAGCTGGGTGCCCTAGCCCAATGGTGCATGTTTGAGATGCTGATGGTAGCGCTGATCCTCCCCAGAGGGTCAAGCTGCAAAATTTACGAGGCTGTTTGTTTGTAGTCAGCCTGGTCTCCTCTCTTTGAGCAGCCTTGGGGATTAGGCTAATTGCACACACTGGACTTCACATACATCTATGTTTGGCGTTTTCCCACCCATTACCGGCTTTGTCAAAACCTTTGACAAACAAGGATGTTTGGCATACTGCAACAAATGTGGATGATGAATGAGGATATCTGAGAAATTTAAGTAAAATGAATTCAGAGATGCAAATATGTGTGGGCACGGTCCATATTATCCCCATTTTTGTGCATGCAAAAGGTCTTCAGGGTCACAAAGCCTCAAGTCCATGCCAAAGAGAGTTCATCCCTCCCACAGAAAAAACCCCCCCTGAACGGACTGCCACACCTCGTGTGCAGTACAGCCATTTCTTCTGTTCGGAAGAATTTGTTAAATTTCACATGACGCATGTTCAAAAGCAGTCAACCAACAACAGCCACACTGGCCTTTTTGGGAGTTGGGCCTTTAGAGAAACCGGTTCATATTTTGCATTGATATTCGACCTGGGTATTCTGATTGCAAGTAGCCAGCTTTAAGTACCTGAGATCACACCCGGCAATAAAGTACGTCGCCACATGAGTCCCCCAGCCAGCCACTTGGAATCTGATCTCAGTTTCACATCCTATTTGCAAATACACACCAACCCCATTCGTGGCACAGCAGAATATTATAATAGCTGCTGTCTGTAATGGATTTCTACCAACCGCTGTCTCAGGATCGCAAACAGCACTGTTTGATGTGTTTGCATCATGACTTGGGGAGATGATACATAATGTGGAACAAGCTGTGAAGTCTCTCGCCTTCTCTCGCCAAAAGCACACGCGTTAAGTTATTATTCATTTATTGATCTCCACCCTGACGTTAGGTACGTTAGCGTAAGCTATGATTATGACTTGCACCCTCAAAACGTCTATGCGCGCCCTAATTTCACTGCTGCGCTCTTTGAAGCAGTGCAAATATCTTGAAATGAACATAAATAAAGCTCACTGAGCTCCTTATATACATCAGCATAATGTCAGTAATTAACAATATGCCAATTTCAATGTTTTTTTTATGCCAAAATTATACCCCGTACTCACAAAAATCATATAATCTGTTTATTCTTGTACTTATCATTTATCATCAACAGCTTCAGCGACAGAATATTCTAAAAGGCCATCATTATTAATGAACAGACGGCTCTTATGGCGCTTTTTTTTTTCTTTTCAGGCGATCATTTCTAATAATGGTTGTGTGTTGTTTTTTTCTGTGAGCGAATGAGGCAAAAATCTCCAATCTCTCAGTATGAGAGCAAGCAGCTGGAAGCTAGCAGTGGAAACATGTAACTCTTCTGTAGCACGTTTGTGGTCAAGAGAAATATAAACTGGTATGATTGCAATTTAGTGATTTCAATTATGTTATATTGCATTTGGTATTTAACCGGCCTCAAGTAAACAGAGAGAGAACATTGATTTTGTAATGAACAGTAATAAAAGGACTTCATTGTCACTCTACACCCTAAAAGCACAAGCTACCTCACACCCCAGTGAGCAAATTAATTGCCCACATCCACATTAAAAGCCTGTTCGTACTCCCGCACATTTCAAGCTATAGGAATCAAATGGAGTAAAACTAATACAATTGATCTGAATCAGGCAGTAGTAAAAAAAAAACAAAAAAAAAACACGATAACCGGGTTTGGCCAAGTGCTTCCCTGGGGCGTGCACCGAGAATCCATGCATCCTTTTTGAACTGCTGTTTATTGTTGCTCTTAATGGAGCTTGATTGGCAGTATGTCCTAGTGCCCATTATCATCAGAAGGATGTGCTCATTCTAATCTGTAATTATCGCCGTAATTGCGCCTCAGAATCCTCGGGGCCCAAATAAGCAATCACTTCCAGGGCTGGCGTGCCACCTGTAAGTGCTCCTCAGGAGGACACGCACGGGCCCCCACTGTCAGGGTGACAGCTCCTCGTGTCGAGAGTCCGTTTTGGCGAACCTCCTCCTCGCTTCATTCGCCCGCGTTTCCCTGCTCTCGTTGGTGACGTCGCTTCTTTCCCGTCTCTCACATGCTCTTGATTAACCTTTCCCTTTTGCACTCCGCGCCATCACCAGCAACACCGCTCCTGCCTCCGTCTCCCTCGTCTCCTTCCCTCGCCCTATCCATCCCACTCCCTACATCCCCGAGCTCACATCGCCTCCCAGCACAAATTCCTGACCTTTGACCACTCTCATCTCTGTGGTATGCATAAATGCAGGCCTATTATCAAGCCGGTTGTCTCATCATAATTATGCTTTTTGTCATGCGCTGCCTCTGTAGCTGCTGATAAAAGGAGAGCCTGATTAAGCAGAGGGAAGGCTATTGATTCCTATTGACAGGGCCCTCAAAGCCGTTTAATGAAGGGGATGTAAATGAGGGTTTTCCACGGTGTTTAATGACGGCGCGCCATAAAAGGCCAACATTCTTCTGCAGTCTAAAAGGGACATGCATCACTCACAATGGTGCACGGGGGACACTTTTAGTTCTAGGGATGTTCGGGAGTCGCCAGTAGGAAGGCAGCTAGGAGAGGAAGAGAAAGCACATGGAGGTGTCGGTCAGATATGCAAACAGGAATCGTGACTGTCAGATCAAGGGATCCGCGGTACAATTTAGAGGGGTGTCAGTGAGGTCAAGTGAGTTATTTGAAAAGGCGCCTGTAACAACATTCTAGCTTCGGCGAATGTGCCAGGTGTTGTCTGAGTGAGGGGCTTGCTTAAAAATGGCATCCAAAAAAACAACCAGTCTCACATTTCTCAATTTGTCTCCTGCCCAGCAATCAGATGGCCCCCAGTAACCACGACCGGATACAGATGCTGAGGCACGAGTTCCAGCAGGCCAGGCAGGAGGAGGAACCCGAGGACCACCACCGCACCTACAGCTTCAACCAGCCACGGGTGAGTGTCTGGAAAGAAACCGAGCTCTGTGAGAATATAGTCCAAAAACACTTTGTACTCAAAGCTTCAGTATTTAAAAACCTCAATGCACCACTGGGAAGTTTCTTTTTTTTTCTTGGGACCTGACCTGACTTCTGAGTTGGACAGACGTCTGTAACGCAGCACTAATCAGTTTTTAATCTGTAGATCAAATGTGCTGTGGATAAAAATGCTACAGTAAAATGATGAGGCATAAGTAAATAATATTGACCATCTTGTGACAAGTACAAGTACAGTGTTCTGCTGGGACCTGGATGTTACTTAGACATGCACCACTCACCTAGACCAGACCATAGCAATGACAGTCCTTGAAGACAGCAGCCATCCCCAACAGGATGCAGCCTGATACATGCACACAGGAAAAAGAAAAAGAAAAAATAAATGGATAAAAATTTGAAAAACGGCACAAGGTGTTGACCTGGCCTCCAAATTCACTAGATCCCAAAATGATCAAGTATCTGTGGGATGATCCACGGAAACCCCTCCCCTCAACCCACCCTGTTACCAGACCCCACAGGACACCCTCATGTCCATTCTCTGATGAGTCCCAACTGTTGTGGAGGCACAAGGCAGAACTACACACTGTTCTACACAATATTAGGAAGGAGGTCATAATGTTATGCTTGATCTGTGTTCATTCTAACTGAGGTTTGTCACATTAAGTGGAAAAAAACAATGAGCGTAAATGTAATTAGCTTCATTATACTCATGGGAAGATGTTGTAAATTGCTGCACCCTTGGGACGAGCAGTAATAAAAGTCGTACTTGTGAAAGGAATAATAATTGATAAAGCACGGCCCAACACAATCAGAATCAGAATCAGCTTTATTGGCCAAATATGTGTGCACATACAAGGAATTTGACTTCACTTTTCTCATTGGTACCAGACAATTAGTTCAACAAAGTCCTCCACTGCTTTCACCCTGTATCCCTCTGCCAGACTGTCCTGACTCATGTTACTCAAACTTTAGGCTTCAGTCCCAAGCACTGCCAGATTTCTTTGACTAATTTCTGATTTCACAGTACAACTTTTGACCTGAAACTAATTGCTTATTACTCTGTCCGGGGCTTTTTTCTGTCTTGGAAATACGACACACATTTGGAAGGGAGGGAGGAGAGGAACAAGGGAGACATTTGACGGCAAGTGACTAGTCAGGACTTTGAGGCGAAGTCAGTGAGCCACACTGTTCATTTTAATTTTCGTCAGACTTGATTAAAGGGATTTTTAAATTAAAAAGAAAAATTTAAATTAAATTGCGGGAGGAGTCTCTTTAAGCCGTTCTCCTCTTCCGTGATTGATCTGTAACAACAATGGGATTTATTCTTCATAATTGGAAAAAATGTAATCATGTTAATTCCTTTGTTAATTCGTTCCAACCTGATCTCGTATCCCTTTCCGCTGTGCATTAAAAGTTCAGCTGTGCCTGGAGTTTAAGTAAAGCAAAGCGCTTTCATCTTATCCTGTGTTATCGCCGGTTATCTCAACATACAGGGTCACTATTAGCTTGTGGTTTGTTTGACGCATTTTAACTGTGTGGTTTGTTTGAGGTTATGCACCCTTTTATTTTAAACTTAATGGAATCCGGCAGGAATAACCACGTAGGAGCACATCAGAGGTCAAATATCTTTCTATTATCTATGTATTTTCCTGGTAATGGCTTCACACACATGGCTGTTTGTCTTATGTGACGTTGCTGACCTCGTTGCGCAGAAAAGGTGGCTAATTGCTGCACCAGGCAGTGCTATTTTCTAAATGAAGGGTCAGAGTGTCGGACCTCGAGAGTTAAAATATTTGACATGCAATTTTCTGGAGAATTATCAGTCGGTCAGTTAAATTGGCTCGGAGTGGCAGGAGCTAGGGAGAGTTTGGGTAAAGCATAGCAGCGCGCTTCCCACCATGTCCTGCTAAAGAGGACGGCAGACGTTATTTGCTCTGATTTGCTTCAGTGTTTGTCCAACTGATAGTTGAAAAAAACACTGAGCCGACGTCTATCGCTTCTTTTTTTTTTAAATCTTTCTGTCTCTTCATGTTCTCCCAGAGACGTTAACTGTTTGTTCAGCGCTAAGCAGTCTCGCTGACTCTTTCTCTCTGAGCCTCTGAGCTCCTAATTGCTTGTGATTGTTGACACTGTTCGGCGTTCCACAGTTACTCCGCTGGTAATAAGATATAAGGCCGGCCCTCGAGTATTGAAGTCTGTTTTATTAGTCCCCTTTCATCGTTATTTCAGTCCCGTGAACAAGGATTCACCGCGGCAGCGCTCGTTAGGAAGGACACAGGCGCACCCATGTTATACATTGACACTGATTAGAAGAACTCAAGGGAAAGCCTGTTTTAGTGTCGCCCATAAGCAGAGACGCAGCTTGTCAAAAGGCAAGACAGGCAACTGCTTGGGGCCCCAGGCCACGAGGGGGCCCCTCTGAGGGCTGACAAACTTTAAACTACATAGTGCAAAGTTTTGAGTGACAGCAGGAGCCTTCTCTAAGGTACACACAGCTAACACAGCACACACAACACATTTAATCCTTTTACATGTGCACGACTCATGTTTGTTCAGAGAGTCAGAAAGTCATTAAATAAAACAAGTAATGACTGTTAATAATATTAGCAATATAGCTAACTGAATGCTGCTGGTCAAGCCTTAATTGCATAGGCACACAATAATTAATAAGTTCTTTCTTAGACAGTTAGTTATGCAGAACAGTGTTTCCAGCCCATGGACTGTATATAATATGGACAGGCTTCCCCTTGGGCCAAACTGACGCCACTTTCTATACGGGCGGCACCATGTTGCGATATTTAAAGCCAGTACGGTCCAGGAGTGGAGCCACGTGAAGCCACGTTATTGATGACCCGTCCAAACTTCTTCCAGACACACTCACGTTTTCGTTTAATGTATACTACACTCTGCTCTGCCTCCACCAGTTACAAAGAAATGTTGGATTAGACACTTTATTTTTCGCCAGTTGTTCGCATAATGGTTGGCATGGCAACTGGTTGGCATCATGATGTCACATCCTGTTTCTATAGCGTCAAATAACTACCTAAAACAGCAATTCAGAAGAATTGACACTTGAGTATGCATTGCTATTATATTAACTAACTAAAATGATAGAAATCATCCTTCAAAAACATATTTAATGTATATTTTCATGTTTCAGTCCTCATCCACTAACATCGAGGGGGTGGGGCTTATGGCCTTGTTATCCATGACCAAATCTAGTGTGTACATCTTCACCAAGGGCCTCTCCAGTCGCCTCTGCCCATTAGCAGAATGTCTCCATCCAAGATGTATGGGGGATGTATTTTAATATGTGAAACCGGGAGTATGAACAAAAGAAAGAAAACATGAAATATGAGTTTCCATCTGAACTGAATATCTTTAGGCTACAAACTCAGTGCAGTGTTCATAAAGTGAACGTCTGCCTTTAAATGTGGGGTTTATAATTGTGGATGGGCATTAGCAATGATTTCAGAAAATGTTTTGAGCCACAGTGAAAATAACCTTGTGATTGTGTTCTTTTCAAACCCATTGGAGCTGTATTGAAATTGATATCCCCCTTCTGTTTTTTACCTGGGTTTCACTTTGTGTCATGACCGAACAATGTCCACCATGATGAAAGCGAAACCCTAATGACCTCCACTTTATAAATCAAAACATTCAGTGAATGGAACCGGAAAAAGACAAGATGCATGAGCGGGTGGTTAAATCCCCACCACATCAAAGTCTGCTGAACTGCACTTTGATGCACGTTGTCACTGAGTCCTTAAGGTTACATCGTAATGACTTCCATGCAGATCTACTGTACGGGCCAGAGCAGGAGCAGCTGCTAGCATCTCAAATCTGTGAATCTGCTGGAATATTTAGACTGTAGTTTTCTTCTTAAAACAAACAGCACCAGTCCACGATGTTTAAACTGATATTATAAATTAAAGTAATATTCATAAAACAGTATCTCCACAAGATCCATTAGTAGCTGTTGTGACTCATATCATATGATC